>NC_041692.1:0-340815 GCF_900005765.1 Plasmodium relictum
TTTGAAGAGTTTTTTGAATGTTATGTTATGTTATGTTATGTTTTAATTTTTAGTGTAAATAAAAATTAAAAGAAAGAAATGTTAACTTATTAAAAACTTAAGAGATAAGAGAAATGTTTATGTATTATTCAATGTATATTTTTGAAATAACATTGAATATCATAAAATTTTGACTTAATAAATTGTTATAAATTATTTGTATGTTTTTAATTAAAAGAAGATATTAATTCTTTGTAAATAAAAACTCATTTATAACTGTTAATAGGTTTATTAAAAGATGCAGTAAAATTTAACTTCAATTAAATATTATGCATCATAAGAAAACAGTATATATATATATAATAAAAACGAATATATATATATATAAACGTATACTTAGTTATACATGCTCTTTATTAATTTGTTTGTTTAATACTCTAGCAAAGTCATTAAACGGGCAATTAATAAATCAACTTGTTAGTACTCGGAAAATTTATATATGGAATATTTAAATAATTACTAAAAATTATATTTTCTACTCTTATTTCATTATTTTAAGTATCAACAGTACAATAATGAAAATTTTTAAATTACTAAATATTTTACATATTGGTAAATAAATATTTTTACTAACCTTTTTGAACTTTTACTAAAATGTAGTTGGAAATTTAGTCACCTACGTAAGATATATGAGGAAATATATACATTAAAATGAGTACATTAATATGTTTATATTGAAATAAATACATTTAAGTACGTATACTAAAAAAATTTAAAAAATTTTTTTTTTTTTGTGATATAGTGAGTTGTAATAATGTGATGCATATATTAACTTAAATGAGAGATAAATAATAAAATTAATATTAAATGATGAATTACTGAAATTTATATAAATACAGTAAATTTTAATTTAAAAATAAAATAAATTTTGTGTTAAATTATTTAGAGTAATTTATAAGGAATTATCATTTATTATAATTAACATTATAGTGAATAAAACAAGTAAAAATTTTTATATATGATCTTAGTTAATTTGAGTGTTTAAACTATTATAAAATTGTTTAAGTGTCTAATTAATAAATCACAAAATGAGAAGTATTAACTACAAGCAAAATCAAATTTTGAGAAGGTATTTTTACAAAATAACATTTTGTTTATATATTTTAATAAAAATACAAATTAACATTTGTGTTAAAAAAATATAAGTACCTTAAAATATTCTTTAATTTTTGTAGCTTTAAGTTTATTCTTAAAGTTAAGTAATCAAATTAATATTCCACTAAAAATTATAACTTTTCCAATTATTAATTTTATTTTTAACTAATTCAGTATAACTCATAATAGGTTTGTATATTATTATTAAACCTATATATTTAACCTACATGAAAATTACTATTATTTATAAAATTCAAAACAAAATATTATTCTTTATTCATATAACTTAAAAGAATTAATTTTTTTTCCTTTCTTTTACATACTAAAATATAATGTAAAAAAAAATAATCCTATGTAATTTTATTTATCTGCTAAAATATATAAGTATATTTATGAATAAAATACGTAGGTTTCAATAAAATTAAAATAACTATATAATATTGCCTTATTATCCTTTTACAAATTTTCATTAAATATATATAATTAAAAATTTCATAATTAAATTTTAAAATATATTACTTTTCAGTTCTACTATTTTATATAAATATTTTTATTTTAAAAATTTAAACTTTTTTCAAATAACTAAAAGATGTTTATTATGTAAGTGAATTTTTCTCTTTTCTAATAAAATCTTTAGAATATAAATTTTAATAAACAAATTTCAAGTAATTTTATTCTTAAATAATTTTCTTTTTTTATTTCATAGTAAATTATATAAAAATTATTAAAATATTTGATTTACATATATACATGCATACAAACTAAATTCAGATTGTTATTTTTTAATTACAAATTTCAATTTTATAAAATTTGAACGAAAAAAAAAATGAAACAAAATTAAAAAAAAAAAATTGGGATAATTTACTTTTAAAAAAATTTAACTTAATTTTTCTTTTTTTTCTTTTTCTAAAAAGAAAATATTAATTAACTATCATAAATATTTCTGTTACATTTTATCTACTTTAGATCTAGCGACAAAAAATGATCCCTAAAAAAATTAAAATAATGATTCAATTTAGCTATATTGCATGAACAAAACTTTCTTTTAGTTGATATTTTGATTAATGAGTATTTATTTATCTTTGTTTTATTTTTCCTTTTAATTAATAGTCATATGAAAAATAAAAAAAAATATTTCCTTTTTTCCTTTTTTTAAATAATATTTTTTTATTGTCCTACTATTGTTATAATCATCAGACTTAGAATCATTCCTATAATCGAACACCTACATAATAAAAAAAAAAAAGAGGAATAATTTTATTATATGTATTTATATAAGCAATTTTTTTTTTTTTTTTTTGTATACCAAATTGTAGTTACTAAAGTAAATACTGTCCAAAATAGAAAAGGAGAATTTTTTTGGCAAGCACTTGATTTATTTATCTTTAAAAATATAAAAAAAAAATATATTAAATATATATAAAATATAATAAATTTCATATTATTAAATATGCCTGAATTGTCCCAAAGTATGTCCACAAAAAGCATAATAACATTAGAATAACCTCGGAGAATAACTAAAAATGAAAAAATAAAAATTGAAAAAAAATAATTATCATAGTCATTTATGCGGATTAATTTTTAGAAAATATATGATTTTCTCAAAAAATTAAATATAATTTTTTTTTTTTTTTTTTTTAATATCATGTATAGTATTTTATAAATTATTATATAGTGGTTAAATCTATAAATAATATACTCCTTTATCTTCCTTTAATAATTTTTGAACTCTTTTAATAAAAGAAAACAAAAAAAAACTCTTTAAAAATATATTAGAGAAAAAAGAAGGAATTGTTAAATAAGAATATTAAAAATCAATTGAAATATATGAATTTAAAAATTTACTAGAATTATTGCTCCTATAACCCATGTACCTATTTAAAAATGAAAAAATAAAAAGAGATAATTCTATAATGGTGATGTATTATTATACCGCATATTTTTTTTTTTCTTATTTAAATGTAAAATATTTATTTTCGAACATAAAATTTATTTACGTAAATATCCATCGCAACTTATTTTTGCATTTATTAACAAATTTGCTATAAGTATTGTGTTCACAAATACAATTATTGAACGTATTACTGT
This sequence comes from Plasmodium relictum, assembly GCF_900005765.1. Taxonomy (NCBI): domain Eukaryota; phylum Apicomplexa; class Aconoidasida; order Haemosporida; family Plasmodiidae; genus Plasmodium; species Plasmodium relictum. The sequence continues at coordinate 3,223 of NC_041692.1, forward strand.
TCCCTAATTAATTATTTATATATTATTTTATTTTTTTAATTAATATTCTATTGTTTTTATTTCTTTAATATAAAAAATATTTTCATTTATTAATGTAAAATTTTAAAATACATAAATATTCAAAATATTCAAATAAAATTGAAATAAGAATAATTAAATACCGCCTCTAAAAAAAAATTAAAAAAAAAATAAATTGGTATGTATTTACTTTTTTTTATAAAGTTTATTTTTTATTTTATTTTTGCCTCCAAAAAAATTTTGATTTTCATTCGTCACTTTTTCCGTAGAGTCAACAATAATACTGTTATGTGATTGATCCATTTTTGAAAGCAAAAATAAGAAAAAAACTAATTTAAAAAAAAAAAAGACAACAACAAAAAAAAATTTTAATTTTTATATACAATATATTTATGATTCAAATTAATGTAATTAAATATATAAGCTTTAAATTAAAAAATTAAAAATAAAAGATATATTTAAAAAGTTTTGATAATATTCGTATTTAATTATTAATTTATAATTAACTTAAATATTTAAATAAATTCTGAAGTTGTGTATGTACAGATTGATATATAGCTATTTCAAAATAATTTTCCCTATTTTATACACCATTAAGTTAATAATTTTAATTTAATTTTCAACTTATTATTAATATTTATTTTAACATAATAATGAAACTAAAAACTCAACTTTTTCTTTTATCCTCTTTTTCATAACGTAATAAAATGACAGTATTAAAGAAATTATATATACTGGTATATTATATAATTTAAATAATGAGAAATTTTATTTCTAAATGAAATAATTAATTGGTCACATGAGTTAACTATTGTAATAGCACAAATTACTTAACAAAATACAAGATTAAAAATATTCCTTATATATGAGGACTTAAATTATGTTTTTACATATACAATAATTCACCTTATGATTTGTTTACTATTTTTTATTCATTTATTTTACTTTGATATATATATTTAAAATAATCTTAAATATGCATATTGAACTTTATATTTACCCTTCTAATATATTTAAATATATTTATTATTGATTTTCACTAATATAAAAATTGGATACCATATAAAATTTTTGGAAAAAAAAAATTAAATAATATTATATAATACAATTTTTTCAAGTAAAATTCACAATTAATATTTCATGAATTTTTTGCTTAATAAATCTCAAAATAGATAAACTTTTTTAATCATAAAAAAAAAAATACATTATTTACATGTACACTGATATATTTCATTACAAATATAAAAAAATATGTATTCTGATTATTGAATATTTAACACAGCTATAATTTATTTTCCTTTCTAAAATAAAATAATTATTAAAAATATGAAATTTATATATTTTATTTTAATACCCACTAAATTTATAAAAAGAAAAAATATACTAAATTAGCTCTATCTAAATGCATCTTTAAAAGGATATATGTGTATAAATTTTTCAAAATTTCATTTATAATTTGTTCCAAAATTTTTTTTTTTCTTTATATGAAAAAAAAAATAATAAAAAAAGGTAATAAAAAATTGTAGCAATATTATTAGGAATATTATATATGTAATACATAAAATAGAATATAATTCTTGATTTTTAATGAGCATTTTCAATATTCCATTTAAATAAAACTTTTAAAAAGAAATAATAACGAATTAATTAGATAAATTTTAATTTAATGATATAAGAAGAATTATGTAAACAATTATTACAGAGTATTATGTATACTTATATCCAAACAAATTTCCAAATGTAAAAACCTCAAATTTTAATTAAATTTATTATTCTTCAAAAAGATATTGCATTTATTTTTTATACACAAAATGACTAAAAATGAAAATATCTAAATAATAATCAAAAAAAGAAAATAGTATATTAAGATAAATATTTAATATAATTTATTCCCAATTAAATAATATATATATACATTAAAAGGAGATCTTTTTTTAATTTTTTTTTTTAATTTTTAAAAAATACACCATAATTTAAAAAGAATGATTCAGAAATATGTTATAACAAATATAAATTTATCAATTCATATGCAATAAATGAATTTTATAGAATCATAAAAAAAATTAAAAATTTAATAAGACAGAAAAATTGAAATTCCTACAGTAAATAACCTTCCAGAATTAAAATTATATATATATCAATATTATTTTATTAATGAAATAAGTTGAAAAATATAAAACTTAAAAAGAAAACAAAAAATTTCATCCTTTTTCCAAAAATTCATGAATCTTTTAAATTTTTTTTTTTTCTGTGTTTTAAGAATTAATTTCAATATTATTCGCTATAGAATTTAAGGAAATAATTTTCACAAACTCTAAAAAAAAAAAAAAATTCAAATTTTGAACATAGAGAATAATCACTATATCCAATAAGAATGATATAAAATTATTAAAAATGTGCTTCTTTTCTTTTTAAAACTTTTTCATTAAATAAATGTTGAAACCTCTTTATTATAATTTTTATAACAATACATAAAAAATTTCTATTATATTTAAATTAGGGAAAATCTTGTAATTTTATTTTAATTTTCTCTTTTTAAAGAAATCTTCACTATGTAAAATTTCTTCGTTAGTACTCCTTTTATTTTTTTTTTCAGTATTTTCATTTTCTCTTATTTCATTTTCCTTAGCATTACAATTTAGATAATGTTTATTAATAGTATTAGTTTTATTGAAGTTATATTCACTTTTATGTTGAATAAATACATTTGAATTGTTTCTATATTTATAATTGTATTCATTAATAGTCTTTCTTCTTAATTTTTTTCTTTCATTATATAATTTCCCATTAGCTTTTTTTGGTTCATTTTTAATAGATGTAGAATTGGAAGAACCATGTATTTCATTATATTCATAGTTCCCACATTTATGATTTATTTTATTTAAGTCATTATCCATATGAACGAAAAAATCATTAATCTTTTCTTTTATGTTTTCTTCAGTTGTGCTTTTATCAAAATTCAATTTTAAATCTGAATAACAATTTCTTTCAATTGTATTTTTTATTAAAGAATTCCATGTTTCATTTTTTTCTAAATTCGTTTTATTTCCTATTATCCATAAAGCGTCTTTAGCTCTAGTCAAAGCTACATTTAATCTTCTTTCATCTTTTAAGAATCCAATGTTATTTCCAAATTTTTGTATAGCATTAAAATCATTATTATTGGTATAATTATTATTTTTTAAAGGTGATAATTTATTATTATTTAATCTGTAATTTAATGTATCAAAATTATTTTTTTTATTTACCTTTAATTCATCAATATTTTTGAAGATTTCCATAGATTGAAGGTTAGATCTTACACATGAAAAAATTATTATATTTTTTTCCCTTCCTTGAAATGCATCAACAGTTGATATTTCTGGAGAACAACTATCCTGAAAAACTCCTTCAAACATTTTTTTAATAAGATGGACTTGAGATTGATATGGGCAAATAATGCCTATATCCTTTAAATTAAAATCAACTGGTAACTTATAAACATTGGATACTAGCTTATCTTTATTTTTATTTTCAATAAAATTTTGTAAATATAATATTAATTTAAATATAAAATAAGCTTCAACATAATTAATGTAGGATTTATTATAAGTTATAGATTCTATTCCATCAATATTAATAAATTTATAACATCCAAATAAATTTAAATAATGAAAATAAAAAAAAGGCTTATTTGTTAGGTTTTCATCATTTTTAATTGATCCATTATAAAAATATTTATTAGGAAAATAGCATATTTCTGGTCTCATACGATATTGAATATTAAGCAAAACACTAGGCATTTTACATAATAATAATCTTTCAAATAATGATCTGCTATACCCATACTTTCTACAATCTGCTGAAAACGTTGTAGAAGGTAATTGCTTGGGATCCCCTACCATAATAATGCTTTTAATTTTTAATCTAAATGGTATTAAACAGCTTAGCTCAACACATTGGCATGCCTCATCTATAACTAAATATTCAAATTCTAGATTTTCAATTAATGGAGAAGCACTTCCTGATAAAGTACTAAATATGACTTCGCTTTCCGAAATCATGAAATCTTTATTAGCATTGGTGTAAAAAGAACCTATCTCATTATCTGTTTCTAACAATTTTTTTTTTTTTTCTTCAAAATTTTTTTTTTCTAAATTTAATTTTTCTATGCTCCATTCATAATGTGAAAATGATTCATTAAATAAATATAATAGATTTTCCAAATATTTTTTATCTACATTATTTATTACTTCTTCAGAAAAAAAATTTTTTATACTTTCAATTTTCTCATCTATTGCCTTTTCGTTAGTTTCACTATTATCAGAACAATATTTTTTAGTATTATTAATATTCAAATTACTCCTTATTTCATTGATTTTTCGGCATGCATGATCTATTGCTTTGATAGTAAAAGATAATTTTTTTTTTTTATTGTTAAAATGAGTATCATATATATTTTGTTCCAACTTTTTTCTTTTATTAAATATGTAATCTAATGAAATATGTTGTATTTCTTCATTTGTTTTTTGTGATATTCCTATACGTATACATTTAGGAGTAATAGTTTGTTTTTTGAACCTGCTAAATTCATTATCTATGTCTTTATTTTTTTCATCTAATTTATTATTTTTTTTATAATTTGTGTTATTTATATTTGTATTATCTAGAAAATTCTTATTGGTATTTCCACAGTTATTTCCATTTTTTGTTTCTTTTTTTAAGCCAATAAAATTTATTAATCCTTCATTCAAAATTCTTTTAGCAATTTCATCTATAGCGGAGTTGGATGGTGAACAAACCAAAATTTTTTTAGAGTTTGCATTTTGCTCACTAAAAGAAAAATCATTTTCTTTTTCATTTTTATGAATATTCTTAATTAGGGCATATAAAGCAGATACAATTCCAATAACTGTTTTTGTTTTACCTGTGCCTGGAGGTCCTTGTATAAGAGATATACTATTTTTATTTAAAAAAACTAATTTAACAGCTTCAATTTGGGACTCATTTAATAAATTATAATTTTTCATAGTTTTTAATATTAAATTTTCATAATTTGATAAATTCCCTTTATTTACTTTTATTTTGTTATTATTTTCATTTACATTATTATAATTTAAATTAACATTATGATATAATTTATTTTCCTTAACACTAGATACATTAGGATTTAAAATCAAATTATACAATGGGGAGCATTTAGTCATATAAACACTTTGAAATTCTCTAATATATGTCATTAAATTGCATATAAGGTATACATGAAATTTACTGCAAGAAAGGAAATTTAATTTTAATCTATTTTTTTCATTTTTTTGTTTAGATGGAAACATATCTTCATTTATTAACTTAATGTCATAAATATTTTCTAATTTATTAGATGAAATATCTATTAAACCAAGCAGATGCTTGTTTAATTTCAAAATTTGTTTTAAATCTTCATATTTTATTGTTCCTTTGTCATCATTTATATTTTCTGTTTCAAAAGGAATCAATGCTATTAAGTCCATTGGCTTTAAAATATCTAAATTAGTTTTATTTTCTACAGAAGAAGTAATATGCCATATAATCCAGTAAGATGTTTTTTGTTTTCCTACAATATTTATAACAAATCTATAAGTGTCTCCACACATTTTGTTTAAGATGCAACATCGGCATTCTTCAAGAGCCATTGGTCTAAAAAACCTAAAAATAAAATTTTAAGAAAATGATAAATATATTTAATAATACCATAATAAAACATAAATATATTTCATACTTTTTAATAAATAGTAAAGAATATATTAAAACGAATAAAAAAAAAAAAATTTTGTTATCGCAAAATTATTAATTTATTTTAAAATTATTAAAAAATTAATAAAAAAAAAAAATATATATATATATATTAATAATGGAATAATTAATAGAACTGTTTGTTTACTTATTCCTTAATAAATATATATTATATTAATTTGCTACATAAATTATTTTTACTTTATTTTTTTAAATATTTACTTATGGTATTCTTCTTCGTTCTTAAAACGCATAGGAATTTCCTTATTAATACAATTTTTGTATTTTTCAATTTTTTCTAAATTAAAGAAGTCCCACTCTAAAAATTCTTGCAACATTATAAAGTATTTGTTAATACTATTTTCTACTTCAATTCTTTTTTCTTTCATTTCTTTATAATACTGATGCTTGTTTTTTTCTAATTTTTTTTCATTTAATACTATTGCTCTTTTCTGAGATTTTAATGCAGCATTTTTTTCTATAATTTTCTTAGCCTTTTGTAATGCTATTTCTTTTTTAAATTCATGATTTATGTTGCAATATTTTGTGCTATTCTTTTTTTCTTCTCTATTTTCTTTGCATCTATTCTCTCTTGCAGATAAATATATAGAAGGGGATCTGGATTTAGAAACAGATCTTGATATAGATTTTACAAATTTTTTCATATTATCACTTATAACTACAATTTTATTATTTCCGATTCTATCTCGAGATAATGATTTTGAATTATAATCTTTTTTTCTCTTGTAAGCAGGAATAGTAAGACCTGAAAAAGAGAAAAAAAAAAAAATAAAATAATTTATGTGAAATTTTTATAAATAAAAAACATAGTATTTTTAAATAAATAAATAATGTCAATTATATACACATTATTTTTTATATGCATTTCTATTATTGTTACTATCATAGTTTTTTTATCTTTATTATATTGTATTTTATTTTATTTTTTTATTTTTTTTCATATATAAATTAAAATTTAAGAAAAGGAATTATCATTTTACTATATAAATTTAAATAACTTTATAATTTTATCATCTAATAAAAATATCTTCTTTCTTTTTTTATATTTAGTTAATTTACTTGATTTACATGGTTTCATTTTATTATTTTCTTTCTCTAATTCCACTTTCTCTTCATATATTACAATATGTTTTTTTTGTTGTTTTAATATATCTTCTTTTTCTGTAATAATTGCATTATCATTTTTATAGTTATTCTTCTTATACCCATCTTTTCTTATATCGTCTATTTTTTCACTATTAATTTTAACTTTTTTCATTTTATTAAAAATATTTTCATATTCCAATGAAGTAGAAAGATCAAGTATATTTTTTGGAATTACTAATTTCTTTAATTTTAACTTGAATAAAATTAACTTATTTAATTCATCTTCATATCCTTTAGAATCCTTTGATTTTATTAAATATATCAAAGAATCTAAAATGTTATTCATAATTTCTTTTTGTTTTATCAGCAATGTCATATTAGTTTCATTCTGACTAATATAAGAAAAATTGCATTCAATAAAATTAAAAAAGTTTATTATTTGTGAGGATAAAAAAGGAAATTTTTTATAGAATAATTCTGGTAAAATATGATTAGATAACGAAGTGTCTTTTTTAGATGAGATATTTTTTGCAAAAGAAATCCATGTTGAATAGAAATTTAAAAATAATAAAATTGAATCCCTTAAAAAAATAGTTGTGTTATTCGTCTTTATTTTCAATGAAAATGTATTTATTTCTACATTATAAAAAATATATATAATTATTTTCCATATATTGTCTATTATTAAATTAATAACAAGTAATAAAAAATAATCAAAGAAATTTTTATTTAGATATTTACTCAAGCATTCTATTACGATATTTAAGTAAAACCACGTTTTGGAATTTATTAGCATAAAAGAATCTAATATATCTATTTTTTTGTTCAAATTATTTTCTATAAAATTTTTTCTTTTTAAAAATAAAATTATTGTATTAGTAAAACAAAAAACTGATATTAAGAAACAAGGTAAAAATTTTTTTGATTTAAAAAAATCAACTACGTAAGTTTTTAATATATAATCATATTTGTCAATAATTATATTATATCTTTTTTTTTCATTATTTTTATCCATTACAATAACAATAGGCAAAGAAAAAATGAGACTTTTTTTTTTTACTCTATTTATTTTATATTCATCCTTAATAATATATCTAATTATCATATCGAAAGACTTAACAATATTTTTTTTTGTTGTCTCATTGGTATTACTAACACATAAAAAAAAAAATATATTAATGTAATTATAAATATTTTTTTCATTTTCTTTATTTTGTATTATTGATTTACTCATATACTTTTTATATTTATTCAGTTTGCTTAAATGAAATATTTGGGTATTTTCGCTGTTATTATCACAATTAATATCATTCAAAAAAAAAAAATTATTGTCATTTTTATTATCTTGAATATCCTCATTGTAAATATCATCGTAAAAATACAAAATATGCAAGTCTTTTGTACTTTTTGTATCATTATCACTACTGTAATACAATTCTTCTTCATTAATTTCTTCAATGACATTATTAAATTTAATTAAATCATCAAACATAAATGATAAATTACTTTCAATAGTCTTAATTAAATCCAAAACAATCATAAGAAATGGAATTGATGAACATATTTTTTCTTTATATATACTATTTGATATTAGATTACATAAATATATAGCTGATGAAAAAAAAAACAATCTCAATTTCTTATTTTTTTCTTTTCTTAATTCACACAAAAAAAATTCTATAATATCGTAAATATTCATAAAGAAATTCTTATAATTTTCTATAGATAACCCCGAAAGAGCTCTTTTTATAATAATATTAATTATTTTTACAAATAAAACAAAAAAATATTCGAACATATTTTTCAGTTCTAATAAATAAAAATCGTCATTACAAATGCGTGCTATGTATTTAATAAATATTTTTTGTTTTTCACTAAAAATTATATTTGTTAATTTATTTGAAGATTTATTATCTTTTATATTTGCTTTAAATAGAAGTAATAACAAGTTATTTATATTTTTTCTTTCTTCATTCTTTTTGATTTTATCATGATCAAAATCTATATTCATTAAAGAATCAAATATTTCAAAAAAAAATTCTTTTTCTATTGAATCCCGAATATTTACATCAGAAAAAAGTGTTACTAAAACCTAAATTTAAAAAAAATAAATAAATAAGTTGTAATATATATATATATATATATATATATATATATATATATATATATATATATATAGATTCATTACCTTTGTTGCATATAAACGAATATAATAATCTCCGTTATTAAGAAATGAAGAAATTGCATACAAAGCAATATTATCAAAAGTCATTTTTTTTTTTTTTAAATCCTTTTGATATAAAATATTTGTATATTCATCAATCTCAAAAGAATTTATAAATGATTTTTTAGTTCCATCAAGAATATTATACATAATATTTATACATGAAAATATCAATGTAACTTCAAAATTTTTATTTTTTTGATCTAAATCTTTAGGAATATAAAATTTTAAGTTTTTCACAAAGTACAAAAGCTTAAAAATTAGATTAAATAAATTATTAATTGTTTCTTTACTTTCTGAAAATATAAAACCTATAAAATATATATAATTATCATTAATAAAAAAATTTTTTAAAGACATATTTTCTATATTATATTCATTTAAAAAGAAATCCATATTGTATTTTTCCATTAACAAATTTTGTTCATCTTTTCTTTTTTTTTTAATTAATGATAATAAATAAATTCCACTAATTAAACTTTGCATATACTTAAATATATCGTAATCAACAAAATTGTTTTTTAAAAAGGAAATTTCGGGTTCGCTTATATTTGAATTACTTTTTCCTGTGGATAAACTTCTATCAAGCATTTTAATGGCACAAGAATCTAATAATTTAATCCAGTATGCAAACAATGATGATATTAATTTTTTTTTTGATTCATTTAAAAAACTATCATCATTTATAAAATAATAATTAATAATTTTAAATATTACTAATTGAATAAAATTTTCTGAATATCTTAGTGAATTAAACATCAAAGAGTAAAGAACGATTTTCTCTTCTAGAACAATTTTTACAGCATTTTCAACATATTTATGTTTTAAAAGAAGAAATATATGCGTGTAAATATAATGAAGTATATCTATATTTAAATTATTGTTATTTAGAGACTTATTCTTTAATGATTCATTGTCATAATTTTCTAAGTTTGTGTTTTTTTCGGTTGCTCGTTCATTTAAATTTTCATTTATGCAAATTTCATGCTCCTTTTCATCTCTGATATTTATTAATACATTTTTTATTTCTTTAAATTCATTAAACAAAAGATTACATAAAAATAGCAGAGATTCATAATCTGCATATTTTTTTATGATATCATATATATTTTCATTATCTAAATATAAAAATTCTTCTATAAAATGCTTAAGATTAATTTTATTTATTTTATTTTTATCTAACACAAAATTAAAATATGTTTGAAATATTCTTGTTCCATTTAATAAAAGTTCTAATATAACTAAATTTATATTATCGTAACTAATAGGAGAAATAAATTTATTTAATATTCGATAAAAGTTATATTTAAAAATTTCTTTTTTAATAAAATTTATAATTTCATCCTTTTTTAAACGAACAGAAAACATTTCTAGTAATTTCTTTTGTGAAAGATAATAAATCATTAGACATTTTTGGCAATTACCTACATTTTCCTTAATTACATTATTTAACTTTTTTAAATCTTCTGCATAACTTATTTTACTTATTCCCACCCTTTCTATAATTTTTTCAACTTTTATTTTTTCAATTTCGTCTTCAATAATCTCAGAGATAAATTCATATTTATCAACAAGTAATGTTATATAAAAAAAATTTACTAGTTCAGAATTATTATACTTACAAATAACATGATAGGTATTATCTGTACCTTCTATTTTTTCTAAAAATGATACTAAATACGTTTTATATAGTATATGAATATTGTTTTTTTTAATTGATTCTTTCAAATTTTCAAATAAACTGTCATCCTTAATAGCTTTAACTTTGTTATTTAAAATATTTTCCATCTAAATAAAATATATTCAATCTATTTTTTATTTATTTGAAAAAAAAAAAAAGACTAAAAAAATTGCATATATATATTATATATATATATATATATATATATATATATATATATATATGTCATAAAAAGAAACAATTTTCAAAAAAAATTAGCGTGCTATAATAAAATGAAAAGACTATATTATTACATACTTTATGATTAACAATGTCATAATTTTTTTTTTAATTGAATATTGAAATACACAAATTTTTTTTTTTTACTTTTCCTATAGAGAAAGTATTATTCCCATTCATTATTCTTTTTTTTAAAAGATATTATGTTACTACTAAAAATATATTCTAAAATAATTTTAAGATTAATTTTTTCTTTTTTTCATGTAATAAATGCAAACAGATAATAAACATCAACACAGAATAAAAATAATTCAAAAATGAATTAACAAAAATATTTTAATAAATTGCATACTATTCATTATCTTCTTTCATAAAAAAACAGTATGTTTAGCACACCTGCATCTTTTTCAATTTCTTTTTAATATATATAAACACAATTTGTTATTTCTTTGTGAATTATTTTATGTAATTGAATATTACTCCTCAAAAATATTAATTTCTTTTAATATTTTTCTTTTTTTTTTTTTTCTTTTTTTTTTTTTTTATTAAAAAAAATATATATCATGATAATTTAATACGATTATAAATTTCAAAATTATATATGCAAAAAAATATATATATAACAAGTAATTTTTGAAACAACATCTATTATGTATAGTATCTAAGACATCATCCTAATTTAAACATAAATTATATAAAATATTAGCAAATGAAAAATTTTTAACTTTTTCTGATCTTTACATAATGTTTATATAATTTTAAAATGGTTATTTATTTAAAATAATCACACATATTTTTTACATTTATATAATTTAGATACATACTTTATATACATAATGTTCATGTTAATAAGATTATTTTAAAAAAAATTTTACATAATTTATATATAATTCTCATTCATATCGTATATATAATCTTTATTAATAATTTATACATAATTAGTATATAATTATGAATAATTTTTAATGAAATTCTTTAGATAAAATAATCTTAAATCGACAAAAATGTCAAGATAAAATGAGAAATAAAAGTATTCATTTTTCAAATTACACAATATGAATTTTTAAAAATGAAAAAAAAATCTAAAAAAAAAAAAAAGAAAAAACATAAAAAATAAGATTATTTAATTGTAAGTCTTTAAAATAAAATAATTATTACAATTCATTTAAGCTAATTTTTTTTTTTTATGTAGAACTTTTATTATACATTGCTTCATGCACATAAAAAAGAAAAATATTTTAAGAACTATATTAAAATGTTGTTCATTATAAAGAGGAAGAAAAATTACTCGTTTAAAAAATTTTTTTTTTTTTTTTATTGTCTTTATATTTTTATAAACATACACACTTTTTTTCTTTTTTTTTATAAATTATTTATTATATCTTTATATAAAATGGACTTATAAAAAAATAAAATTCAAATGTTTTATTGATTTTTCATAATTATTACATGTCTCATTTCTTGATAGTAAGTGGCATTCATTGCTTATTTAAGTGCTTGAAAGTTTTATTAAATATCTTTTAATTTTTTAGTATATATAAGAGATAATTAATTAATAATATAATGAATTAATTTAAAAAAAAATTGTCCAAAGGTTACATTCAAATTATATACAGAGTTCAATTTTATTAAATTTTTTTTTTATAAAAGTTTAAGAATAACACTCAAATATATGTAAAATTATATTTGAAAATAAAAAAAAAAGAAAAAAAAAAAAAAAGAGAAAATAAATTAATTTATTTCTATTTCTATATTTAAATTTTCTGATATATAATCTAATCCAACTAAGCAGCTTTCAGATACAACTGTAGATTCGTCTTTAGAATATATTTTCAAAGTATTAATAATTGTATTTTGAATATTTTTATATTCTTCTGAATTTAAATTTAAGCTCCCAAGGGACCCTAAAGCTAAAGCAACTTCATGCCTAACCATTTCATGCTCAGCAGTATTTGTCAAAGATGAAATTAAATATTTTAAAGAATTTAAATGTAATGCCTGACCTAATACAAACGCTACTTCATGTCTAAATATTGCTGACTTTTTATCTTTTATTAAAGCTTCACACAATGCATTTAATGAAACATCTGATTGCATATTTCTTAATTCAAACAAAGCTTCATATCTTAATTTTAAAGGATTGTTTTCATTATTTAAATCTTCAATTAACTTATCAACGCTTTTATTTGTAAATGTTAAAACAACTGGATCTATTGTATTAAATTGTTTTGAAACGAATTCATCATTCTGTTTTTTTCTCAATAATTCTTTTATATTTTCTTTATTAATACATGAACATATAGAATTTTTATTTTTTTCTAATAATGAACTTAACGCTAATTCACATGTTTCTCTAACTTCAATTTTTTCATCATTTAAAAATTTTTTTATTATAGGAATATTGGATTCACTACCTATAGCAGCCAATCCTTCAGCAGCTTCATGCCTAACCATTACATTTTCGTTTTTATCATTTAATAATTTAATTAAAATATCATTACATTTCTCATTACTTATTTGCCCTAAAACATAAGCTATTTCATGTCTTAATAATATACTATCATTATTTTCTAAAGCATATGAAAGTATATTTATTATTTCGTCTATATTTCCTTTATATACTTCTCGGCATTCATATAAAGCTCTCATTTGCTTTTCTATAAATTCATTTTTTGTTTTTACTAAATACTTTTCAATAAAATCTTTATTGCTACTATCCTCATATTTTATTAATCTTTTTAAATTATTATCATTTAACATTTTTTTTTTTTTATCTATCAAGTATATATAAATGAAATATTAATTTCAAATAAATAAATAAATATATATTTATATCATGTATATATAATATATAAAATCGTTATAAATATAAATTCAGTAAATAAACAATTTCCTTTTTATTCGTTTATTAATATATATAGTTAAAAAATAGTAAAAACATAATGAATTTATATTATAAAGATACTTCTAAATGATGTTTCTTATGTAAAAAAAAAACATTCCTTAAATATTTATAAAGGAAATAAAAAATCTATAAACTACTTACGTTGTTTATGAAATAAAAATTGAATCAAACTATAATATTGATGTTATTAAAATAGTCTGAGATATTAACTTTCCAATTAAGACTATGTATAATGAATTATGTATAATTTCACAAAAACTGCATATAATTATTTGTTTTCTTCATTTATTTATTCTATCATTTCAAACATATCAATTTATAAATAATAATTTATAAATTTTAAAATAAAAAAGTTTGATGCATCATTTTTTCTCTAAAACACTTTTATAAAATCATTTTTACTTTTATATATATATATATATATATTAGGAAAAAAAAAAAAAAGTGAAAGAATTTAAATTAGAATAAGTTAAAAATAAAAAAAAATAAAAAAAAATAAAAAAAAAATTGGAATATAATAAATTATATTTCTGTAATTTATTTTATTTTATTTTTTTAATGCGACATATGTTATTGTTTTTAATCAACACTTAATCTTCATATGAATTTATTTATTTTTTGACTTTTTCCTTGTTTATATTTAACGAATTGACTAATGAACAAGTTTTATTCACATTTTTAAAAATATCATATAATTAAAATCTCTCCAAAAAACTTTTTTTTTTTTAAAATGAAAAAATGAAAAAATGAAAAAAAATAAAAACTTAAATCATTTAGCAATTGATAATTTCAAAGATAATACTGAGTCTTCAGAAAAAAAAAAGTTATCGAATAAAGAAAAGAAAAAATTACAATATGAAGAAAGAATTAGGAAAAAAAAGGAAAAACAACTAAAAAAAGTTAAAAAATTAATTCAAAAAAATAATTTAGGATCTTTAAAGGATATACATAGCAATTTAATTAACAACTCATTAAATGGAAATCATGAAGCAAAAGTCATACTAAAAAATAATGAAAGTAAGTTAATTAATAAGAAAAAAAAAAAAAAAATTCAGATAAAAGAATTATGTAGCAATATAAATGTTCCTGGAGAAAATGAAGAAGAAGATCTTAAAAGGGCAATAAAAAAGAATTCAAAAAAAGTTTCTCCTATAGAAAATTTATCTAAGAAATTAATAAAAAAATTAAAAAATAAATTAAAACAAGATAAAGAATTAGAAAAAAAGAAATTATTTAAAAAAATAGAACAATATAAATTGAGTACTAGTGAACGTAATTTAATGATTCCTTTTAACATAAAAACTCAAAATGTAGAAAATCTAGAGAAACTTTTTAAAGTTTACGAAAAAAATAATATGGAACTACCACATAATCTGAAAATATTGAAATATAAATTAGAGAAAAAAAAGAAAAGATTTTTAGAAAATAGAAAAAATGAAGGAGAAAAACTTACTAAGGAGAAAAAAAAGAAAATGAAAGTAGGTAAAACAATTGATTATCACATTAAAAATGATCAGAGCCATCATGAAGATATTGTACCAAATTGTGATGAAGAGAATAGGATAAATTGCAATAAAAAAGTAAATTTAGTTCATGATGAAATTATTAAAGAGAATAGTATTATGCATAATATAAAAGAAAATGAAATCAATAAAGAAAATAAAAAGGAAGAAATAAAGATCAATGATGAAAAGAGGAAAATAATTTATAATAGAGTAAATATAAATAGAACGGAAGAAATAGAAAAAGTAAGATTATCCTTACCTGTTTTAAGTTATGAACAAGAAATTATTGAAGCTATTTTAAATTATGATGTTGTTTTTATAAATGGAGATACAGGATGCGGGAAATCAACTCAAGTCCCACAATTTTTATATGAACATGGATTTTCTTCAAATAATTATTTAATAGGAATTACAGAACCAAGAAAAATTGCAGTTAAAAGTATTTCACATAGATTAAATGAAGAGTTAAATGAAAATGTAGTTGGTTATCAAATTAGATATGAAAAATCCAATTTTCTAAAAAACAGCAAAATTAAAGTTATGACTGAAGGAATTTTATTAAAAGAAATAATGAATGATTTTATTTTATCGAAATATAGTTCTATAATTTTAGATGAAGCACATGAAAGAAGTATAAACATGGATTTAATTTTAGGTTTGTTGTCTATAATATGCAAAATTAGAAAAAATAATTATTTTAAGAACTTATCAGATGTTATCCCAATTAAAGTTATTATAATGTCTGCAACTATTGACGATCAAAATTTTTTTGAAAATAAAATTTTTGAAAATTATACAACAATCAATATTCCTACAGAAAAAGTTCCAGTTGTTGATCATTTTCTCTCATATACACCCAAAAATTATGTTGAAGAGGCTAAGAAAAAGATTATACAAATTCATAAGAAATTACCTCCTGGTAGTATATTGGTTTTTTTGACTAGTCAAGATGAAATATATCATTTATATAATTCATTGAGTAATTTAAATTTATGCAAAAGTACTGAGAATATTTCTTCTCGGGAATTTAAGGAAGAAAAAAAAATTGAAGATGAAAATTTGTGTTCATTTGATTTAAGTGAAGAAGAAAAAAACATGAATGATAAAATAAGTTTTTTTTTTAGCAATAATGATGAAGACAAAGAAAAAAAAATAATATATGATGTATCTGATGATGAAAGTATTTGCAATAGTCATTTATTAAATTTAGTTGAGACAAATGCTAATAATAGCATAAAAGTTTCAGAAAAAAATTCATTAAATTTAAGTTCACATATATTAGAAGATTCTGAAAAAAATGATACTAATGAAAATACAAAGGAAATAAAAGCAGTTAATCAAAAGAATAACTATATTGTCGAAACTCATACTAACAAAGAGAAAAATAATTTAGAAACTACGAATAATGAAAATAATATTCATCGTTTCAAAGAAAATGAAATTAAGAAAGTTTGTAATGAAATAAAAGAACGGTTAAATAGTGAAATTGAAAAAGAGAAAATTGAAGATAGTGAAAGTAAGAAAGACTTAAATATAGTTAATGAAAGCGAAGAGAAGACAAAAGAATATAATGAAAGTGAGGAAGAGTTAAGTAAAGATGTTGAAAGCACAGGAGACAATAATGTACAAAAAAAAAAAAAAAAAAAAATAGATGAAAATATAAAAAAATATTCAAGTATTTGGAAAGGTAGTGATGGATCAGGAATTCTAAAAATTTATAAGCTTTATGCTAATCTGCCTATGAATGAACAAATGGCTTTATTTAATGACCCTAAAGATGATGAGAGAATCTGTATTTTAAGTACAAACATAGCAGAAACATCAATTACTTTGCCAAATATTCGTTATGTAGTTGATTGTGGAAAAGAAAAAAAAAAATTATACTCTACATTAAATGATTATTCTTATTATATTATTGATAATATTAGTAAAAGTTCATCACTTCAGAGAAAAGGTAGGGCAGGTAGAATTTTATATTTATTAAAAAAGAATAAAAAAAACAAAAAGAAAATGGAAATGGAAAAAGGGCATGTATATAAATTATACTCTTCTAATTATTATAACTATTTTTTCAAAAATCATAATGACTTTCCAATTTTAAATTATCCACTTGATTCTTTAATTTTATACTTGTTAAGTTTTAATATAAAAAATGTAGAAAATTTTCCTTTTATCAATAAACCTGATAAATATAAATTTGAAGAAGCTAAAAAAAGATTAATTTACCTTAATTGCATATATTTTGGATGTAAAGATATTGAATTTCTTTTTAAAAGCGTAGATAATAGAATGTGTTCAAAAAAAAATATTAAAAATCATGTAAAAATGTTTAATCCTCATAATAAAAGTGGAATAACACTTGTAGGAAATTTTATCTTATCTTTACCAATAAGTACAAGATATGCAAAGATTTTATCAGATGTTTGCTTAAAATCTTTAGCAATAAATCAAAAGAGTTCAATTCCTTTAGCATGTCTTTTAGTGTCTTGTTTATATATGGAATCTATTTTTTCATATGATTATAAACTTAATATGAAATACAAAAAAAAAGAAAAAACAAAACAAAACAATAACAACTTAGTAAATTTAATTTTAAAAAAGGGTGACGAGAAAATTAAAAAAACTGACATAAATGACTCATGTAATGAAAGTTCCTTTGAAGAGGATAGTTCGTCGTTAGAAAATAGTGATAATTATCCAAATAATGATGCTCTTGAGAATTTTAAATTAAAATTTGAAAATGACATTGATTTTTATTTAAATATATGTACATCTTTTTATTTTTCAAAGGAAAAAGAAAATTTTTGTACTTTAATGAAGTTAGATAAAAAAAAAATGGATGAATTACTTAAATTGTCACATTATTTAATGAAAATAATTAATTTTAAACTTAAGACAAACATTAATTTTGATATCTTAGAAAAAAATATTTCGTCATTATCAAAACAAATAATTCATTATGCAGTCATTCAAGGGTTCATTGATCATTTAGCGATCCGTTATGACTTAATACATAATGATTATACTAGAAATTTAAATTTAAATTTTAATAAAAAAAAAGCCTATTTTACTCAAAATATTAACAATCCTATATATATTAATCCAAATTCTGTCATATATAAGAACAGGTAATCTTACATATGCAATCATATTTAATGACATTTTTAAAACAAAAAGTTAATATATATATATATATATAATTTTTTTTTTTTTTTTAGACCTTATCCAAAGTATATTTTATATAATTACATTATGAAAAATAAAAATTCATATACCATGTTTGACTGTTTAAGTATAAACGATTCAGATTTAGGAAAAATAACAAATGTTTGCATTTTTATTAATGAATACGAAAAACTTCCTCCAGCGAAATATAATAAAGAAAGAGATAAAATTAGTGTTTATGTAAAACCTTTATATTTACCATGTACTCATTATTTATCTATTACAGAAAAAGAATTAAGTGAAAATGATTTTCTTTTTCATAATTACCTTGCTTTATTTATATTAGATGGATCGATATTTCCAAAAATATTAAAATTTCAAAATTATTATTCTCATTCATCTAATGATGTTATTAATTGCAAACAACAAAATATTAAAGAATTTATAGATATGTTAAAAAATAATAATATAACTAATAGGTAAAGTATCTATATTTATGTTTCTATATGAATAATATTCATAATATATATATATTTTTAATAATTCATACTTTAATAAAGAATAATATATATATATATATATATATTAAAGAATATCCTACAAGTAATATATATTATTATTACTCATATACATTAACATATATAATTTTTTTTTTTTTTTTTTAGATCTACTTTAATAAATAAGTGGAGAATACAAAATAATTTTTTAAAACAAGAATTTATTTCTTTAATTGAAAAAAAATGTATTAATTATAATTATCTTATTGAGAATTCTTGGCCTCCTTTAGATTAATAAATAATTAAAAAAAAAAAAATAAAATAAAATAATTCATCTAAAAATATTTGTTATGAATAATCCATATGCATATTTTGTTGTACACATATGGGTAATTTTTAATAATTTTTTAGAAAGTACAAAAATTATATTTTTAATAAATAAAATTAAGTATTTGTTTTTTCATAAAAATAATTTTACTAACATAATAAAATTATATAAATTATGGAATGTTTTAGCAAATGTCTTTCTATATATTTTTCTTTTTTAATTTAATCTTTCATAATACTTAAATAATTTAATTTAATTTAATTTATCCAACTATTTTTTATAAATTGTTTTAATTTTCTTTTTATTTATTAAACAATTTTGTAATTTATGAAAGGAAAAATATATAGCAACAAATAGATTTATTTTTTTTCAAATTTTTTAAAATTCTTTAAATATGATTCAATTAATCTTAAAATTTAATGTATTAAATAAATTAATTTAGTTTTTAAGTTTTTCTTTTTTTTTTCCCCCTATTTTTTCTCTTATATTAATAAATAAATAATAAAAAAAAAAAAATCTTTGGAAATATTAATGCAAAATAAAAATATATATATATAAATAAAAATAAATTAAACTTTAAAAATCCATAGAGATTCAGCATAAAATTAAAAGTTAATTAAAATAAAAAATATTAATATTCTTTATTTTTCATTAGATGGTGGCATGGAAAATACAGCTTCTCTTCTTGTAATTTTTTTATAAACAGCTGCGAAACTAATAAGTTTTTCTTCTATATTATCTCTTTGTCTTTCTTTTGCATCTAACATTATTTTGAATATTCTCTTTCCATCAGATCTCATACTTATTCTAACGAAAAAAAAAAAAATAAAGGATAGGTATTCATATATATATATATATAATTATATGAGCAAAATAACAAAAAAATGTATTTCTAAAAAAAAATAAAATATAGTAAGATTAAAATAATATATATTATATTTAAAAAGTAAAATAAAGTATTAATAATAAAAACATTATAATAATTTTATATAAAAATTTTAATTTCATATATATATATATATACTTATTTATTTATTTACCTCTTTCCAATTATTTCACTTGGTGATACAATATCTTCTAAAACTGAATCATAAACACTAGTTAAGGTTCTAGATCTTGGTATAATTTTAAAAGCTTTTGTTCTTTGTTTTGCTTTTAATATAGTTCTTTTAGCAACTAATACAACATATTTTTTTGTTTTTTTTTCTAATTCATTAATTAATTTTCTTTGTATTTTTCTTACATATGTAACATATATTTTGTATGGAATATAAATTAATATAGTTTTTTTTTTTAATTTTTCAACTTCTATTAAGTCACATGATAATATTCTTATTTCTTTTGCATCATTTTTTATATCTGAAGAACTGGATAATTCTATATCAATTAAACATTGAGCAATTTCTTTTTCTAAATCACTAGGATTTTTTTTGAGAATTTTTTTTTCTACAGTCTCCATTTTTTTATTTTATAATTAAAAAATTTTATGTATCCTATAAAAGTATAAAATGTTTTATTATATTTTCTCTGAATTATGAAAAAAACAAATAATATTTTTTTATATATAAGATATAATTTATATATATATATATATATATATATATATATATATATATATATATATATATATATATATATATATATATATATATATATATATATTAATATTTAAATTATTAATTCCTCAAAGTTATATATCCAATTTTAATACTTATATTTTAAAATAAATCTATATATGAGCTATATTTTATTCTTCATTTTATTATTTATTTTTTTTTTTTTCCATTAAATGTATATATAATATTTAATTTTATTTTTTTGATTTTTTACATACTTTTGCTATAAAAGTTTCTTTTTATTTTTTAATGTAAACTTATATATATTATTCTTATTCTTTAAAAATTTATTCATATATTTCTCATGAATTCATTTATATTTTTTTATGTTTCTATTTTAATAAAAAAATATATATTTATATACGTATATTTTTTTTTTTTTTCTTACTTTTTTTATACTGATGAAATTAAGGGGGTATAGAAGTACTATTATTTTTTTTTTTTTATAATACTAAAATATATTAAAAAAAAAATTAAAAAATATAAGTAAAAAAAAATATATATATACTTATATATATTAACTTTTTTATTTTATTTTATTTTATTTTTTTTTTTTTTTTAATAATGTTTATTATTCTTTTACAATTGCAGTATGCAAAATTGAATTAAAAGACTTTATATGTTGTTCCCATGTATATATTTTGTAAAAAAAAAAAATACTAGAATTTTAACTATTTTTTTTTTATAGTTTAACATTTACTTTTTTTAAGTTTTCACTACAACAGTAATTATTTTTAACACTTTTTATGCTTATTTTATTTTTTTTTCTTTTGTATTCAAAATATAATTTTAAGGTTAAATACATACTACACCACTTAAAGCTCTATTTTCTTGTATTTAAAAAAAAAAAAAAAAAAGAATAAAGAAGCAAAAGTAAATAGAAAAAAGATAGAAACTGAAAAAATACATAAAAAAAAAAAAATAATAAAAAAGATAAAACAAAAATGAATACGCTATTTACGTTTAATTTTGAATATTTGTAAAATAATTAATTAAATATAACTTTTTTAATAGTTATTTGTTACCTAATTTTTAGTAAAATGTAAATTAACATATTTAAATTTACATTCCTATACACCGTAGTTTAACACATAAAAAATGATAAATCAAGTAGAAGGATAGAAAATAAAAGTAATTTGAAAAACAATGAAATGCTGTAAATGCCTCTTCATTTAAAGAATTAAACTGGTGTAAAGAAAATAAGATAATGGCAAAAAGTATAAAGAATAACATGTAAATATTATGTATATTTAAAATATTAAAACATAAAAATATAATACTTCAAGATATTAAAAATTTATATATAGTAGTTATTGAAGTAAAATATTTCTATCTAAAACCAAATAATACTTAATAATATATATTTTTTTAATATAGAATTTGAATTTTAAGTTCTAATCCTTTTTGATTTCCTTTTAATTTTTTTTTTTTTCAGTAACATTATTGTATTTTCTACTGTGAATTTTTACATGCCTATTATTTTCCAGATACATTTAACAAAATATAATAATAACACTTTTTAAAATTATATGTTGGTATCTTATAAAATTATAATATTTTTCATTTACAATTTAAAGAAAAAAAAAAATATGTAAAAAGGTGAATTAACAAAACAAATAAATTCGAATGAATATAATAATAAAAATATATACTGTAGAAGTATAAATTTTTTTTTTTTTTTTTAATGATATTTTAAAATAATTTAAATAAGTTATTTTATGACTTAAATTGTCTTATAAAAAAAAAAAAAGTAATAAATGTTTATATAACCAACTTTAATTTTTTTTATATAATTAATTGAAGAATTAAATATATAAGATGTATAGTCAAAATTTTTTTGATAGTTTCTTTTATATTTAACAAAAAAATAAATTTGAATTTTCAAATAAAAGTAAAATAAAATATATATATATATATATATATATACTAATTTTTGAAAAAAATTATCCTATTGTATATAAAAAAAGAAAAATCTATACAAATAAAATGAATGTTGTATTAAAAAAAAAAAAATAATAAAAATTGCTTTACCATTTTAAAAAAGAGTAAAATTAATTTTTTGCTTTTTTTTCCAATTATTGATTTTTTTCAAAATTTAAACCTATTTTTAATCTAAAGTATTTGAGATATATTTACTAAAAATTCAAGTATTCTTATTTCATTACTTTAAACATATAAAAAATAAAGTAAAATAAATATTAAATGAATATTATAAAAGTTCCAGTTACAAAATATATATATGCATATATATATATAATATATATTAAATTTTTTTAGAGCTTTATTCATGTATGTTTACATTTTTATACATAAAAATTTTAATCTAATTAAAATAACATCACATCATTTTAAAATTTTAGTAAGATTAATGTAGCAAAAATTATGTGAATTATATAAAAATAAAATAAAATGAAATACATAACTTTTTCTAGATAAATATATATTTTTTTTTTCTCTTTTGTGTGTGTTTTTGATTATTTGTAATTAATTTTTAGTTACTATGAATATTAACAACAATTATTAAAAATAAGTTTTAATTTATAAACAAGAGAATATAAAAAGCAGTTATAATAAGAAAAAATAATCAGAAGCATTTTTAGGAAAAGTACTGTTAAAAAATAAATATATCTATTTAAATGAATTCTTATTTATATAAAAATTATTTTCCTTCAAAATATTTAAAAAGTTATAACTTATTTAAAAAATACAAAGATGTAAAATATTTTAATAATACACCAATTCCTAAAAGAGTAGGATTTACTAAACCTACATTTAAGTTAAATAGAAAAGCACAAAAATATATAGTTAATGTTCAATGGCTAAAAAGTAGTGACATTAAAAAATTAGAAAAATTATGTAAAAATATAAAAAAAGATGCCAATTTATTTAATAGCTATGAAATTATTGACTTAATATATTATTTAAGCAAACATTCATATAAAAACATATATTTAACTATAGAACCATTGCTATTTCATTTTTTTCTTAAATATAACACTTCAACTAATTTAAATGGTATTTCACTACATAGATTATTGAGAGTACTCACAGAATATCAAGATTTAGTTTATAGAGAATGGATATATTCAATTGCAAAAATTATATCAAAAAAGCATGCTCATATATCAATGAGAGATATTCAACTCATTTTAGATGACTTAGCTTTATTTTATGATTTTCAAATACAATGTCAAATAATTCCATTTTACAAAACTATAGTAAATAGAATAAATGAACTTGAAATAAAAAGATTACCATTTCTTATACATGTTATTGGTAGAATTGGATGTAATAATAATGATTTATTAAATATTCTTTTTAACACACTACGAAAAAATATTTGTAAAAATGAATTGTATAGATCAGATTTTTCAGGTTTAATATTAAGAGGATTAGCAAATCTTAAAATATTACCTGATAAAAACATTTTATATCAATTATATAAGCCTGTAAGAGATAATATAAATTATACTAATATAAAGTATATATCTTGGTGCGCTGATGGATTTTCTAGGTTAAATTATTTTTTCCCATTACCCCAACTGGTAAATCAAATATTAAAAATGAAAGAAAAAATATCTCATCTTGAGCTTAATGATTTTTCATCTATACTAAACTGCATTCAAGCATATATTTTAATAAAGCTATATAACAATCATAATATAAATTCAAATATGCCAACAGAAAAATGTTTTATGTTATCTAATAAAAATTATAAAAATAGTTTTTCTAATAATCAAAATCAATTTATTAGTGATAATTTACATAATGAGACAAATAAAACATTTCAATCTTTTAAAAATGATGATAATTTAAATATTTCTCAAAATAAAAAAAGTTCTTTGAATAAGGATTTATTTATTAAGAACAAAAAGTTTATTCAAGAAGATTTTAAAAAAGAAGAAAAATTACTAATGGAGAAAAATAATTATTTGAATGGAGAAAAAATACATAATATTGAAAATGAAGAAAAAGAATATTTTTTTAGTTTAAATACTCAAAGAGACTATAATGACTATGAAAAAAAAAAAGATATTATTATGAATAAAAATGAATTTAATACAGAAAAAGAGGGGAGACAAAATAGCAAAGATAATAATAAAAATATATATATAGAAAATAAAGAAAGTACAAAATTTTTCTGTGACAATTCAAATTCAAGCTCAAATAAAACAAATTTAAATGAAATATATTCAAATTTTGATATTAACGATAACTTAATATCTGTTGAAAAGTTATATGAAATCTATTTAAAATTAGAAAATTTGATAATAGAAAAGATTAGTGAAAGCATTTATAACAGTACTCCTCCTTATAGAGTTATTATGTTTGAATTGATGACTAGGTTATTTAGATTTTATGGAAAACCTATTGATCTAATTATAAACATGAAAACTCATAGATATGACACTTCTTTATTATTAAAATATACAAACAGTCTACAACTTATTATATCTAATCAAAATAGTAGAAAAAAAAGTGATTCAGAATTATCCTTTTATGTCAAACAATATAATTTCCCAAATGAGTTTTTTTTTGGAAATATAGAAAATCCTGAAAAACGTGAAGATTCATCAAACAAAGGAGAAATAAGGAGAATAGAGTATGAACATATGTATGAAAATTCTAAAAGTATAAAGCATAAAAAAAAAAAAGATGAAATAGAAAAAACATACATAGATATTAATAACCAAAAAAGCATAAGCGAAAAGGATAAAAAAGATGTGAATGAAAAAAATCATTTAAACGTGAATATTCCATTACCTAAAATTTTTAAAAATTTTTTGCATTCAATATTCTTTAGAACGCCTGCATTAGGAGGAAGAACTATTATGCTACTATTAATTGCTTTAGTTAGATTAAATTTTGGAGAAAGAGAAAAATCAGAATATTTAAATCCAGTTAATTCTCATATTTTACCTTTTATGAAAGCTAATGAAATATATAGGCCTTTTACAAAATGTATTATTCGTGAAATCATTAGAAAACTGGAAACATTTAATGCAGAAGAATTGATCATATGCTCAATTTGTTTAAATGAATTAGATGCTTTGGATTTAAATCATGAATTTTTTTCATTACTAATTGATAGATTTCTTAATTTAAAAAAAGATAATTATATGAGCAAAGATCAATTATTACAATTAAAAAAGTTGTTCAACTTTTGGTTTAATAAAAAAAAAAATCTTATTAAAAGTTTAAATTTTACTTCAATAAAGCATATAAAAAACCTTTTTTTTGCATAACTATTTATATATTTATTAAATTTTATTTTTTATTTGGTGGAAAATATCACTACTTTCTTAATTTATTTTTTGATTTTATATGTAATATTTCTTTATATTATTCTATTATTAAAATAACTTTGTATATATATATATATATTTTCTTTTTCAATAAGCATACATTATTTTATAAATATTTCAATTTTTTTTATTGTTTTTTAGTTTAATATTCTTTTCTTTAATTTCAAATAACTGAAAAAAAATTTAGAATCAATTATTTTTAAAAACATAATGCATAAACATATTTTAATTAATACAGTATAAAGTTTCTTTATTATTGAAATATATATATATAATTGAAATAATTAATATTAAGAATTTTAAATCATACGTGCATTAAAAAATTCACGAGTAAAAAATAAACAATGAAAAAAGATACATGTTCGAGTTTTTAATTATTCCCCCTAAAAATTCATCTTTAAAATTTTTTTTTTTTTAATGAAAGATTATTATAAAATATAAATTATCTAAAAAGTATGTCATAATTTTTAAAAAAAATTTTTATATATTTATTTTTTAGTTTATATGAAATATATATGGATTAATTTTTTCAAAGATATTTCAAATTTATAAAATCTATTTATATTCTTACGTTTTACATTTTAAAGTTTTTCTTTAATATTTCAATAGTATTATATATATATATAATATATATGTACAATACATACAACTTTTACAATGCCATTTATAAAAAAAATTTCTAAATGTTTTTTAAGCGGATGCTCTTGGTATAAAAAGTATTATTTATATAAGTGAATTTATGCATAAATAAGTTAATAAATATACATATATATATGTATATGAATATTCTATTTACTAAATGAAAATAATATATAATATAATGAATACTTTTATGTAGCTTTAAAAATTTGAATTATATGTTTTGTAAAAAATTATATATTTCTACATGTTATGAACTATTTCTATATTTTTTTTTTTTTAGTTTTAGTTTCCGTAAATTTTTTAACGAAGATTATTTTTGGACAAAGGCAAACGTTGGTCCTTTTTTTATTGGTCTCTTAACAGCTCCTTATTGGTTTTCAGCTTTAAAAGTAATTTTTTTTTCTTTTTATATTAAAATTTGTATATAAATATATAATTTATTTTTAATAAAGAAAATATATAAAAATATATTTATATTAAAAAAAAAAATTGAAAATTTATCTATTTGAATTTTATTTTTCTAAATTTTTTTATTATAGACTATTTACTGGACACTAAGTTATGAAAAATTAAATAAACAAGAAATTTTATCTGATAGATTTACATGGTTGTATGAAAGAATGCTAGAAGACGAAGTTCATAAAACTCTTTTGCAAAAATTACCATCATATAATTTTAAAAACTCTGGTCCTGAAAATATTTTAGGGCCGAGTGAATTATAATATTTTTTTTTTTATATTAAAATATTTCTTCCCTACCTCTGTTTTTTTTCTCTCCTTTTTAAAAGTTTTATCATTAAAATATATTATTTTTTTTTATATTTTTAAAATAAGAGAGAAGAAAAAAAAAAATTAATACTATATAAAAAAAAAAAAAACATTTTTTTAAAAACTAAATATATGAATTTAATTATTATTTTACCATAAAAATTTTGAAGAAAAAATGTCAGCATCTTATAAAATTAAAAAAATTAATTTTGATTTTATTTATAAAAATGAGGAAATTAAAAACAACGTGTATTTACCAAGTAGCGATACTTTCACTTTCATTGAGGTATTAGAAAATGAAGTAGAAAATATTTCATCAAATGTAAACATTGCTTTAGAAATGGGGTAATTATGAAATGATATATCATTAAAAAATATAAATATATAAAATAAAATAAAAAAAAAAAAAAAACAAATATATAAATAAAATATATATTTTAATTACAAAAAAAAAAAAAAAAAGTGTGTACATAAATATATGTAATATTCACATAAAGAAACATATTATGCTTTTGTTTTAATGATAGAAAAATATAAAAAATTAAAAGTATAATATTGAAAATATTTCATTATTTTTTAAACTTTATTATTAATTTTTTTTAGAACAGGAAGTGGTTATTTGATTTTATCCTTGTATGAGATGCTATTAAAAAAAAACAAAAAAATTGAACTTCTTTATTGTATTGATATAAATGAAGCGGCTTGTAATTGTATAAGAAATTTAACTAATATTAATAAAATTTCAAATGTAGAAATACTTAATAACAATTTATTTAGCAATCTAAGAAAGTGTAATCAATTTGATTTAGTTATATTTAACCCACCTTATGTTCCAACAGGAGAAGATGAAATTAACAAAACAGACATCGTTGCTTCGTATGCAGGAGGTAAGCTAGGAAGAGAGGTTATTATGAAGTTTTTATTAAACGTATATGATTATGTTAGTATTAACGGAGTTATATACTTATTATTAGAAAAACAGAATTTACCACACGAAATTATGAATAGCGTTAATATAAAAAAAAAGTTTAATTGTATTGAATTAAAAAAAAAAAAAACATTAAATGAAACAATTTTTATTTACAAACTTAGAAAAAAACTTATTCCCTAAAAATTTTAAATTATAAAGTATTTCTTTGTTTATATTATTATAATAAAATAGACTAAAAAAAAAACTGTAATGCATATAACTTTTTTTTAAATACTTCTTTATTTATACAAAATATGTAGCATTATAAGTAATTATTAGAAACAATTTTTCTTAATATTTAATTTGAAAATCTGAATTTGTTTTATAAAATTAAAATGTGGAAAAATTATTTAAAAAAAAAAAGAAAAATGTATATATGCATATTTTTATAAAATTTTTTCATTAATATAAATGAAAATTTTTATTTTTTTGAAAAAAAAATGTAATAAATAAACAAAAAAAATACGATTCTATATAAATTATGAATACACATTTGATGAAAAACTAATGAAAAAAAATAAAGAAAAAAATATAAGGGATAAAAGAAACATGTAAATAAACAAATAACAAATAATTAAATAAATAAATAAAATAAACACATAAATAAATAAATGATAACTACACATATAAAAATAAAATGTTGTAAACATATCAGAACAACTTAATAGTGATTATTACAAAGAAAAGTAAAAAAAAAAAAAAATAATAAATAAAAAGAAATAACATTGTTTCTTTAAGATATTTAAAAAAAAAAAAAATAAAATAATTTTTTTTTAAAAAAGTATATTCAAAACATATAAAGAAAACAAGATTAATAAATATATATTAACTAAGATTTTCGTATAATATTTTCCATTATTTTTTAAGCTTATTTATCTCTTTTTTTTTTTTTATACATTATAAAATGACCATATAAAAAAAATAAATATTGCTATACTTGAAATTAAGTAAATACATAATTTGTTGTTTTCTAACCACATATAAAAATTTAGGCTCATAGCTTGCCTCCTAAAACTTATATTTTCCTGATTTAATTTTTCGCTTTTATTAACTAGTATATCAATTTTTTCTCTTCTTTCTAATATTTTTTCAATATTTTCAATTATAATATTTTGTATATTGTTAATTTGGTTTTTTATATTATGAACATCATTAGATTCATATTCATTAAATATTCTCTAAAAAATAAAAATAATAAATAAATTAAATATAATAAACAATTTATATTATAGGAAAATTTGATTTTTCGTTTTTTTTTTTATCATTATCAAAATAAAAGCTATTATTTTATACTCTGTTATTACCATATTTTCTTTTAATACAGGTTTAAATTGCTCATCTAATGACAAAGTAATTAAATCAGACGTATTTTTAAACTTTTTAAAAAATCTATAAAAGTTGAAAAAAAAAATAAAAATATATATGTAAATGAAATATTAAAATAATTAGATAATTATCATATATTAATTATTATTTTAAATAGAACTAATATTTTACATTTTTGATATTTCTTCTAGAAAAGCGTAAGGTGTTAAAAAACCCAATTCTTTATCTGTCATAGTCATAAATGTTATTCCATTTTTCATAAGTTGGTGAAAAACATAACTAAAAATAAAATATAATTAAATATTATAAAAATATGTATGTTTATTTTTATTATCCTTTTAAAACAAGAATTTTTTTTTTTTCTTGATTACTCATCATATATATATGACTTTCTTGATGAATGAGAAGGTATAATTTCAAGAAGTAATCTAGTAATATTTGAAAAATTGCCACCAAATTCTGTGTATTCAGCCAAAACAGTTTTGTCTTTTAAAAAAATATATATATATATGTTGTATTAAAAATATCTTAATATTATAAATTTATATAAATTTGTCGATAATTTTTTTTACCTCTTGCTACTAAACCATATATTATAGACATTTTTTTTTTGTAATAAAAGAATTTTATTTATTTTTTTTTTCTTTTCTTTGATTCGATATTAGTAAATTTTTACTTTCTTTTCATATGTTCTGTTTTTTAAATTTTATCAGTACTTTTACTGTGTTATTTTATTGTATGTAAACATTATAAAATTATTTAAAGTTTTTATCTTTTTATAAATATTTATATAAAAAAGTATATTATTATAAAAAAATATTAAAAAGAAATTAATAAAACCAAATAAGCAAAAGGAAAAAAAAAAATAAAAAGGGAATTCTTTAATAGGAAAGAAATAAAAAAAAGTGGGATGCTTCTAAAAAAAATTTTAATTAAAATAAAATGATAAAAAAAAAAAAAAAATTTCGAATTGACAAATTTTATTTGTAATAATTTGAATGAACTATATAAATAATTAAAAGAAAAATTTTGTACAGTAAATATAAAAGTTATAAGAATGGAATAATAAAAATTGATAAATTTATGTAAAAGATAATTAAAAAAGCAAATATAGAAAAATATAATTTTTTTTTAAAATATAAAATAAAAAGATAGAATAAAGAAAGGGATTTTTTTTTTTTTTTTAGAGATAAAATTTAGGAAAAAAAAATAAGATATAGAAGTGTAACTAAATAAAATAAATATATATTTATATAAATGATTTATTTGTGTTTATTTTGTTCTTATTTATAGATTTTTATTTTTATATACTTTTTTTTTTCTAAATGTGTGAAGAAATTTTAATTCATAGTTGCCTTACTTCTCATTTATTAAATAATTACAAAGAGGAACAGATAAAAAATGTGCACTTTTAATAGTAAATCAGAAGAAATATATAAAAATATTATAAACCATGTATTAGAAGATATTAACGGAGAAGAATTAAGTAAATATTATTTTCTAATTAAACAAACAGAATTAAATTCAAACTTGTTTTCTTTAAGCAAAATAAATTTTAGAGATGAAATCATAATTGATTTAAATAATGGCATTGAAGAAGATCAATCATTTGGAATACTTTTTAATAATTCTAAGATAATAAATAAAAAAATTAACAAAGAGAAAAAAGAAAATAACTTATTAGAAAAGTTAATTTCATCAAATGATAAAATAACAGATGAAAAAATAATTGAAAAATTAAGCACATTATTAAAATGGAATAGTAGCGAAAATATTTTAAAAGAAAAAAAGCTTCATTTGCTTCATAAGTATTATTCTTTTTATGATGATATATTTAGTAAAAATATGTATTTAATTGATGTAACATGTGATTTTCACATATCTAAACAATTAAATGATTTATTTGTCTTATCTTTAAGCAAATATAGCAAAATTCTTTTTGATATATTGAATGATTTAAAAAAGTTTAATTGCAAAGATTTAAAAAAATTAATTAAAGAAAATGTAAAAATAGAATATGATGAAAGATTAGTGAAAGCTGATACGTCAGGAAAAAGAAAAAGAAAAACAATATTTATCAGTGAGCAAATGACTATTTTACAAATTTTTTACAACAATAATATATATAAAGTTAAAAGTAAAATAAAAGGGTTTCAATTTGATATAAATGAAAATCTTATTTCAAATCCTCATAATTTATTTTTGAATACACAAGAAGAGGGATGGATAATTATTTTAAAAAATAAAAACAATAACTTAGAAAATTTTTTAACTCCATATGAATATGAAGAAAAAAAAAAAATTTTTATTCAAGAATATAACAGTCTCCTTAGTTATTTTGAATTAAACTAATTTTTTAAAATCTAAATAATTATTTAAAATTTTTTGAAATAATATTTTATTTTTCATTATTAATTATTATACCAAAACAGATAAATTATTTTGCTATATTTTTTTTTTTTTTTTATTAACAATTAATTTTTTGTTAAAATTAATTAACGTTAATCACAAAATATTATTTCATTCATCTTATTTAAAAAAATATAAATATTTTATATTTACTAATTTTGTTTTGTGAATGTATGTACATTAAGTAAAATTTAGATTATCTTTATATTAATTCATATTTATTTTTATTGTGAATAAAATTAAAACACATTTTAATTTTTGCTAAAAAAGAAGATAAGACAAATTTCTTTTTCTTTTTTTGTTAAATTTGTCTAAGATTTCTAATGAAAAATATTTAATGTTCACTTTTTCAAGCTAAAATTGTTTTATTTTAATTATAAATTAATAAAAAATATATATTAAAACTTTAGTATTTTTCAAAAAAAAAATATTTCTTCTATTAAGATATTAACAAAATATATCTGATATGAAGAATCATGATTCACAATAATATATTGATTTTTTCTTTTGTCATTTATTAATACATAAATTGTTTAAATCTTTTCTTACATAATTTAAGAAATAAAAGGATATTTCATTTTTTTTTTATTGTATGTTGTATTCAAACATAATTATAGAAATATAAAAGTTTAAAAACAAATATAAAATTAATTGCATAAAAACAAATATATATATGTATACTTGCACAATTTTATATAGATAAAATTTATGGTGAAAATAAAAAAAAAAATTTCAAACATCAAAAAATTTATTATATAAAAACAGTAACAAATAAAAAGTAAAACATGTTAAAATTTAACAATTTAAAAAAAAAAATTAAAAAAAAATAATATATTATAGATTATATTTTTTTCATATAATATATTTAAGGGAATAAATTTGTTTATCCTTATAATAATCAAAAATAAAAAAAAGAAGTTTACACCTTTAATAAAAAAAAATGTTTCAATATTACTCTAGGCTTCTATTTATTACTTTATTTCATAAATAAACAAATGTAATTTATCATCTTAATAATAAAATTAAAATTTTTTCTATTGTACTATTTTGATTTTGAAAATTTATTTTATTTTATTTTTTTTAATCTATAATAGTAATATCAAAAAAGAATTAATTCAAATAAATTATTTTAAAAAAAAAAAAACAAAGTAATTATCTTCCTTATTTTTAATGTTAAATATAAATATTCCTATTCTAATTTTATAGATTACAAAATAATATAAAAAAATTTAATAGTTGCAGCTCTGCTTCTTTTTATAAAAATACTTTTTCCTTAACAAATAAATTACTTGAAATAGTATACACAATTTGTAAAAAAAAGAAACTCTAAAAATATTTTAACTTAATTTAATATATCTCCTTAAATCAATATTTAAATAAAAGTAAAAAAGAAACTACATCCTTTAATTATAAATGAAATATATGTTCTTTTTTTCCCTTTTTTTTTAATATCCATAGTTTTTTTTTTTCACATGTAAAAATATATAAAATAAAAAAATTATATTTATTTGCATTTAAACTAAATAAAATTCTTATTTATTTTTAGAAGCTACATAGAAAAAATATTGATTATTTTTATCTAAATTGTGGTTATTATATTAAAAAAATAATTTTAAAACAAACAAAAATAAATTTTTAAAAAAATAAGTAAAAATACTATTTTTCTTTTTTTTTTTGTTAATGTTATAAATTCTTTTTAATTGCATTTAATAGTATATTATCCCTCTTCATTTTATTATTATGTATATTTTAAAAAAATATTCTATATAAAAGTGCTTTTTTTTTTAATATAATAATTCATAATTCTCATTACATAAAGATAAATAATTAAAAGAGGCAAAAAAATAGAGTTAAATATTTATAATACTTTATAAGAATTCCTTTTATATAAATTATTTTTCTTTTTTTTATTTTCAATTAATTCATATATATATATATATATATATATATATATATATATATATATATATATATATATACAGATATTTATGTAATTTTCGTCGCTTCACTGTTATAATATTACTCAAAAAGAAAATCTTCAGTTTGAAGGTTCATTTTTATATAATTATTTTGTGTATTTATATGTTTTATAATTTTCATTCTGAATATCAAAAAGTTTTTCTTTAAATCATATATTATTATACATATAATAAATTTTTCTTTCTCTTTTTTTAAACTATTAATTGTAAAATTACTTTATTTCATCCAAAAAATATTTTTTTTTCTTCTCAAGTTTGAGTAACTATCTTTTAATGTATTTCATTTCTTGTGACTTATTTTTACTACTTCTTAAAATC
The DNA here is from genome assembly GCF_900005765.1 of Plasmodium relictum. Taxonomy (NCBI): domain Eukaryota; phylum Apicomplexa; class Aconoidasida; order Haemosporida; family Plasmodiidae; genus Plasmodium; species Plasmodium relictum. The sequence continues at coordinate 37,956 of NC_041692.1, forward strand.
ATTATTACTTGAACATAAAATTAACAATGAAAAAAAATTTATTTAACCACTTATTTTCTAACTTTTTCATCTTCAATATTTAAAAAAAAATTAAAATGAAATTTTTAAAGAAAATTAATTTTTCTTTGAATTACTGTATATAATAATAAAATATTTACTAATTCACTTCTTTGTTGAAAAATGAAAAAATATTCATAGATAATATACCTGAGATTTTTTAACTTCACAACTTCTATTTTCATTGTTATAACTTTTTAAAATTCAAAAATTCCCTTTTTATTTTATAAAAGGATGATCACACTTCACACATATCTACAATTACCTATTATCTTCTTATTTTTTCAGAACTTTCTGTTTAGAAAAAACTAATATTTTCACATAAAAAAAATTACTGTATATAATAATAAATACAAAATATTTAAAATGCATATAAATGATATAAAATTTTCTTATTTATAAATAAATCATTATGATATAATTTATGATTTTCTTCATATTTATTAATATAACACAAACTATCATTATTATAGAAGGAATGACTATTTTTATCCTTTTGATTTACAGTTTTAGTTATTGATATAATAAAATAATTAGTAATTTATATTTTTTTCTTGTCATAAATGCATAACTTATAAATTTTTTTACTATTTATTTTTATCATTTCATTACTTTTATATTTTAACTCAAAATAATGTTTTATTTTTAATGCATATATATATATATATAACTAATTCTTTTAAAAATAAAATTATCTGTTATAATTCAATATTATTTTTTATTTGATTTTTATTCATAATTCTTGTATTATATCCTTTGGTTCTATATAATAAATTATCTTTTTTTTTTTTTTTTGACTAATTTAATTTTTTCATTTTTTTGTTCATTCAATTTCTTTATTTTCACTACTATTTTCATGATTATATTTTTCTCTTTCATTTTTTTCATTATATAAATTATCTTTGTTACATAAGTCATCTTCTTTATTTTTTTTATTATTCCATTCTTTATGAGCATCATCTTTTCTATCATTATTATTCTCTTCGTCCTCACCTTCCTCTTCTTTTCCCTGTTTTTGCTTTTTTCTTTTTTCCTTATGTTTTTCTTCGTTATCGTTGTTTTCATCTCCTTCTGCTTGTTTCTCTTCATTTCTTTTTTGTATAAATTGCAATTCCTTTTCGTCATTACTATCTTCTTTATCATCGTTATCTACTTCATTATTATTGTCTTCATATTCATCTACATCATTATTGTCTTCTTGATCTTCGTTTTCATTGTCCTCCTCTTCATTTTCTTCTTCCTCCTCTTCTTCCTCTTCATCTTCCTCTTCCTCTTCATCTTCTTCGTCTTCATCATCATCTTCTTCTTCTTCTTCCTCTTCTTCTTCTTCTTCCTCTTCTTCTTCTTCTTCCTCTTCCTCCTCTTCCTCCTCTTCCTCCTCATCTTTATCTTGATTATTTTCATTTTTTTTTTTAATTTTTTCTTTCTTTTTTATTCTATTATTTATTTTAAATTTTTTTTTTCCGTTTTTTAATGTTTTTAAGATAATTTTTTTTAAAAGAAGATTGTTAATCTCATTTTTATAGTCTTCTTCGTATAGACATTTATCTTTTTTTTTTTCTTCTAAATCCCCTTGTTCTTCTTTCTTTTCATCTTCAATTTCCATGTTTGTATTTTTATTATCGTTATCTTCTTTTTTTTCTTTTTTCGTATTATCATCTTTCTCTTTTTGTTCTTCGATTTCTTTTACCTCCCTTCTTATTTCTTGTTTTGGACTTGATTGTTCATATTCTTTTTTATTTATTAACTGATTATAATTGAATTTACTTATCATTATACTTTTCTCTTTATTTTTTAACTTTAAATCAGAATTCACTTGTATAATTTTATTTTCTTCGATATGTTTTTTTTCAATATTATCTTTATTTTTATTATTATATTGACATGATTTATCATGATGTGACTCTAAGATTTTATTCATTTCTCTTTTTTTAATATTTTTTTTTAATTTTTCTTTATTATTATTGTTATTCAATTCATTTTTTTGATTTATTGAATCTTTAATCCTTTCTCTTTTAACTTTTCCCTTCTTTAAATCTTTATTTACTTTGAATATCTTATTTTTATTAAAGATATAATTTTTTCGATTATTAATATAATTTGAAAAACTGAAATTAAAATCATTTCTATTTATGTAATTAATTTTTCTATTATTAAGATCACTTATCCTCTTCGTATGCAAATGATTATCGAGTTTATTTTTATAGTTATAAGATTTTACCGAATTGCTAAATTTATACTTTTGCTTTTTATCTAAGCTGTTATACATGGAATCTGAATAAAAAGTGTTTTTTTCTTTTACTTCTTTCACATCATGATTATTTTCTACAGAATAACACGAAATAGAACTATTTCGTTTTAAATTAGCATCTATTTTATTAGGATTTTCATTTGTTATTATTACATTGTTTTTATTGACATTTTCATTGTTGTTTTGTTCATTATTTTGACTTTTATTATTATCTGAATTGTTATAAATAAATAAATTAGAATCATCTTTATTCATTAAAGAACATTTCTCCATATGTTCATCAGATATATTTTTAAGTTGCTTCTTTTGTTTTAAAATGTTTTTAGAATTGTTTTTTTTCTCCTTTTTTATAGGAATCTTAATTATTTTTTTATTGTCATTCAAATTATAAAATTCTTTTTTTTTCTTTTTTTTTTTTTTCTTTTTTTTAATGGTATCATTTTGAAGATTACTACTAATAATGGAATCCTTTTTGTTGCTATTATCACTTTCTTTATTTGAAGTATTCAAATCATTTTGATTATTTTTATTGATATATTCTTTATTTGATATATTAATATTATCAGTTTCATTAATTTCACTTTTAGTTTCAATTACATGATTTTGTTCTATTTTTTTTTCACTATTTAAAATATTGTTACTTTTCTCGTTGATTAATTTATTTGTTTTATTTTGAGTTTTAAAAATCTTGGACTTTTTTCTTTTTTTAATAGTACTATAAGATTCATCTTTTTCATTTAAATTTATATATTCTGTATTACTTTTTTTTTTATTTGAACTTTTCTTAGAATTTTTTCCTTGTGCAAAAATGTTGGCATAATTTCTTTTAATATCTTTAAAAGAAATATTGCTATCATTATAATTCAAACTTGCAAAGTTAGTAAAACTATTTCTATAATTATTAGTTTTATTGTTTAAATTACTTTTATTATCAAAAACATTGCTACTAGTAGCACTGTTTATATTGTTAGTCAAATTTTTTTCATTTTTATTAATTTCTATTTTATCTTCTGATAAGTTATTTTCATTATTCCAACATTCATGTCTCCTAAAAAAAGAAAATGGTTCTTCACATACAATTTTTTTCCCATCATTATTATCAGTATGATATTCTATATATATATATATCATAGCTTTTTGTAAAAATGATACTAATGCATTTGTTGGTAATTTTTCTCCATGACTTATATAATAAGGATTTTTTGAAATGTTTGCTTCATTAAAAAAACCAAAAGATGTATGTATAAATCCATTTTCTACTAAATAACGATAAACAAGTAAATTTATTTCATCAGAAGATAAATGTATTTTCATTATAATTAAAACTTTTCTTAAAAAAAGAATCAAAAATATGAAATATACTTTTAAATAATTCTAAAACTATTCTTCTGTTTCTTTTTTTCACCTTTTATAATATAAATTACTTTTATAAATTTTTTTTTTTTTTATATAAATATATATAATTTTTTATTTTTAATTCTTATTTTAATTTTTTTTTTTTTTATTATTTTTTTTTTTTTTTTTATAAGAACCTAATAAAAGAAATAAAAAAATAATTTGGAAATATATATTTCATCTATAATTTTATATTTAATTTTTTCTTTTTTTGAACTTTAAAAATATATCTTTTGTGCCATTACATGAAATGTTATAAAATAAAATATTACAAAAGATGAATTATTTGATAATTATTTGATAATTTTTTTTTAATTTTTTTTAATTTTATTTATATCACTTGTTTCTTTATATAAACAATTTAATTAAATATAAAATCTTTTTTTTTTTTTTTTTTTTTTTTTGTCATTTAAAAAGATTATTATTTTCTAATATATATATAAATATAAATATGTATTTAAATGTATACTATATTTTTGTTTAATTTTTTTAATCTTACTATATTAGTATAAACAAGCAATTACTTGTTCTTTAGGATCACATGTAATTTTTTAAATATATTATATATTTATTATTTATCTATATATATATATATATATATTTATGTACCTAATTTATATAATATTCTTCATTATTCCTACTTCTATAACTTTTTTTTATATTCTATTTTGAATAAAAAAAATTCCTTAATTTTTTCCTTCTATTCCTTATTATTATTCAGAAAAAAAAAAATTTTAAATATACAAATAATTATAGCTTTTTTATAATATAATATCAGTTTATTTAATTATTCATTTTCGTATATATATGAAAAGGCATTATCATTTATACATACGAAAAATATATAATAAAAAAAAAGAAAAAACTTTTAAAAATAAGTTTAGGAATATTTTATGAATTTTAATTTTTTCAAAAAATACTTTTTTCAAAATTGTCAAAAAAAAAAATATAAACATATATATGTGACATATAACAGAAAATATTAAAAAAATATTTAGAATTATAATATTAAATTCATAATAAATATATATATTCATACACATTTAACATAAATGCTTTTTAATATAATTTATTAGTAATGGAAAAAAAAAAATAAAATGAAATAAATGAGAAAATAATATATAAGTTAATAAGAAAAAGAATAATTTAAATAAAAAAAAAAAGATAAGCCTACATATAAATTAATGAATGATATATATTTCATACGCATACATTTATGTATAATTATTTATTTTATTTTTTATATAATTTAAAAAGAAATATAGGAAAAGGAAACAATTTTTTTTTATTCTGTATGTTTATTTAAAAAAGGGAAAATTTAAGGTTAATAAACTCATAAGTTACTACCAAACTTTTTATAAAAAAGAAAAATAATTTTAATTTTTTTTTTTTTTTTTATTAAAAATATATTTTTTTTAAGCATACAATATTAAGTAAAATTTATCTATAACATCATATATAAATATTATAATGTTAAAATAATATTTTATCAACAATTGATACCTTAAAAAAAAATATTGATAAAGAATAAATATTATTTTTTTTTTTTTTTTCTATTTTTTTATAAAATATTATATAGCATTTTATATTGTTTATAAAAATCTTTCTTAAAAATTAACTTAAAAAAAAGCAAAAATAAAATTAAATTAAAAATTCTTGTATATAGTATTAGTATATTAAAATATTATTAAAAGGAATTACAAAGTAATCCTATGCATTAACATATAAGAAATAGAGATGTAAAACATTTTAATAAAATAGTAAAATAAAAAGGAATAAAAAATAAAAATGCTTAAAAAAATTATATAAACTTTAAAAATTACAAAAAAAAAAATGTTTTTTCTATTATATAAAAGGGGGAAGTACAATCATCGTAATTTTAAGAATAGAAACATTTTTAAATGTTTCTTTTTATTAAAATAAAATAATAAAATATAAAAAAAAATATATGTATATATATATCGTAATTGGAATACAAGCTCAATGAACACACATATAGAAACATAAAAAAAAAAAAAAAAACGAAATAAATAAATATATATATATATATATATATATAAAGATAAATAAACATTTATATTTATTTGATTTCATATTATTTTCAATTGTTACGAATGCATTTTTTTATTTTTATTTTTCTTTTTTTTTTTCAAAAAGAATTATAAAACATGTTTAACATATTTAAATTAACAAAAATATATAGAAAAAAATTATATATATTTGATTTAAATTTTCTATTAAAATATTTTTATAATTTTTCTCTTTTTTTACTTAATAATCATTTTAAGCATATTTTTTTTAAAAATATAATGTAAATAGGGTCTATATCTATTAATTTTCACTTGTTGTTCATCGAAAATACCGTTTAATTTTTCATTGTCTTGTGATAACAACAATCCATTAGCTGCTTGTTCATTGACAATCTAATTAAAAAAAAAAAAAAAAATGAAAAAAAAATATAAAATATTACTTTAAAGAAAAAAGAAAATTGATTAAAATAAGATTGAAAAAGTAACATATAAAAATATAGTTGTATATGGTAGTTTAAAAAAAAAAACAGTTTTTTTTATTATAATTACCGTTTTCTTTAAATGTAGTAGCATATCTGTTCCGATTTTTATTAGACAGTATTTAACTACATCTCTATATTTATTAGCAATATGAGGTATAAGATTCTTTGCCAATTCTATATTTCTGTAGTAACTTTTTAATAAATTTTTTCCTAATAATAATTTCATAGTAATTCCTCCTTTATCTAACGTGCACTGATGAACGTCAACATAAGATAAAACAATTTGTAAATCCTTCATACAATGCTCATAAACAATAAATATGTTGACTACTTTTGGTGAAAAGAAGAAAAAGTTTTTTTTATTAATTTTTAACTTTGATAATAATACGTGAAATTCATATTCAAAACCATTTCTGTGATCAATATTTTTTTTATTATTATTTTTATCTTTTCTTTTATCAAATGCTTCAGCCCATGCTTTAATTGGATTCATTCTAACTTTTTTTAATGCAAAATCAGCAGATAAATCTAGTATAGATGTAAGTGTTAGTAAGCATTCACCTGATATAAAACCATTTACATATAGCTTTTTATACAATTCTCTACATGTGTTAAATATCATAATATATAATTCTCCTTCTCGTTCTTTTCTTACAATTTTTTTTTTAAGAGTAGTATAAAATACATCATCTCCATTTTTACCTAAATTACCTTTGCGTGTATAACTTTCATGACTTCTTGCTCTTCTTAACTCACTAAACAATTTATTTTTTATTTTCTTTTTCGGCTTTTTTAAAAAACTATAAAAAGGAGTAACATATTTTTTTTGGCATACATCCTCTATACATTCAAAGTTGATTGTTTGATCTGTGTCATATCTTTGAGTAATAATATCAGCTGTATTATTTCTTTGTAATTTTTTTTTTCTTTTAGCATCATCAAATTTATTTGAATTTTTTAATTCTTCATTCATTATGTTACTCGTTGTAGAATTATTATTTAATAATATTTTTTCGTTATCATTTTTATTCTCGCTATTTTCTATCTTTCTTTTTAACTTATTGTTAAAATTTTTTCTTCTTAGCTTACATAAGAAAAAATTAAATGTATTTTCAAATGCATTACTACACCTACATTTATTTTTATCTTTATTTCTCTCTATTTCTTTGTTCATTAAAATTAAACTTTTGCTATTAGTTCCCTTTGTAGAAATGTTTATTTCTGATAAATTTTTTTCATTTTTTTTTAAATAGTACTTTTTATCATAACTATTATTAAAAAAACTTGATATGTTTTCTCCATTATTTTGTAATGCAAACAAGTTTTGATATGTTAAATATTCATCAAAGTTATACTCACTATCTTTACTTTTCTCTTCATTAGTTATTATATCATTTATATAATTTGAATTTTCATTAATTACAGAATTATTGCAACTTTCTTTTTCGTTTTCATTTAATTTTTCTTTTTTTATTTTAACAATAAAATCATCATTCATTAACAATTCTTTACTGTTTTTTTCTAAATTTGATAAATCAGTATATTTTTCTCCTTCACTGTTTTTTTTTTTTAAATCCTTATAATCACTTAATAATGATTCGTCTACTTTCGTAATTATATCATAATTAACATTATTATTTACATGCTTCTCCACATTAAACTGTTCATTTATTTCTTTACTTTCTTTTTTATTTACTTCTTCATCACAAGTATTAGGATCACTTAAAAAATTTAATAATTTCTTTTTTTTTTTTTTTTTCTTGTTCGGCGTAGAATCATTATTTTTCTTATCGTCATTACTTAAATTACTATTATTTACATTACTTCTAAAAAGTAAATTGTCACTTAATGTTTTAGGTAAATCCGTGGCATGTTCAATTAACCTTAAATTATATTTGGGATCAAATGTTTCTTTTTCATTGTTGTTATTAACAATGTTATCGATAACAGTGATGTGTTCTTTTTCGTGCTTCTTTCTTTTAAATTGTTTATAATTCATTTTATTTATTAAACGATCATAATTTTTTAAAGAGATTTTATCATAATTAAACGCATTCAAATTTATTTTATTTTCCTCACAATCCTTTTCAGTGCATGATGATTCATTATCTGAAAGTTCATTTAAATTATTACTAGATCTATCAAAATTTTTTGATGATATAGAATGATTTACATTTGCGTAATTGCAATCATCTTCATCTAAACTACTACAATAATTGTCATTATTCCTAATAATATTAATTCTCATTTCATGCTTACATGGATTAACATTTCTTCTACTAATATACATTTTTCTATTTTTATTATTATAATTTCTCCTCTTTGTGTAATTCTTTATATAACTATACTCATCACTATTATAATGATTTTCTTTATAATTTAAGTTATAATTCTTTTGTCTATTTCTTTCAAATGAACGTATTTTATCATTGTTATTATCGTTGTTGTTATTATTATTCTTATTATTATTATTATTATTGTTGTTGTTGTTATTATCTCTGTTATTATCATCATTATAAATATTTTCCGTCAATTTTTTAGGATCAAAATCTGATTTTTCCACTTTTTTATCAAAACTTTTTTTCAAAGAGAAAAATTTATTTATATTTTTTTTGTCACTCTTTTTACTGTGAGATGATAAATCATCAAAACTATCAATTACTGTCTGCGAATAATAAGCATTTTCCCATACAGATATATCACAAGTGCTTATATCTTGTAAACATGAATAAATATCTGGTAAATTTAAATCGAATTCACCAAATTTGTTCATTTTTCTCCAATGTAATTCTGGTACAATTTTAGTAGAAAAGTGCAATATGTTTGTTCCTTTAAAAAGCCAATAATTTTTTAAATGTTTTTTTCTGATATAAAAATTATAATCAATCATCTTTAATACTTTTTCCAAATAAACAATTCGAAATGGGTTTGGTGGATATGTATTTAGTACTTTGTATAAGCATTCAAATGTTAATCCTTGTATTGTTAAAATTAATAAAACACTACCACTAATATAATATGCTAATTCTTTCGTCAATTTATCATTAATTTCATTTGCTGCTTCAATACGTAATCCCAATACTAAAACTATACCACCTCTTAATCCTCCCCATATTAGTAGCAATATTTCCTTCCAGTTGACATGGTAACCAATTTTTGATAAAAATGGAGTAAAAATTAAAATCATTAGAGATCTTGCAAATAGTAAATAGAAATAAGTCAATATAATATATAAAAAAAAATATAGGTTATCTTTAAATACACTTTCCATCATACCAAATGAAACAATTCCAGATATAATAAAAATGCTAGAATTCCCCATAAGCGCTAATAATTCTACTATCTCTTTATGTTTTCTTTGAGCTATTTCATCTAGTGCAATATGACCGTATGCATTAATAAATAAACCATAACAAACAATCGCCAAAGGCCCAGATAAATTAAAATAATATTCTGATATGAAATAGCATAGATAACACATTGTTATAGTGGCTAAGCATTGATTATAATAATATTTTCTGTATAAATTTATCCATGCAAATGTTAACATAGCCATTCCTATACCAAAAACTGGACTTAAGAATAATAACTTCACAAAAAGAATAACATATTGAGAAGTATTTGCTTTATATCCAATTGTTAAATAAAAAAAAAATTGAAATAATAAAACGGAACTACCATCATTTATTAATGATTCAACATGAAACATCGAACTAATTTTTGATGGTGCATCAACAACCGATAAAATAGATAATACTGCTACTGGATCAGTAGAAGATAAAATAGATGCTAGTAGAAAACTACTAGATACTGGAGATTGTTCTTGTTGATACATATAAGAATAATAAAACAAAATTCCTAATATACCTACTTGCAATGCTACTCCTATAACTGCTAACCCTATTCCACCATATAAAAAATTTTTAAAAGCATAATAATTAATATCTTGTGTTGCTTCATATAATAATATCGGTAATAGTACAAAATATAAAATGGAAGAATCTATATTCCTAGCATTTATTATAGATTTGTGCAATGGGTTATCTTTAAAAACATTAAAATTTTTTGCTATCACATATGTACACATCCCATATAAAAACCAAATGACGGAAACTGGAATATTTAACTTGTGTATTTTTGATAAAATAAATTGCAACATTGTTGCTGATATAAATATAAAACAAAAAAAAATTAACCCTTCTGATACTTCATTGGATGCAGTTGGTAACTGATTGTTCTTTGTTTCATCTTCATTTAGAATTCTGTAAATTTTCATTTCATTCTTAAATACTTCTTTACCATATTTACTTTTTTTTATGAACATTTTATGAAAAATATTAAAATTACTTATATTATTATATACTTGTTTATATATATTAAAAAAGTAATTTATATTTCTGTTAATGATGTTAGGATAAATATAATAATAATTATTTCTATAGCTCTCATTTTTATTTTTTAAATAAATTTCCTCTTTTATATTTTGTTCCTTTATCCTAAAGGATTCAGTCATATCTTTTTTAGCTTCAAAGAATAAAAAATCCAAACATTTTGCTTCTCTATATGATGCTACATTTTTTTTTTTTATATTTTCACCATTTAATAACAAATGTAACAAAACTAATATCACTACTTTTATTTTTATAATGAAAAAAATTTTTAAATATCTTTTTGTATTTGTTTTTTTATAATTAAAAAAAATTTTATAAAGCATTTTCTGTACTACGTAAATATAAATTTAATGATTTATAATATAATATAAATGAATCCATATATCATTTCTTGGTATAATAAAAAAAAAAAATAATAATAAATAAATAAATAAATAAAATATAAAAATAATATATTTGAAATTATAAAGCTAATTATTTTTTTTTTTTCTTCAATTACATTTTAAATATAAAATATATCATTTTTTATTTATTATATTTAGAATTGTAAATATTCTATAAAAAAGCTAAATTATATTTATTTTTTTATGATTCATAAAATTTACTCTTGTACTTTATATTTTAATTTATTCCACTTTCTTTATTCCATTTCTATTTATTTATATTATTATCATTACTATTACCTTGAATTATTTTATTTTATTTTTTTTTTAATAAACTAAAAAATATTTTTTAAAAATATATATATATATCTACAAATAAATTTAGTACTAGTATTAAATAAAATTAAAAAATTAAAATCAAATAAAAAAATATATATAAATTCATATGTATTTTCTAATATTTACTTATACATATTAATTATAATACCTTAAAAATTCTATATATTTATCTATTATTTTTTTTTTAATTTAGAAAAATATTTAGAATCAAATGCAATATTTTAAATATAAATTAAAAATGTTTTGTGTATCCATATATTATTTTAAAATGCATATACTAAACAACATTATGCTATAAAAATCATAAATACATATATTTGTCCTATATACATATATATATATATATATATTAAATGAGATTAATATAAGTAAAATAGTATTAATATATCTTGATTTAAAATAAAAAAAAAATAAAATTTTTATTAAAAAAAAGTGAAAATAATAACCAAAGAAAAATTTCATAAAAAAAAAAATTAATATACATGATATAAATTTTAATTTCCTTAATAAAACATCAAAATTAACAAATCAAAGAAATAAAAAAAAATGTTTTTAAAAAAATAATAAATAATTCAACTATATAATTCAAAAAAAGATAAAAGTATTAAATATACTAGATAAATGGACAAACTAATAATTTTTTAAAGAAATAAGAAAGAAAAAAAAAATAAAAGATATAAATAATTTAATTCATATATTAATATAATTTGAAAAAAAAAAAAAAATTGCCTTATTAAATGCTTTTTTTTATATGTCAAAAATGAGTGTTACGGTATTAGTTTACTTTAAAATATTTTAATATAAATTAAATGTGTTTTTATAAAATAAAACATGTAAACAAAATTATAAAAAATAAATATTTCATATGAAAAATTAAAAACAATTGTTAAAATAAATATCAATTTTATTAATACATGATAAAAAATAAAATTTATTATGCCTTCTAAAATATTAAAGAAAAAATGTAAATTTTATAAATATATTTTATTATCGATTTTTTAGATTATTTAAAAAAAAAAAATTATAAAATTATATATATACAATTTTTTTTTTTAATAAAATCTAGAATATATTATGTAACAATACTAGATTAAAATTATTGAATAAATATTTTATATAATTTTAAAATATTTTTATAATAGCACTCATTCGTGTTTTGTAACAAAACATAAAAAAAAAAATAAAATAACTGTTACCTACAGTTTAACATTTTTTTTTTTTGAAGTTAAATGTTATAAAATTTTTTATGTAAAAAAAATGTGTTTTTAAATACAAATGAATATATGTTTTATTTTTTAAATGCATTTTTAGCTTCATTTATAATATTTTTTATATATTTAACAATTTTTTTATTGCATATATCTTCTCTATATTTTTTTAAATAAAAAAAGAAAAATTAAATGCTCGTAATAAGTAATATCTGAATTTTTTTTCTATTCATTTTTTTTTTTAAATTTAATGAGCATATATATATTTATTTATTTAAACTTTTTTATTCTATTAACATTTTATATGAAAAATAAAATTTCATATATTAACAAATTGTGATTTTATGTATGGACATATAGAAATAATAAAAAAGAGAAAAAATATATTTATATATATACTTACATATTTAGTTAATTTAAAAAAATATGAATAGAAAAACTGAAAAATGAATCCTAATAAACTAAATAAAAATTATATAAATATATAAACAATGTCAAATGATAAACACAGTTCTAATTTTTTTAGTGAATTTAATATATATAATAAAAAAAATGCAAAAAAAATTGTGTATAGATATTTTCAAAATAGAACACAAAAACAAACTAAGTATATAACAGTTACTTTATTAGCTTTTAGTGGGCTATTTTTATATATTACTAATAAAGCTTATGATAGGAATATTTTTTATTTAAATAATGAAGTTTATAAAAAATTCAACAAAAATTATGATTCTTCTTCACCAGTAATGCTTTTTAAAATAATAAAAAAAAAAAATAAAGTATAAAAATATATATTTTTTTTTATAATATATTCAATTTCTTTAATATAAACATATATTTTTACATGTAACGTTTGTATATTATTAAGTGGAATACATTATTACATATGTATACATGTATATTATTATAATTTATTCGTGTATGTTTATTTTTATGAACAAAAATAGTTCTAATAATTCATGTAAAGTTATTATAAAAAAAAAAAAAAATACTTGTAGACATATTTAAATATAAAAATATATTGAATGATACATATATCACATTATAAATTAAGTAATTTTATTTATTGTATACTTTTCATGTATATATTATAGACGATATATATTTTTTTTTTTTAGTTGGAAGCTCAAAACAGAGCTTTTAAGCAAATATTTATAAAAGCAAAAAGAAAAGATTTAGAGTTAGAATCAAAACCATTGATTTCTCAAATAATTAATGAAAAGGAATAATAAAAAAAAGAAAAAAATAAAACATAATAGTGAGAAAGAGTATATTAAGTTGGTTTTTTCGAAAACATTAAATTACTATTTGATATATTTATGTAATTTTATTTTTAAGTTCATAAATTAAAAAAAAAAAGAAAATTGAAGAATCACAATGCACAGTAATATTAAGATAAAGGAAATTTTTTTATTAAAAACAAAAATTATGAACAAATAGTTAAAATAGAAAATTTGAATATATTTTTAAAAATTCTATAATAATTTTGAAAAAGAAATATAATAAAAAAATAATAAAATATAATATGGGAAGTGTGCATACTACTATTGAAGGAAAAATTATAAAAAGTTAAATAAAGAAAAATTAATTTATCATAATTTGTTGAATAGTTATATTTATTAATTTAATCATATATAATTTTTGAAAATTTTTTGTTATATAATGCTTTTGAATATAAACTTTTCTTACATAATTTAGTAAAAAACTAAAAGAAAAATAATTAAATTTTATAACTTTTATGTCTATTTTTTGTTGAATTAAAAATATATATAAGTAAGAAATTCTTTTTTATTGGATTTATTTTTTCCGTATGTTTTTACATACTTAAAAGTTATTATGATAGAGAAAAAGAAAAAAAAAATTCATCATGTAGCCTTAAGAAATTTTATATGTTCTAATAAACAAAAAAATCAAAACTCATTTTAAATAAAATATATATATATATATATATTAAACACAACATTTTTATTATATTAAATATTGAATTTTCTTATATATTTAAATATATTTAAAAAAATTAAAGCAACTTAAAGTTTTATAATTATAAAAATATATATTTATAATTTTTTTCGTGAAATAAAAATTTTTATTTTTTTTCAAATTACACTTCTAGTTTTATTCAATTTTAAATATTTGTATAATATTTTATAACTTATTTAAGTAATTCTCAATCTTTAAGTTTTTATTTTATTGTTCTTTCATTTAATCATTATAGAAATTTTTCATTTTCATTTTTTTGTGTATTTAACTATATCTTTTTCCTTTTTTATTGATATATGTTAATTCTTATTTAATTTTTCTTTATTTTTATTACTCATTTTTTACAATTTTTTTTCCTATTTTGTAATGATTGGTATTAGAATATTTTAATTTATTTTTATTATATATAACGTATTTATTACATTTTGAAGATACATATTTTGCATTGCCATACTTTTTAAATTATTTTTAAGCTATTAAGTGTATAATTATTTTATGTTACTTTATTTTAAATACACATTCTTTATTTTATTTTCTTTATTTCCTTATTTTTTTTTTCATTCTTTTTCTTTTTCTTTTCCTTTTTTCTCTGTTCCGAATATATTTTTTTTTCTTATTTTTAAACATATTTTTTATATGAACTACTTTTTTTTTTTTTTGTTTTTTATTATAAATATCCTTTTTACACAATTTTTTTTTTTTTTTTTAAATATTGTCTGCTTATATTTTTTTTTATTTTTTATTTCTAAATGCTATTAGATCCAAAAAAAAAAAAAAAAAAAAAAAAAAAATTAAAGATTTTATTATAAATATTAGAAAAAATGACAATTTTATAATAATTTTATTCTTTTTTTTATTATATTTAAAAATTGGTAACAACTGAAAATGATTACTGATTCAGAAGCACCTAGTAAGTATAACTTTAAATTCTATGTAAATATATTTTATCCTTTATTCATTTTAAAAAAAAATTTTTTTTTTATTTCTTTTTAAGCTTACAATTTTGATAGTGATGATGAAGCACCATGTGAATATTTAAATGATGTATACGCAATAAGTGAAGATACCTTTTCTTTTAAAATAATAAAACAATTAGGAATTGTAAATAATTTTTTTTTTTATTATTATGTCTAATTATATTTTTGTTTATTTTTTCAAATTTTTTATTTCTTTTTTTTTTTTCTAATATTTTTTCTTTTTTTTTTAAGGGTTACTATAGTCCAGGAAATGGACATAAAATAAAAAGTATAAAAAGAAAAATATATATATATATATCCATTAAATTTTCTAATTTATATATGTATAATAATAAAAAAAAATAATACTTAAAAACTTATAACTATTGATTATATATTATTTTTTTTTAATTTTTTTTTAAAGTAATATATTATGAGTTAGGTTATGAAGATAGAATTACATGTGTTCAAACATATTTAGGAAAAAATGGTTATACAATTCAATTAGAAATATGATTGTTTAATTCTTTTTTATTGTTTTATTTTTTATCTCATTTCTTTTAATAAAATTAATATATATTTTATGAAAAATTTAAATATGTGTATATTTTTTTTTTTTTAAAGATAAATTACCTTACATATGTGAAATAGCCGCAAAATGTATGAAACAAAATGAAGTATGTATTATCCAAGCACCTAAAGTTTTTTTAAGTAAAATGCTTAATATATTTATATTTTTTGTTCCTTTAAAATTATATAAACATAAGTATGTGTATATACATATATTTTTTTAACACTTAATAGAAGTTTTTAAAAATTCTGAAAAGAAGAGTAAATATGACAAAAAAGATAATTTTAAAGTTGCCTTTAAAAAGTCTTTAAGATTTAAACAAAAATGCGTAGAAAAATATTTAAGTTATCCTAATGTTAAATATTTTAAAGGAATTAAATTGAGTTCCAATGAAATAGAATTATTATTAAGAAAAAAACGGAACACAAAAAATGATAGAAAGAAAAAAGAAGATGAAAAACAAAAGAAAAATAATATTCAAATAAATAAAACTGGAATTCTAAATAACTGTAATAAAAATTATGGAGAAAAACCTATTCAAAATCAAAATATAGAATTCCTGGAGTTAGAAGAAATAAATGATTTAAGATATAAATTTTTAAAAGAAAAGGATTTATGCACATATGTTGTTTATTTAAAAGAATTTTATAGAGTTGACATTTTAAATGATGATAAAACTATTATAAAGGAAGTCCTCAAAGAAGGAAAAGGAATTTTCACACCAAAAAAAAATGATTATATTGATTATTTTATAGAAGAAAAAAATAAAAAGGAATATATTCATACAATTTTTGATATAGACAATTTAAAATATAGAGGATTATATAAAATAATACAAAATATGAAAAAAAAAGAGATAGCTAAAATAATTCTTAAAGGTTTAGAATGTTTTCACATAAATCACTCAACAATAATCACTAAAAAAAATAATGATGAAAATATTGACAATTATTTTAATAATAGTACAGAAAAAAAAAAGAATATTGTAAATTGTAAAGATTATAACTATAATACAACTATAAAAAATAATATAAATGAAAAAAGCAATAATGAAGATGAAATTACCAATGCATTGAAAAATGAAAATAAAATTAATATGAACAATGAATTAATTAATAAAAGAAAAGAACTAATCATAGAATTGATTGACTTCAAAAAATCAAAAATGGTAAATATCGCTTCTATAATTAATATGAACAATTCAGAAAAGTTACTTTTTTATACAAGCGAAGATGATAAACTTAAAAATTTAAATAGGCCAATTATTGATACCGATTGCGAATTAATAATTAGTCTAAGTATTAAGAATATTGACAAAACAAGGAATAAACAAATTTTTTTGCCAATTAATTTTTATAATAATAACAATAGCATTAGAAAAAGTAACGCTTATTTTCTTTTTTCATATGGATCATGTTTTACTTCTCCTCTTTGGTTTTATGAATGCTTCAAAGGTTTAAAAGAAGGTGATGAAATAATTATTCCATTATCAAAAAACAGAAATCTTTTTTTAGAAAATCAATTTGTTTATCATATATTATATGAAGATATAGGTATAAGTAGAGAGCATGATTTTTTAAAGCAGTGTGAACTAAAAAAAGTCCAAAATAATAAAGACAAAGAAATAAATGAATTGAAAAATAACAAACATAAATTTATAAAGGAAAAAGAAAAAAATACAGAAAGTATCAAAAGAGAAAAAAAAAACTATAAGTGTTTGAAAAAGAAAAAAAATGAAAAAATAAACAATATAAACAATTATGTACAAAATTTAATTTCTGAAAGAAACGAAGGAAAGGGTTTTTTTCTCATAAATAATTTAAAAAAAGATGAAGTGGAAGACTTTTGTGAAGGTCTTTTTTCACTACAAAATTATTTTATTGAAAAAAATAATGAAGAAGAAAATATAAGAAGAATTCTTTCCATTTATCACTCATTTATAAAAGTAAGAAGAAAAAAATTTTTCAAAAGAATTATAAACATACAAAAAAAAAAGAGCATACACACTAAAATTAATCGATTTAAAAAACATCATAACGAAAATAATTCAAGTTCCATACGCGTAACAAAAACAAAAAAAAGGAATAAAGAAAAAATATATAATATTTCATTTTTTAGAAATGCATTAAAGAAAGTGTACTTTGATAGATTTCTTTATCAAAAAGACACTATTTTAAAAATAAAAATTTTAAAAATTATTTGTAAAAAAAAAGATCCTTGGAACATGAGTACATCAGAGAAAATAGAAAATTTAAAAATATACATTGAAAGAGGAAATAATTTTATGAAAAAAAAACTAATTTATGCAGCATTAATTCATTATAAAAAAGGATTTGACTTATGTCGTTTTTCTGCACTTTATAAATTAATTTTTGAAGAAAATAAATTAAACCTTGAGAATTTAAATGATGAACAAAATAAAGATTTACTTTTACTTATGGAAAAATTATTAACCAATTTATCAATTTGTTTCTATAAAATGAATAATTACATTGAGTGCATTAAATATTCAGAAAAAGCTATTACTATAAATTCACAAAATATAAAATCCATATATTGGAAGAATATGGCCTATCTACAACAAAACAAATATTTAGAAGTTATAAAAAATCTAAATAATTCCTTTTGCTTAAATAACTCAACATTATTAAGGTTATTTAACAATGCTAGATTAATAAAAAAGAAACATGATTCCAATTTTAAATCACTTTTTTATGCTATGTATGACAAAAAATAGATATTATCACATATAGTAATTTATTATTTATATTGTGTTTAACAATTTTTATATAATAATTCATGATCATTTATTATTTTTATTCCTTTCGTAAATTGAAGAAAAAAAAAAAAAAAAGACAGATTATTTTACACTTTATTCGATCATTTTCATTAGTATAATATGCAAAATTTTTGTACACCTTTTTTTTTTTTTTTTTATAATGAATAATAATATGCAAAAAAATTTTGAATCTCATTCTTTTTTTTACAAATATATCGAATTAAAATTTTTGTTGTAAATAAAATTTTAAAAAATAGAAGGTTTTTAAAAATAAATGTTATACAAAAAAAAAAAAAAATTTATTCTTTAATTATAAAGCACAAATATATTTTACTTATTCTTATAAAAATTTTATTTTATTATCCATATATATATATATATATATATATATTAAATTTCTAATTTGTCAATTTAATAGTAAATTAAAACCAAGGAAACCAAGTAGGTTTTGTATTTTTTAAGTATTTTTTATTCATTGACATTTCTATTAAATCTACTACTGATTTATTAACATCTGCAATATATTTTTTTTTTTTTATTTTATACTTTTTATTTTGCTCTTTTTCTTCATATTCAACTTTATTTTCATTATATTTTATCTCATCACTTGTTTCTTCCTCTCCTTTTTCTTCATACCCTCCTACATCTTTATCCACGTCTTCATTATTAATATATTTATTTTGCCTATTTTGCATTTGCTGTAGCATTTTTTGTTGTAATAATTGCTGTACCTGTTGTTGCAATTGTTCTTCTTGTGATTGTATTTCATAATAGTCTTTCTCAATTTCTTTTTTTTTTTCATTGTAATCATTACTTTTTTCCTTTATTCTATTATTCATTTCTTCTTTCTTTAAATCAAATAGAAAATTTAATGATTTACCATCGGTTATTTTTCTTTCAATTGTTTGTGAGTTCATACTTTCACTTTTTCTTTTCTCTTCTGTTTCTTCATCTTTTACTAAACTTTTCAAATTTGTACCGGATATACATTCCTTCATTAACAATTTATTATACATATCACTTTCCTTTTTTATTTTTTTTTCATTTTTTTTTTTCATTTTTTGTAAATTCGTATCTACATTCAAGTTTTTATATTCTAAATCATCGTCTGATGATAATTCTGATAATGATATATCTTGTATATCTGAGGAATATTCAAAAAAATTTATTTCTACTTTTTTTTTTTTTTTTTTTTTGGTTTTCAATGAAATGTCACTTTTATTTTCTAATCTATTTTTATATAAACAAAGAACCCTACAAAATATATTATTCACGTAATGTTCAGCATTCCTTAATATATTTCTTTTTTCAGAATCTTCCACATAAAATGATTTTATGTATAAATTTATTTTATCTCCTTTTTTTTCATTTGATTTTGTTTGCAAGATATTTCGATTTTTCTTATAAATGTGTAAGGAAATAAAATCATCAGAAATAGCTAAATTTAAAAAATTTTTTATATATTTTTTTTTTTTTTTTATAGCCATTACTGAGGAATAAAAACATGACGGTAAACTTCCATGTATTCCCTGAAAACCCATGAAATGTTGAATATTTCTTGTTAATCTAAAAGGAATATTTTTGTATACTTCTTTTTTAATTGTTAAATCATTATATAATGGTTTTCCTTCTAAATACATAGTCCTTCCGGAATATTTGGATAATATTATTTTATTTAAGGAAGTATTTAACTGAAAAAAAATATAATTTAGCATACATAATACGGAATAACTTTTAATGAATTGTGTATTTAAAATATAGTAACTTTCTAAATTATCGTGAAGAGAATAAAAATAATTTTTCATTATATTTTTTGGAACAATTTTACAAATATCTTTAAAATGTATTCTTAAACATTCCTTCTCACATTTCTTAAAGTATTTATGAAACCATTTCTCATCATTTAAATGTTTTATTAATTCTTCAAATGATAAAGAATTCCAATTAATACTAGTCATATTCTTTATAATTTCATTATTTTCACATGAATTACAACTAAGACTAGTCATCTTTTTTACATTTTTGTTATCTTTGCATGCATTTTTACTTAATAAAGCATCTTTTATTTCATTTCTTTTATTTATATTAACTTCTTCAATATTATCCTTTTTTAATACATTTCTAGTTTTGTCTTCTTTTTCTTCAGGATTACTTTTTATTTCGTTTTCTTTTTGATTCTCTATTATCATAGATTCAATTTTGTTTAATAACTTTTTGCGTATAGAACTTTTAATTAAATCTCTATGATATAGTAAAACACTATCTGATGAAAATTTCTGATTTTTCGTCACTAAAATAGAATCGTTATAAAGCTCCTCAAGTGTTATATTATCAATAGAATCGTCCATTAATCTAAAAGAAGGATGTAAAGGAATATGCACATTTATTTTTAATGATAATCCTCTTTGTTTTGTTTGTGAAAATTTAAACATTATATTGTTTAACAAAATTTGAAATAACATAAATTTATGTTCTGACTTATAACGAATAAAATTACATGGTTGTATAGTATAATAATATGTATTTCCATTTTCTGTAAAAAAACTAATTTTATTTAAACAATAATTGTTTCTTACACTAGTTAGAATTAAAGAGTTTAAATTAATTATATTAGTAGGAACAAATAAATTTAAATTACAATGATAATTTAAAAATTCTCCAATGTATCTCAATCTTTGTCCAGGTAGTTCGATTTTGATATTAAATTTTGAAAACATATCACATAAAGAAAAAGAAAAATCTTCTAAAAATTGATTTTCCCTTAAGGAATAAATAATTATAAAAAGCATATCTTTCCATTTTTTTACTAATTTCGTAAAATGAGATAATGAAAAGAAATATTCTCTAGAACCATTTAATATTTTCATATAGTCTTTTTCTTTATTTGATATGACGTCAGGATAACTTGAATATATATAATTTTTCTTTTCATTCACAACTTTTTCAATACTTTCATTTTTTTTTAAAAATTCAATATCCTTTTTAAATTCCTCCCAAAATATATTCATATTTTTAATAGCTCTCTTATATTTTTCACTAGATATATATTTTTTTTTTAATTTTGTTTTATATCTTTTATATATAATATTTTCAGTAAAATTCTGCATCATTTTTGAAATATGTATTTGAGAAAATGGTAACTCAATACATTGATTAAATAGCTTATTTATAAAAAAAAAGGTTTCATCATAAGCCTGGAATCTTGTGTAATTTAAAATTTCATTACATATATGATCTAAAGACATGTATATATCAGAATGTTTACACTTAAATACATTTATTAATTGCTCAAAAGAATCATCAAATATATGTGCAGATGAATATATACTTTCATTACAATTTTGTAAAGAATTTAAAGATTCTGAATCACTCTTAATATCTTTACTTGATTTGCTTTTCGTTTTATTTATACAATTATTTTGTGAATTAAAATCTTCTGTATTCAAATTTTTTGTTTTGACGTTTTCTTTATTTTCTATTTGAGAAATGCTATTATTATTACTTTTCTCTTTTTTTATCTGACTATAAATTGTTTTTTCAATACCATTTCTAATATTTCCAATGGAATTATTTTGAAAATTTTCAACGTTTCTTTCATTATTCTTTATTATATTCTCAGACTCTTGAATTTCCTTTTTATTATTTTGATTATTTAAAATATCTAAGTTATTTTTTAATAAAGGTGAATTATTCTTCATTCTTTTTTCCTTATTAATTTCTTTCATATAATATAATTTATCTTTTCTATCTATATTAATAGACCTAAAATCATAAAATATATCTTGTGGAAATTTACGCATTAAAATATATAAAATTTTATGAAAATATAAATAATTTTTTTTATTTATATTTATATTGTTCAATAAAAAAGGTAAGTAAAATAGCCATATATTGGGGGAAATATTATCATTATACTTATTAAAAACTCTAAATACAGAATTATCTTTTGTATCAGAATTTAACAAATAAAATACATTACTTAAGTAATAGTATCCTTTATTTATATTTAAACTAGAATATATTAAATAAGATATTAAAGAGCTTATACAAAAAGAAGAATTTTTGTTTTCCTTAAATATTTGATTACAGTAGTTCCCCCACAACAACCAAGAATTATTTTCAAATGGATATATTTTTAAAGACGAAAGAAAACATTCCTCAATTATGCTTCTGCCAAAAAGCTTATATTTTTTGTTATTACATTTACAATTAAATTCTAAATTATTTATTTTTATTTTTTTTTTACTTTCTTTCTTAATTTTATTTTTCTGCAAAATATGACCATTCTTTTCTTTATCATCACTATCACATAATTTATTTTGATTTATTTCTATATTTTTTTTCTTATTTCCTTCTATATATTCATTATGCAATTTTCTTTTATTATTATTTCTATTTTTTTTTTTCAAATTTTTAACAGTACCTTTCTCTTCTATTTTTTCATTAAAACTATTGTTAATTTTCTCTTTATTATTTTTTTTTAATTTCTTATCACCTTTTTCTTCTTCAATTTTATCATATAATACATTATATTCTTCATAATTTTTAATGAAATCGTTACTATGTCCATTGTTGTCTTTCACATTTTTATTATCACTCTCATCTTTTCTTAAATAATCCTTATACATATATTTGCAATAACTACAATTTTTTTTGTTATTTTTTTCAATAAAATTATTTCTATACAAAAATAAAACTATTTTATTTAAGTTACATAAAATTTTTCCTTTTATGTAAAAAAATTTACTTCTAAATTTTTCATAGCTAGCCATTGGTAATGAATCAAAATTAAATGTATTAATTATGTTTAATGAGTTTACATAGCATTTCAACTTTTTTATAACTTTATGTAGAAATTTATTTTTTTTTAATTTTTTTAAGTTAATACATAAGTTAAAATACTGATTTTCCATATTCGTTATATATAAATAATTTTCATCAAAGGTTATTTTTGCATTTTTTTCTGTTTTAAATGAATTTTTTTCATTACCAATTTCATTTTCTTCAGATATTGTATTGTATTTTTCAATCAAATTATTTGTTATATTAACATTTCGAACAGATAAGTTACTATTAATTATATTTTTTAAATTTATCTTTATTATTTCTATGTTGAAAATATATTTTTCTTCTGTACATAACATATTATTATTATAATTTTTAAGGTTTTCATAGATTTTATCAAAATAATAATAAGATATGTTATTCATTTTTCTCATATTTGTTATTAAGTTTAACAAATTATAAGTTTTACTCTCCTTAAAGTTATATGTAACAAAATTCTTAAAAATTGAAAAGAAACCATAGTTGTCAAATATTTTAAAAATTTTTAAAAATAAAAGCTTCCAAGAACATATATATTTCAAATCATAAATACTATCATATGAACACAATGATTTATCATTACTGAAAATATTATATAGATTGTTTAATAAGTTTATAAGTCTTATTTTTTTCTTTTCTTTTCTTTTTTGCTTTGTTCTCAATGAATATTCTTTTATAATTTCTACACTAATTTGTGCATATTCAAATAATTCTGCATGCAGAAAAAGAACTTCAAAATTACTATTTTTATATTTTTGTAATTGCCTAAATTTTTCAAGCAAAATATTCATTCCATTACTTATGTTATCCTTAATTGCTTTGATATGCTTCTTTTTAAAATCAAACCTTAAATTATTAACGAGAAATGTATTATTTTTTTCGTTAAACTTATTTAAAATGTTATTTTCTTCATTTAAAAAAATTTCATCGTCCAAATTCATTTTTTTTACTTGATTTTTCTTGATATTTATTTCATTATTTTCTTTTTTCTCATAACTAGTGTTTTCATTTATTTCCTTAACATAAGTATTTTGAGTAAATTCATTATTATCCTTTTTCAACTTATTAATTAGTCTTCCTATGTATAAATGTGCAAGGCTACTTATATTATTGTTTATGTCGTCATTCATACTTTTTAAAATATTTATATCACTTATATTTTCTATGTTATTATAATCTTTATAGTTTTCATTTCTAGTAGGAGAATTTTTATCTATCTCATAAATAATACTGCTACTATTAATATTATGATTTCCATTATTGTTATTATTACCAGTGTTGTGAATATTACTTTCATCAGAATTTTTAATTTCTCTTGGTTTTTTAAATCTTAAATCATGCTGTTCATTATTAATATTAGTATTTCCTTGAATTTCATGATATATTTTTTTATGATAATATAAATTATTGTCATCATTTGTTTCTTTTTTTTTTATATTATAAATTTCTTCTTCCTTTTCATTATTTTCTGATTCATTTTTAACAGATTGTTCTTTTTTTGATGATTTCGAATATATTTCATTTTTTTTCTCATCTTTATCCTTATTTATAAATTTTATTGCATCTTCTTTGTGTATAGGTTTTAAATTATCATTTATTAAGCAATAAATATTATTTAAATTACTTAAGTAGTTGTTTTTTAATGATTCGTAGTTGCAATTAAAAAAAGAGGTATTATCTTCTTTTTTCATATTTGAAAATAATATACAATTTTTATTTCTTAAAGGTGTAGTAGCACATTTCTTTCTTTCCTTTAAATCAACTAAATGCATATAATTTTCAATACAATATATTTTATTGAAATATTTCAAACTATTTATCCAATTATTTTTATTGATATTGATTTCTTCTTTAGTTAAATGAAATTTTTCGTAACCAACGAAATGCTTAATATAAGAATATTCATTTTTATAATATAGATTATAATGATTAAAAAATAGAGAATTTGATAATTCATTATTTCTAACATAATGTTTTTGTAATGCATAAACATTATCATATTCTTTTAAATCATTGTTAATTTCAATTAAAAAATTAATAATTTGTTTATAATTATTGTAGTTGTTTTTAATGATATTTACATTGTTAATATTGTAGCATTTCTTTATATTTAACAATAGTTTATCTTCCTTCTTATTTTCAACTTCTTCATTTTTTTCTAATTTTTTAATTTCTTTTAAGTTATAATATAATAATACTAGCAGCATATATTTGGATATTTCATATGTGTAAAAATTCTTAGCACAATAAAAAATAATTTCTCCTGGAATAAATAGAATAAGATTTAACTTAAACAAAGATGTTAATAATGTTTCTAATACATTAATGCTAGAATCATTTGCATAAACATTATTGGAGTACATTTTATTTTCATAGATTATATTATTTATAAAAGAACTTTTTTTCTTTCGTAAATTTATACATTCGTAATTATAGGACTCTTGAATATTTATGTAATTATATAAAAATTTTACTATATAGAAATTCAATTGATTAATCTGTTCATTTGATAAACAATTAAAAAATTGCGAAAATAATGTTATCCATACATATCTACAATATTCTTTAAAAACGCTAACTAAACTTAATATAGGTTTAAATAAATATTTGGCTTTAATTATTTTTTTTTTACATTGTTTTAAAAATTTATTTTGTTCGTTACAATATTTTGTTAAATAAAATTCCCATGAAATAAAATCACTATTGTAATTTTCTATGTCTATCATCTTTTTTTTTTTTTTTTTACTTTTGGTATTTTTATTATTATATATTTGCGTTTTTCTATTTTTTTTTTTTTTATTAAATCCATTAATAATTTCTCTTTTTACTCTTGTTTTACACAAAAATGGAATTAAAGATTGTGTTCTATTTTTTAAACAAGCGTAAGTATCAACATTTTGTTTAAAAAAGGAAAATAAAATATTTAAGAAAAGTGATATAAAATATTTATCAATAATATACTTAAAATAATCATTATTAAATAAGAAACAAATAGACTGAAAAATATCTTTACTTAAAAAATATTTTTGAAAAATATGTATGCATGTGTATTTAATTTTTGGAAAAAAAGAAAATGTTCCTCTCAAAATATTTGGTAATAAAATATTTAAGAACTTATTTTTTATATCAATAAAATGGTAATTTTTAGTATATTTCTCTTTTTCTTCTTTAATAAAATATAATAATATATCATAATATTTTACATAGCACGAAAAATCATCAGAATAATCAAATACTATCAAATCTTTAATGATATCAGCTTTTTCTTCGGAAGATAAATTTATATTTTTATTCTCATTTTTTTTATATAATTCTTTTAATTTTTTCTTTTTTTTATATAAAAATATATCTCTGCATAAAATCTCTTCAATTATATTTTCTTTAAACATATAATCATAAAATTTGTTTTTTTTTTTATTACATTTTTTTCTTATTTTTTCTTTCGATATTCTGTAATCATTACTACTCTTCTTTTGTAAGTGGTTATTTTTATTGTTTTCATTAAAAATTTTACCTTTTTTATTCAAAGGTATTTTTATATTATCCTTTTCTGTTAAACTTTTAATATTTTCCTTTTTACAAATATTTTTATCATTTGTCAAATTTTCATCTTTATTTCTACTTAATTGTGTGTCTAATTCTTTTTTTCCTTTCTCAATATTATTTTTTTTAAGTATTTTATTTCTCAGTTTATTTTTTCTCCTATTTTCATATAATACTCTATCCTTGGAAAAGAAATATCTACTTATGATTTTATAATTGTATGTATAATGCACACTTTTATTATAGAAATTATTTATATATTTTATATAATCTTTTATCTCAAATTTTTTGTTTTCGTCATTTAATTTACTCATTATCTTTGTTATTTTATTTTTTGATCTTAATTTATACATTTTATCATCTTCACCAAATGATGATGAAAAAGATAAATCGTCAGAGGTTACATTAGATGGATATGAGTAAGCACATTTATTAATGGATGAATTTTCTGTTAAAATATATTCAAAAATATATAGTATAAATAAATCAAAATTATAATAATTTTTATGCTCTGTACGTAGAAAAAATTTTAATATACAAAAAAAATTGAATAAATCTTTCTTTTCCATTAAATATAAATTTATACACATTAAAAATATTAATCTTTTTAAGTTTATCATTTTTTTTTTTTTTTTGAAACAATAAATTCCTATAAATTTTAGTTTTTCTAAGTATTTTAGTAAAAAAAATTTAATTAATTCTTCATAATAACTTGTATTATTATGAAGCTGACAAAAAAATTCAAAAATATTTATGCTAGTTTCTAACTTTACATTAAAATATAATTTCTTAGTATAATGAATCTTATGATTCTTCTTATATTCTTTCATTCCTTTAAGAGCTAAGCCAATTAGCATTTCATGTAAGAATTCTATTTTTTTATATTTATCTTTTTTTTCAAAATTATTATCAAATATAAAATAGGAAAAATTTATTTTTTCATTTTCTTTACTATTTTCTTTTTTATTTAATATGCTAAAATTAGAAAAAAATAAATTATGCGATAAAATTATATGATTTATTAAAGTAAAGACTGAACGTTGTATCTTATTATTATCAAAATTTATTAGGAGAAAAAATATGCAACTTAAAATGTGTAAATTTTTATAGATATTCTTCTTATTTACATATTTTAGTAATACTTTTAATATCATATATATTGTTTTAATGATACTTTTATTATAATCCTTATCCATCAATCTACAAGCATTTTCTATATTATTTACTTTATTTTTACACACAATTTCATGTACATCTTTCTCAATAGCAATACTTTTATCTGATAAGTTGCTAATACCAGCACATTTGTTTTTACTATCAACTATTGTTAAATTCTTATTTATATTATCTTTATTAAAAATTATATTTTGTTCTTTATTTAAATCATTTTTTATATCATTATCAGTGCAATTTTTTTCATTAGAAATTCTTAACTCATTTTTTTTTTTTAAAAATGAATTAAAACCATTATGTGAAATATAACTTTGAATCGTAACATTCTTAATATTTTGATTGTTCGAAATTGTATTTATATATGCATTAAAACTGTTTTCTAATTTGGCATCATCACTACATTCAATAATAAATTGTGTTTTTTGTTCATTAGATGTATTATAATTTTCCGTAACTGCTTCAATATTTTTATTTTCTTTTATCTTATATTTAAATGATTCTATATTTAAATAAAGATTTTTTAAAATATTATTATCTATCTTTTTTTTATTAACTTTTTTTTTTTTTTTTTTTTTTTTGTTATTACAATCTATCGAATAACAATAAATCAATGATCTATACATATCTAAATACTTAATTTTGATGTTATTCTTAATTCTTAAAATATCCTCAAGAATAACAAGAATTTTATGTGTAATATTATTTAAATATAATTTATGACTATTTTGTACTAAAGAAGAAATGATTAAATTACTTAATTCATTTAAAATATTATAATTAATATATATATGCTTATATTTCCTAATTACATTTACTATACCTATATAAAAAACTTGACTAATATCATTATTTCTGGTTTTCAAAAAATAGTTATGAAGCTTGTTTGTCAATTGTATAAATATTTTATTTTTACTGTAGTAATTTTTTTTTTTAGAAGTGCCTTCATTACATATTTTTTTCTCTTTATCACTATAAAAAATAACATTTTCATTATTAGGAATTATAGCTTTTTCATTGTTTATTATACTATTACCTTTGTATTGGGATTTTTTATTATTACTACTACTAAATGAAGTGGGAATCTTATTTTCTGAACAAAGTGTATTTAATTGATTTGATTCTATTTTTTCAATATTTAATTTTTTTATAACAATTTTATTATTTTTTAATGTAAACAGATTAAATACACAATTGCATAGTATATTGAATTTTATTAAGGAGAATACAGCCTTTAAAGAAAAAATTATGAAATGTTTTTTTTTCTTATTTATATATGCACTATTTAAAAAATTTTTTAAAATTTTAAAAATATGTGCTATTATATATGGGTATATATTAAAAAAATTATATTTATATTTTAGTACAATTTCTAATATATGTATTTTATTAAATGGATTTTCATCTTTTTTAAAATAATTTAAAATAATAGCTTTATAATCAAGAAAATTATAATTTTGAATACCATTCTTTTTATGAAAATAGTTGAAATTTCGTATATTATCTAAATAATTCATCAAATTATTGTTATAGCAATGCAGCATATTTTTTTCGTTATCATTCACAATATCATTCCATCTAAATGTGTTAAAATAAAAATAATTCAGATAATTTTTTTTTATATACCATTGCCATTTTTTACTTTTACGTGATATTTTATTATTCTGTTTAACTCTTAAAGCAATAACTTTCGTTAATTCTTCCAAATTTTTTTTTAATAAATTAACTTCTTCCTTTTTATGAGAGTATACTAAATAATGAAAAATATTTTTCAAGTCATTTATATTATTATAAAAATGATATTTATAAATATTAATTATATTTTTAATACATAACTGATTTATATATTCAAAAGGAAAAGAAATATAATTGCTATTGATTTTTCTTAGGTATGTAAATAACATGAATTTGTTTTGTTTATTTTTCACTTTTCTTGTTATACTTATAAATAAACTACATATAATTAATTTATTTATTATTGTTTCAGTATAATTACAATTAAACTCTAATAATATCTTTAAAGAATAGATAAGGTCAAAAATATTCATAAATAAATCACGTTTATGAAAAGAAAAATCCCTGAGATAGTTTTTTTCTTTATAAAGAGATAAATCGAATAAACAATAATCATCAGATATATTAGTAGGATTTATATTATCATTTAAACTATATATAAAACATCTATTATATATATTCCTAACTGGCATATATGCCTTACTATTATTTTTATTTGAATAATTGTTGTTTTTCATTAAATTTATATTTCCTTCTCTTCTATTATTCATAATAGCATTGTGTTCATTATTATTGGTAGCAGAACTTTCATAATTATTATTATTAGAGTTATTATAATTAGTACTGTTATTTATGCTGTTGTTGTTATTGTTATTGTTATTGTTATTGTTATTGTTATTGTTATTGTTATTGTTATTGTTATTGTTATTGTTATTGTTATCATTCGTATTTTCTTTTTTATAATTTGTGTAATTAGAATTAATGTATGACTTAGAAAATAATTTCGCGTGTAAAATTATAAAAATTTTATTATTATTTAAATAAGAAATGTTATTATTTTGATATATATTTGTTATTTCATATTTATCATCTTCAAATTTAATATATTTTATATTATTTTTTTTATTAATATATTCCTTTAAAATTGGGATAATTAAAAATTTTACTGAAGTGCCATAAAATTTAAGAGATAATTTAAAATCCTTAATGATATTAAGAATAGTAAAAAATAAAAATCTTTTTTCTCTGAAAGTTAAACTTTTCATTGCGAATTTTTTGAAAAATTTATATAAATAATTATAATCGGTTTCTTCACTTATACTTATAATAAAATTTAATATAATAAACATGTTTGTTCTAAGATAAAATAAGTGATGATTATATTTCAGATTATTAAATTTTATGTTATGTTCATTTTCGTGTTTTTTTTCTAGTTTTTTGTGTATTTTTTCATTTTTAAGAGTACTTGAGAAATTCTTTTTTAATTCTTTATTTATTCCTATATCATTATTATATCTATATTTTTGTTCATAACATAAATTATTTTTTATATACCTAAGTAAGCTTCTACTAAAATGGAAAAAAATTATAAAAATTTTAACACATTTTTTGCACTCATTCTTTTTTAAAAATAAAATAAAATCATTATTTTGCAGACATATATATTGACTAATTAAATAACTTAAACATATATATAATATTTCTATTATACATGCTTTATTTTTTTTAATTCTTTCTTCGTAAAAATTCAGAAAAATATATGAAGGCTCATATTTCAATATCGCATGAATTATGTTTATAATATTTAATAAATTATTTAGAAATGTATTATTAATAAAAAATGGGATATTATTAAACTGACATACATAGATGTTCTCATATTTTCCCATTCTGTTTGTTTTATCTAAAAAATTATTTAAATCAGTTCTAATATCTGATATACTTTTTTTTTTAAAATCATTTTCTATATTTTTATCAATAAATTCCTTGAATTTATTATATTCATATGTGGTAATTTCATTTAATTCTTCATTTTTTATATCAATAATATTAACACTAAAAATATAAAAAAGAATTATATTACAAGAAAAGTCCGATATATATCTTAAAAGGATATTAACAAGTAAATTAAATTTTTTAAAAATATATTTTCTGAATCCACTCATATGTTTTATGTTTAACAAAGATAAAAAACAAAAAAATATTTTGTTATTATTCCAATTATGTAAAAAAAATTTAAAAGAATGTTCATAATTTTTGCTACATAACAAACTTAAGATATAAGTATAAGAATTACTTAAACATATCCTATTATTGTTAAATGTAATATAATTTTCAAGCAATTTTTTTTCTTTTAATAAATCCTTATCTTTATTTAAATTATCTATATTATTTTTCTTCCCTAAATTATCATTATTATTTACATTATTATTTTTACTTAAATTATTATATATACAAATTGAATTAGTACTTAACTTTCGTTCTAAGTTTACTTGATTTTTTTCTAAATAAGAATGATTAATAATACTATTATTATTATTATTAATATTATCTAACAGATCGTTTAATTTTTCTTTTTGACTTTCACTTTTATCATTATATATATTCAAATAATTTATAGAAAGATTACTTCTTTTTCTATTAGTTTGATACTCTTCTAATAATAAATTAGATATTTCAAAAAATTGATCGCATGATAATTTAGGTATAACAAAAAATTTATAAAAAACTATCATTATTTGTTCTAAATATTTATAACATATTTTGTTACATGAGGTTTTTTCATAAAATAATTTTATATATTTAATAAATGCTTCTATTAAAAAGGAAGAAAAAAGATGAGGAAATAAACAATATATTTTACTAAGACCGATAATAAAATTTTTTTTCAAAAGGAAAGATTTATTTTTTAAAACAAATGATAGATTAAATAAAATGGATTTTAAATATGATTTTAAATCTTTTTTATTCATTTTTGAAATGCTAATAAATGTCTTATTAAAATTCATTAATTTCATATCATTAATTTTACCAACATTTCTTGTAGTGTTTCTATTCATAGATATATTATTTCTTTTTGTATTATTATTTACAGATAATGATAATACCTTCTTTTTTTCATTTACTTCCTTAAAATTACGTATATTTTTTTTCGTTAAATCATATATATTTACTTCTTTCCTTATATTCATATTTTCATTTTTTTTTGTATCTTTGTCTTGATCATTAATAAATATTATATAATATAAAGTAAGTTCTGCTTGAATACATAATTCTTTTTCTTTTCTAAATAAAAAATTCATAAGTGTTTGAATACAACGACTATATAAAGATATATTTTTTTTATTAATTTTTACATTAATAGTAGATAAAAAATATTTATATAAAGGGTGAGTAAAGCATATTTTAAAAAAAATCATGGAATATAAAAAAAAATTAATAATAATATTCTTTTCTTTCACACTTTCTTCTGCATCTTTTTTATAGTCATAATTTGTGTATTCTCCATTTTTGTTATGATTTTTTTTTTCTATTAATGTTTCTTTATATTCATGATATATTTTTTCTTTTTCTGTATTATGTAAGTTCAAACCATTTAAATAATTTATATTTGTCTTTATGTCTCTATTATAATTGCTATATATGTTTTTTGTATTATTTTCATTAGATAAATCTAAACCATTTATATCTATTTCTTTACTTCCGTCTTTCTGAATTAAATTATATCTTCCATCATTATTAGTTAAATCACTATTAATTAAATTATCGTTTATATTATAATTAAATTTATATGATGTATCAATCAAACTATTTTTCAATAATTTTATTTTTTTATTCTGTTTTTTTTTTCTCAAAGAAAATTCATTGTTCGCATTTTCATTAGTATTCTTATTCATTAGACCATTTTCTAATATGTTTTCAAAATTTTTTATATTAATCGTTAAATTATTATGTTTAGTGAAATTTTTTTTATAATTATCATTTACATCCTTATTACCATTACTTTCATTTTTATTAGTAAAATTTTCATTATTTTCTCTATTATCATTTATTAAAAATTCTTCATTTCCACTTAATTTATTTTCATTTATATTATCATTAAATTCATTATTCTTATTTTCATTGTAACAATTTACTGTAAATTCATCACATACATTTATTTTATTGTAGTTGGTATTCCCATTATTATTTATATAATTGTTGTGATTATGTAAATTTTGATTTTCAATAGCAGATCTGTCTGATTTATTTTCAAAATGCATATAAAAAGAGGAATTTGAAAATTTGTTCATTTCTTCATCCTCACTAAAATTAATTAGATTCATTTCACTATTTTTGTTATTCTTATATGTGCTATGTTTGTCATGTGCACATTCGTTTTGATTAGTTAATAAATTGTTTATATTATTAGAAAATATTTTTTTATTATAATCTTCATTTATAAATCTCTTCATTTCTTCTGTTTCAGTAAAATTATTACCATTCATTATAGAATAGTAGTCACATTTTTTTTTTAAAATTTTTTGATATAAATTAAGTAAATCTTTATTTTTTTGTTCATTCAAGCAATCATTAAGAACACATTCATTATTATTTATATCCGATATTTTGTCATAATAAAAAATTTTTTCTTTCATGTTTTCATTATCAAACAATTTTAAATTGTCATTTAAATTACTTGTATTATCATTTTTTATTTCATATGGCATTTTTTCTAAAAAAAAATTTCCTCTCTTATAAATGAAATTAAAATTTTTTTTTTTATATAAATTAACTGAAGTGTTGTTTAAATTATCATTCAAAATACAATCAACAAATTTATTTTCCTTATTTTTTTTATCTAAATTTTCAATAATATTTATTATGGTATTAATTAAATTAGCAATCATAGTAGTATCAAATTTAATATAAGGATTCTGTGATAAAAAAAAGCATAAAAAATCTAAATAGGAAATTTTAAGTTTAAAAGAAAAAGACATAAAATTAGATATCGAAAAATATTTAAACAATAAACTTAGTAAACATGTTTCATTTTTGTGTGAATATTTATACATTAATAAATCTTTTATATTAGTTCTTAAAACTTTTGCTAGTATTATAAATGACTTTTTTATAAAAAGTCTATTATGCTCTTCTTCGTTATTTAAATTATGAATATATATTTTTAAAATGTTAAATAATATTCTATTCATTTTTAATATATCTTTTGTTTTTCTTTTATTTTTTTCCTTTAATGTTAATATATTCCATGTATATATTTCATCCTTATTATACCAAAAGCATTTATCTTTTATAAATCTTTTATCCTTTATATTATTATATTTATTTTCATTGGATTCACTATTATATTTTTCCTTTTCACTGTTACTAAAAAAATTTCTTATTTTTTCTATATCATGCTTCAACTTTCTAATTCTATTATTTTTAGTATATTTCAATATTTTTAAAGTATTTCTATCCGTTATATTATCCACTTTATCATAATTTATTTCACCTTTATGAGTTTTTTTTAATGAATCAATCTCATTTAAAATATATGGATTTATTTCTCCTACATATCCAATAAATAATGATGAAATACTTAAAGAAAAACATTCTTCAACTAATAATTGTATAATTCTGAAATATTTCAATTTTGATTTTTTAAAGCAAGTTAGTAATGTGTAAATAATTCGGTATATGTTAAATTTTACCCAATATGGATGCAAAATTCTGATTACTTTTATAAATAACAATAAACCAAATATTTTCTTTTTTATTTTATAATCATTACATATGTTACATATACAAGTGCATAGATTTGAAAAAAAGAAAGATTTCATACATTTCTGAATTTTTAATGGTTGTACTTTTAAAATAGTTTTTAAAATTTTTTGCATAAAATTCAAACCTTGTACACTAATTTGAATAAAGTGTGGATGAAAATCTATTAAATTACAAAAAGTAAATATGAATAAAGATACATCTATTTCATTATTATGATTTTTTATATAAATAAAATTTTCATTTTTAGTTGGAATAAATCTGTTAGACAATATCAAAGACATTCTTCTAATAATATTTTTAACTAGTTCTCTTAATTTTTCTTTCCATATGCTAACTTTACATATACTTTTACTTTTGTTCATATTTGTTCTTTCTATTATATTATTTTTTCTTTTTTTCTTTTTGCTCTCTTGATTTATTTCAACTAGCATAATTAAAAAACAGAACATCAGCTTTTTTAAAAATCTATTGTGATAATCTTTATAAATAAAGGAATATTTATATAAATATTTATTGCAAGAACACGTTTCAAAAGTATATTTTTTTTCCTTCTTTGTAAAATTATCGTGTTTTTTTTCTTTAAATATATTTTCATAATATTTAGATATATATGTATTTTCATTATATTCTTCAAATGTGTTTTTAAATTGAGTATTTTCCGTATGCCTGATATTTTTTTCATTTCCTAATTTCACTTTTTCAAGATTATTGTTTATTTCTTTATGTTTAACCTCATTATTATTACTATTATTATTATTATTGTTGTTGTTATTGTTATTATTATTATTATTATTATTATTACTATTATTATTATTACTATTATTATTATTGTTACTGTTACTATAAATTCTAAAATCTTTATTCATGGAAGCAACCTTAATCATATATATATAAAATTCTGATATACAATTTGAATGGTTGAAAATAAAAACAAATATAGTAATTATTATCCTATAACAATTAATTCTTTGGTTTTTGTTAATACAATTAAAGCACAAGTCGCTTTTATCAAAATAATTTGTTTCATTATTTTTAATAAATTTATTAAATTCACTAAAATAATTTTTCTCCGTTAAATAAACTTTTTTTTTTTTGTAAAATATGTTACTATTTTTTTCTTTACAATTATGATAATTATAACTTTTTGTTGTAATGCTATTAATGCCATTTATTTCATTATTTATTACATGTGCATTTCTAAAATTTTTAGAACAATCTTCTTTAAAATTTTTTACATTCTCTAAATGAAAAGAACTGCTATCGCACATAGGATTAGTATCTTTCTCATTCAAAACATTATTCACTTTAATTTTTTTATTTTTTTTTTCTTCATTTTTGTCAATTTTTCTTTTCTTAAGAATACTTAACTCATTAAAACTAAAAATTTGAAAGTTCTGTTTTTCTTCCTTTTTCTTTATTGGAATTTCTTTTTTAATAAAAAACTTTTTTCTTAAATTTTTTATTGTTATATTTTTATGATAATACAAATATTTAGATTTATTATACTTTATAGTATTTTTTAAAATTTTATAACAATAATTTAATGTTTCTTCTATATCAATATGGTGTATTATATTGTCAAACTTATCATTGCTAATAGAATCATTCACAATCAAACTGTCAAAAAGAAAATTATCTGAGTTACAATCGAAATGTTCATATTCTTCATCATTATTGGATATATTCTTATTTTTTAAATTATTAATTTTTTTTTTTTCGTATATTTCATTTTTTTTTATATCTATATTATTATTCTTTTGTTCTTTATATTTATCTTCTT
The DNA here is from genome assembly GCF_900005765.1 of Plasmodium relictum. NCBI lineage: Eukaryota > Apicomplexa > Aconoidasida > Haemosporida > Plasmodiidae > Plasmodium > Plasmodium relictum. The sequence continues at coordinate 75,376 of NC_041692.1, forward strand.
TTATAATTGTATTATAATTTATATTTTTATTATTTTCTAGATTTTTAGTTTTGTTATTTTCCTTTTGTTCTAGCTCATTATCAGTGTTTTTCAACTTCCTTTTATTGATTTTTTTTTTCTCGTTAGTTATTGTTTCGTTATCTTCATTTTTTAGTTGCGTATCATAATTATTTTGCTCAGAATGATCATACACTTTTTTTTCATTTTCATTTTCACTTTCAATTTCATAATAATTTTTCATTTCTTTGTTATTGTTGTTATTACTGACACAAGAAAAAGAATTCTTTTTTTTTCTTAGGTTCACCTTTACTTTTGCTTTCTGATCTTCCTTATTTAAAAGAAATGTATTTTCCTGTATAACATCTTCTTTTTCATTTTTATTAATATTTTCTGCTTGTTCATTATGAGTGTGTATGTTTTTTATACATTCCCTTTTTTTACTTCCTTTTATTTCTTTTTTTAAAAAAAATCCTATTTTAAAACAAGGAAATAAACTTTTTTTATTAGTCATATAGCAGTACTGATTCTTAAATATTTCATTTTCTCCAATAAATTTGCTATAAATTTTTAAAATTGTATATAAATTTTTAACATACATTTTCTTTAAATATTTATTCACTCCTACTTCTGACTTGAATACGTTGCATTTTAAATCATTCTTGGAAAGAAAAAAATTATTAAAAGAACTCGTAAAAATATGGTTTGAATAATATTTTTGTTCGTAAATATTGTTAAAATTAAATTGAAAGGATATTTTCTTATTTAATAATTTTGTTAAATTTTTAAAAATATGTGATTTTGTTGGGTTATTATTTTTATAAAAAAAGGAAGAAGAAATAATATCCTTTATATAATTTTTATTAGAATTATTCATATTTTTTTCTATTGCTTTTAAAGCGATTTCAATCCTACTTATATCTTTTGAATTTAAACAAATTAATAATGATTTCATATAAATATGAAAATATTTATTCATGAAATAATTAATTGGTAATATTAAACATAATTCACAAAATTGTATTTTAAATAATTTTGGAAATTGAAAATAAACATTTTCAAACAAATTTAGAAAATATTCAATTGTATCATTTTTATATTTTTCATATTCATAATACTTTTTATTATTATTTAAATAATTAGGTATAACGTCTTTAAATATATAAAAATTACTATTGTCTTTTGTTTGTATTATATCTTTTATTTCACATAAATTATTTGAACTCCTTTTATAATTATCAAATGTACCAATGTTATTATAATTATTATTACATTCTTTATAAAAATTATTATCACTGTTATTATTTTCATTATTATTCTCGTTATTATCCTTATTATTTAATTTTTGTTGTAAAGAATTTATGATTACATTGTTGTTTTCATTTAAATTCAAATTTTCCTCATTTTGAACATTATAATTTTCTTTTATTTTGCTTAAATAATTTTCTATTGAAAAATTATCTTTTAATTTATCACCATCTGCTTTTTTTATATAATCTAAATTATTATTTTGTGAAAATTTATCTAATGCAAAATTTATATCGTTTTTATTTTCGTTAATTTTTTTTAATTCATTCGTAGAATTCATATAACAAATAGTTTCAAGTATTGATTTTAGTATATCAATAAGGTAAATAGATTTGTTATCATTTAAAATGATATCGAAGAATATTTTAAATATGATTTTTAATTCTTTCAAAAAATGAAGGTGATCATTAGAGTAGTATTTTATTACTTTCAAAATAAAATATATAACTTTAATTATTATTTCTTTATAAGACAGATAATAGTTAAAAGTATTATTTATTGAAAGAGAATTATAACCAATTATATAGTCATATGTATTAATATAATTATCATACTCTAAATAATTTTTTTTTTTTTTTTTTCTCCTCAATTTTTTAACTTGAATATTATCAAGAAAAATACTCTCTTTCTTTATATAATTTTTTGAAATAAATTCATTTTTTTTGATATTATTTTTCAGAGCATATTTGTCAAATAAAAAAATGTTATCATTTTCTTCTGATAACGATTTACTTAAAATTCTGTTATTATAATGAAAATAAGATAATTTTTTTTTTTTTTTTTTTTTTTTCTTCTTGGAGAATTTATTGATATATCTTATTATAAAATTAGAAGGATTCATAATATCTTGTTTTGATAAATCATGAAAAAAGTATCTAGTATTCCTCTTTTTTTTTATTTCTTTTATATTATCTAATTTAAATTTATTAGTTAAAGTATTCCGTTTCTTAAATTTTATTTCTTCATCATATAATAACTCTTTAAATGAATTTGCATTGCTCAATGAAGAGTAATTTATTTCTTTTTTTTCAAAATTGTGTAGATAACTTTTTTCATTTTCATATTCTTCTAAAATATTAAAATCAAAATAGTCTACCCATAAGTGAAATTTATTAAAATTTTTTTTTTTATTTTTCAAATCACAAGTAGGATAATTTTTATTAAAAAATATGTGATTATCTAAAGGAATACTTTTGGGGAAAGATATTAATATTCTTTGACTTTTTTTTTTTGTATTTCTTTTAATCTTTTTTTGTTTATTAATACATTCATGAAATGAAAATTTACGTACATTTCCTATAAGTTTTCTTTTTTTTGTAATTTTATTATCTTCAAAAAAATGATTTATGCTTAATGATCTTTTATTTGTATTATTTAATAACTTATTATTTATCCTAGTTTTTTTATTTAATGTATATAACTGTTTATTATAAAAATCTACACTATTTAATTTTTCATTATTTGATTCAAACATATTTAATAAGCATTCATATGGAGAATGCAATTTATACAATAGCTTGTGCTTATATGTATCATTTAATAACTTACTTCTTACTTTATAATTGTAATATAGTAATGGATGAAGGTAGTTTTTAATTTCTAAAAACTTTCTTAGTTTTTTAATTACATAATTTAAGCAAATTTTGCAAAATGATAAACTAGTATGACTCAAACCACCTAATAAATGAAAAATATAAAATATTTGAGGATACTGAAACAATAATTTAAATAAAATATCAATTGAATAATTTAAAAAATCATAAAAATTGTGATCGTTCAAGTAAATTACAATATTAGCACACATGTATAACATTTTTTTTTCTTCATTCCTTATATAATTGATACAATTAAAAACTTTTCTTCTTTTTTCATTTAACAAGTTATTTACATTAATATTTATATATTTGTTATTCTCAAGATGATCAAAAATTTTATTTTCACTTATTTTGATTTTTATATATTTTTTAATATTTTCGCTTTTGATTTTCAAATTTTCTATAGTAACAAAAGAAAAGCAATAATTATACAAAATAGAACAAATAATTATATGATAAAAAATTTTATATATTATTTTTATCCACATATCATTTAGTTTATAAGAAAATGAAGATATATTATGTACATAGGATAAATTAAAATCACTTAAATCATACATATCTTCAAATATATCATTTGCGCTTATGTCATATTTTTCACTGTTTTTAGAACTCTTCTCCTTTAATTCTTCTTTTACTACGTTTTCTGTTTTACAATTTTTTATAATATTCTCATTATAATTATTTTCATTATTAAAAAGGTTCTTTTTAATAAAATAGTTACTAGTAATATTTTCTTCTCTTCCCTCAAAAAAGGAATTACAAGAATTTTCTTCACTTTTTTTATTATATTCTTCCCAACCTTTTTTTGCAGCATGGTCATTATTGTAACAGTTTATAAAATTATCTAAATTTTTTTCATTTTCATTGTTGTAACCATATATAATTCTATTTAACTTCTTTTCATTTTCATTATTGTAATTATTCATATAATTATGTAAATCATCTTCAAGTGCGTACGTATTTAAGTTGTTATCATTAATAGGGAATATATTTTTTCCATTTATAGGAATATTATTAAAGAATTCATTATTTCTCATAAGAGAGCCGAAATTTTTCATAAGAAAATCATTATTATTCATAAATCTATCAAAAGGTATATTACTATTTTGATCAACTACATTAACCTTCACATTTTTGTTATCATTATTAATTTCATTATCATTTATATAATCAACATCATTTTCAAAAATATCATTAAAATTTAAATTAGTTCTTTTATCATTTAAATTACAACATTTATCTCTTATTAATTCATTTTCTTTATTGTATAAGCATTCATTGTCTATACATGTATTATTATTACTACTAAAATAGAAACCATTATATCCATTCAAATTATTAGTACTGTTATAATCATTATCATTTTTAACAGATTTATTTGATGAAGTGTTTATTAAATTTTTCTCAACTTTATGTTTGATAGATTTGTTTATGCTTTTATTCGTCTTATCTTTTGTTTGATTAATTAAAAAATTATAGAAATGTTGACTATTAACATTTTTGTAACTATTGGATGTAACTTTTTTATTTTTTTTATTTATTATACCCTCTTTCTTGCTGAGACTTTTATTTTTTCTTTGAAATTCTTTGAAATTTTTCTTTTGCTCTTTTATTACTTCAAAATCATTACAATATGGAATGTTATTTTTCTTTTCTCTTCCTTTTAATTCTTCTTTATTGATAATTAAGTCATTATTAAAATATATATATATATAATAAATATTATTTTTTACACATGTGCAAAAGGAGTACAATAAATATTTATATTCTCTTAATAATTCATCAAAATTTTCTTTTTGATTTGTTGATTTGTAACTATTTTGGAGTTGTATTTCTCTTTTATTACATATATCATCACTTGAATATATTTTCATATATTTCCTTTTTTTTTTTAATATTTTATTCGATGTTAAACATAAATTATCTGAATTATATTTAACTTTTTCTTGGCAAGAATGTGACTTTTTATTATTTTTTTTTTTTTTATAATTATTATATGAAACTTTTTTCCCTTTTTTTTTAAAAGTAACATGTTTATTATTTTTACATATTTTTTTAAATACATTGTACAATTCATATTTCAATGAAGTACTCTTATTTAACATTATATTTATAATATCAAAATATAACGAAAAATATAAAGCATTTCTCTTTTTTATTCTAAATATTATCTGAGTTATGTAAACTAATAATTTTATACAAATATTCTGAATAAAAATAGCTTTTTTTTCTTTCATAATAATATACGAATAATTAGTTATGCAACTTTTTAATATGTCAAAATTCCATACATTCTCATTTTTAAAATAAAAAAATATATCATGAATTAATATAAATATATATATATTTAAAAAACTATTGTTGTTCAAATTTTTTATATATAATGAGGGATCTAATAAAAACTTTAAATAATACTTCAAATTTTCTTTGAAATTTTCATGTAATAATAAACGAATATTTTCGATAAACTTTTTTTTTTTCTCTATAAAAAAATGTGTATCATATTTTAAAAATTCAATAATTTTTTCTATAAGAAATTGCTTATAAAGAAAATATGTATTACTTTTGTTATATCTTAATAAATAGCATAATAAATAGATAACATTATTTTTTAAGTTAAGAAGTTCACATAATTTAGATATATCTATCTCATATTTACTGTAATCAATATTCTTGTAAAACTGTTTTTTTATTGTTTTTAATGTATTATTTGGTAAATTACATTTGCTATCATTAAATGAATTATTGTAAAAGAAATTACTACTAGCAAGATAGCTATTATTATTAGCAGTAATCTTATCAGTATTTAAATCATTATTACTAACTAAGTTATCAATGTAAATTGAACTATCTAATAAATTATTTTTATACTTATTAGAGTCATCAAAATATAAATTGCAACAATTTGAATTACCAACATTTGTGTTTGTTTTACGTATTTCATATATTTTATAAATTTCTATCTTTTCATTTATAATACTGGGATTTAAAAAATTTCTACAACCGTTTTCATTTTTACAATAATCATATAAATCTTTTGAATTTATTTCATCCTTAATATAATTTTGATTTATATATGTATATGAATTTTCATATTTATAATAATATGCATTTTTTTCAATACATTTTTTTGAATATTTAATTGATTCTATAATAAAAAAATTTGAAAATTTAAAATCATAAACATTAATAACTGAGAGTATTTTACATAAAATTTTTATGTAATTTTCTGCATCATTTAATATATGAGGATATAAATTTATTATAATGAAATTTGATAAAATTATTTCTCTAATAACTTTTAATGAATCTCTACTACCATTAAAATAATTTTTTTTGTTTATTTTATTTTTCTTTTTTCTATAAAAATTAATTATAGATTTCAAAAATTTTCCTTTTTTAACTTTATTAATTATTTTTTTATAAAATATTTTTAAAAATTTCGTAGATAAAATATTTATATATTTATAAATTTCAAATAATAATAAATCACTTTTATGCAATTTGCATATTTCTATTATTATTCTAATACAAAGGATGGAATATTCCTCATTTTCTTTTTCAATAAGATTTAGGCATATATCAAAAATTTCTACGATATATTTTATTTTTTTAAATTTATATATCATAGAATAAAAAATATTTAAGATAATTTTTATAAAATGATGTTTGTTATATGAATAACATGGTAAATTATCATTTATATAGTTTTTTATTAATGGATATATGTTCATTAAAAAATAATTTTCTTCTTTTTCATTCATATTTAATAATGCTCTTCTTATCTTATGGAATTTTTTTCTCTTTTTTATTTCTGCATCTTCATTAAAAAAGTTTACTTTCATTAATTTTGATTCATGTGTACTTTCCATATTATCATATTACTATCATATAAATATATTCATATGTAAGTCTTTACAAAGTTAATTTTCTTTTTGTCATAATTAAAAAAAAAAAAAAAGGAAAAATTAATACAAGTAGTAAAAATATATTAGAAAAAAATAAACTAAAACGATATAAATAAAAATATAACAAATAAAAAAAAGGAAACAAAAGAAAAAGAGATTTAAAGAAATTAAAAGAAAAGAATAAAAATAAAAAGGAAAAAATGGAGTATAACAAAAATTATATAAAAATTTAAATAAAATTAAAACAAAAAAGATGAAATAAAATTTAACAAAAAGTAAAAATAATGAAGATAAAAACAAATATAAAAAAAAAAGTTGAAAGCAAATGTTAATTAAAGTTTTTTTTGTTATTATCCTTTTAATATTATTACTTTTTTATTTTTTTTATTTTTTGTTTTACACACAAATATTGTAAATATAACAAAAAAGAAATCAGAAAACAAATATAAATATATATATATAGATATAATATATGTACATATATAATAAAAATATGTATATATGGAATAAACTTATAAATATATATATATATATATATATATATATATATATATATATATATATATATATATATGCAATAAATTTATGTATATTTATGTAAGTTGTTTTCTTAAAAAAAAGAAAAAAAGAAAAAGTATTTATATTATATAAAAGAAACAAAATAGTCTAAAAAAAAAAATTACTTTGTTTTTGTTTATTATTAGTATAAAAAAAAAAAAAAGAAAAAATAATAATAGATAAAGAATATAGGTAAAAATTCAAATATTTAACTCATTTTTTAATTTAGTTTTTTCATATTCCCTAATTTTTTTCTTAAAATATAAAGGAAATTTTTTGCACAAACTCAGGAAATGAAAAAAAAAAAAAATAATAAAAATTGTTATTTGTTAACTCATTTTTTTCATTTCGTATATTTTATAAAGATACCAACAAATAATTCTGATAATATAAATTATTTCATTTAATAAAATTATTAGAAATATAAATTCAAATAAAACTTAAAATTTGTTAGAACTAATTTATTTTCGTCAAAAATTAAAAATTCACATTGTATTACTTTGAAATATAATTTAAAAAGAATATAAAAAAATGTCTAATACAAAAATAAAAAATAAAAAGTATAAACAAATGTAATAAAATATATAAATGTATAATAAATATCAAATTTTTTTTCTTTTTTTTTTTTCCTTTTGATTATTAGAAATAATAGTAAGAAATGATAAAAAGTGTAAAAATAAAAAATAATTCCTCATAGTTTAATTAAAAATATATTATAGAATATGCATATATGAAATACCTTTTAACTATTAAAATGTACGCATAAAAACTTAAATAGAAGTACTCAGTACTCTTTTAGTTTATGATATATATATATATATATATTCCTTTTCACATTCTAATAATAAAAAACTAACATATAAAAGTTTTTTTAATAATTCTCGAAAAATTTATTGTAAATTTACTTTTGTACTAAAATGAAAAAGGTTTTCAATAACTACAGAATGTTTTTATCGATATTTTTTAAAAATATCTACAAAAAAAAAAAATGCTTTTTTAAAAAAATGATAGTATATTTTTTTTTTTTTTTACTAAATATAAATATAACTAATTTTTTTGTGTATTATTTCCTTTCTTATTTCTTTTTCTTTAATAAAAAAATAACGTATTAAAATTTAGACAAATTCAGATTAAGTAGAGAATTAAAGTTAATATAATAAAATAATAATAGAAATAAAGGAAATTTTATAAAAAAAAAATTGAAAAAAAAAACAGAAAATTTTCAAACAAATAAGAATATAATTTTAACATACATATAATTATAATAATAGTAATAATAAACCAACACAATAAAAAAAGTAATAATACTAGAGATAATAATTTTTTTATATTATTTTATAATGTTTTGTAAAGAAAAAAAATTTTAAATCTTTTTATAATAAAATTTTATTTATATTTCCTACTACATATATAAATGCCAAATGATATTAAAAAAAAAAAAAGTTTAATTTTTGAGAATATAGATTTGTCTAATTTTTTATAAAAAGTTTACAAAGGGAAAAAAAAAAAAAAAATTCATAATAAGAAAACTAAAAATTATAAAAAAAAATTAAGCGAAAAAAAACAAAGAAAAAATTTAATATTAGAAACTAGGAATATATTATAGTTCTTTTTAATAATGTATAAAAATAGAAAAAAAAAATTTTAGAACTTGAATTATTTAAATTTTTTTAAAAACGAAATTAAGTGTAAAAAAAAGTAACATACATAAAGCAAATATTTACTCTTTTTTTTTTCTAAAATGAATAATAATGAAATTATATTAAACGAAAAATTAGAAGAACTAAAAAATTTGATATTTGTTGATGAAACACCTTTTAAACATTTAGATTTCGTGGTATATAATAATAAAAAAAAAGAAAAAATTACAAAACAATTTTTAATATAAACTTTTTTTTAATAAAAATTTCTAGAAAGTACCATGTGTTCCTTGTTGCGTTTTACCTGGTCTGTCTTTCCTAAGTACAAGGGCCTTAGAAGAATATAAAAACGGATATAGAAAAGATGAAGTCAATATATTTACTTATTTGCTTTCTTTTTAATAATACAAAAAATTATATTTTTATTTATAATATATATATATATATATTTTTGTTAAAGATAAATGAAAGTGATGAAATACACATTGAATATTTTTATGCAAAGAGATTACATAAAAACAATTTAGTAAAAATAAGATTTCCTGATTACTATGAAATGGCAGGAGCACTCTTATCTGATGCAACAGCAGCATCAGTTGGAAATTTAACTCATCTTTACTTTGAATTAGGAAATGAATTATGCGAAATGTTAAATATAAAAAATTTGTTTATAAAAATTTGAGTTAAACAAAACTTTTTAAAATATTCAGAATTTTCTAATTAAATTATATATTATAAATTATAACTAATTTTAATATTAATCAAAATATTTATATATTAATTTTAAATAAATTTTTAGAATATTTTTACAATTATTAGTTTAGTTTTTTTTTTTTTTTTTATTATAGTATTTATTTTTTATTTTATTTTAGACTACCAGAAAATGAATGGCCTGTTGAAAAATTAGAAGATTTATTATTAATAGCAGAAATCAGAAGAAGACTTTATTTAATCAAACATAATGATCAAGTAGATCAAACTTATTTAGAAGGAATGACATATATGGAAAGGAAAAGTATATATTATAATAAATTATCTATTAAAATTTTATTTATTTTTTCTTTATATTTTAGCACTTTCTTTTTTTTTTTTCAAGTGTTTAATTCATTTTCAATGGGATCATATTTAGACAAAGAAAAAGCTGCATCAAATAGAGACATTTTTAATTTCTTTGAATTTGATTTATAGTTTATTTTTTTTTTTATTCATATCAAAACTTTTTCTAATATTATTTTTATTTAAAATTTTATCATTTTTTTTTTAAATAAGTTACAACTGTATTTTGAATTTTCAATAATTTTATAAAGTTTTTTTTAAAGTAATTTTAAATCAAATAAAAATATATAAATTTTAACTCACAATATATTAAAAAATTTTATAACATTTATTTGTTATAATAAATTTAAGTATACATTTATCTATTAAAAAAAAAAAAAAAGAAGCATTAATAGAATTTTAATAATAATAAGTATTTTAAATATGTTTGACAAATTTATTTAATAGTAAAAAAAAAAATATATATCATTTAAATCTTAAAAAATTAAAAAAAAAAAAAATGATTGATTCAAAATAATATATTCTTTTTAATTTTTAAGCATTAAAGAATCATTAGGTTTAATATGGAATTCAACAGGTAAGCCATAACGAACATAAAAATCTTCCTCATGTGGTATTTTTTCTAATAGTAATTCTAATAATTTCAAAAAAAAAAAATTTTAAAGAAAAAATTTTATTAAAAAAATTTCAAAAAGTATTAGACATTAATAAATGATGTAAGAGCATACTCTAAATGAGTTTTTAATAAACTATTTAAAAATTTTTTTTTTGATTAAAAATTATTACCTTGATCATTACACGTATATAATAAGCATACAAAAAGCATATGAATAGACGTGCTACTTACTTCTGAATCATTTAATTTTGATTTTGTCTGAATAAAAAAATATAATATATATGTATATATAAATACTTATTAATCATACATTTAATATCATAATAAAAATACCTCCTTAATAATGTTTCTGAAAGTTGTAGTTCTTTCTTCATTGTAAACAACAATCTATACAAAAAAAAAAAAAAAAAAAAAAAAAGTAATTCATTCAATATTTTTTCCAAATTATTATATAAATATGTATATTTTTTTTTTAATTATTTTATACCTTATCATTTTTTTCTTCTTTTTGTTCTAAATTATTGTTATTTTCTTGATCACTTGCCCTAACAATATCACATAATATTTTCTTAATTTTTGAAACGTCTACAAATTTTGATATATTTTCAATATTCATATTTCCTAAACTATTAGCATGTGAAAAACTTTGGTGAAATTGAGTAATAGATGTATTATCAATTTTTGTATTTTGTTTTTCTATATTATGTTCATTATCATTTTCATTTTGCCATATGTCTTCAAAATCCATTTGGTAAAATTTATCAATAGCTTCGTTTAAACCTTCTTGTAATTGGCTATCTTGTACTTCTTCAATATTTTGTCCATATAAACTTTGCATATTTTTAGATTCTGAAAAATTTATTTGATCAATTTCATTTGTTATAAAATCATTATTAATTTCATTTAATATAATGTTTAAATTCATGTTTGTATTATCTTCATCTAATGAAACAACAGGCAATTTAGAAAATTTCATTATCTTATCTGTCACTGTATTTACACAATTAATGCAATTATCTTTTGTTTCAAAAATATAAGAAGTCTGATCAACAGAAAAAAGAATATTGGATATATACTTTTTTTTTTCCTTTTTCCATAAATCATATGTTGATAATTCTATATCACTAATTTCAATGTGAAGATTTTCAAAATCAATACTTGAAATATCAAAAGAAGTTTTAACTCTCTTATTAGCAATGGTATTAAATAGAACAGCTTTATTTTTAAAAGTGTTTTTTGTTATGTCCATTAAATTTCGAAAGTTCCCATTAGTCATTAATTTATTAGGCATATAATATTGATAATTAAATTCATTGTTTACATTAATTGCATTTAGTCTATTTTCAAATGTCATGATACTACGATTCCATAATGTATCTTCATCAGGAATAGTAGATATCATACTTTTTTTAGTTGGTGTTCCACTTTGTTTAAATAAAATATTTTGAGAATTCAAATTAAAATTATTTAATGTATTCATAATACTATAATCTTTATTTTCACTTTTCATCATTTCTGGCAAAACACCATTTAAATTATTACTCTGATGAAAAGATAATACACTCTGAGAAAAATTCAAATTGTTTGCTACTGAATTATTTAAATTCATATTATCAAAAGCCAATGATTCCTGCATTACATTTTCAATATTTAAATCATCTATTTTGAATTCTTGATTATTAAAATTATTATTGCTACTACTCAAAATCTTACTATCTTCCGCATTATTATTATCACCATCATACAAATTATCCATTATCATATTATTACTTAAACTATTTTTTAAATTTTCTCCATAATCTTCACTCATTTTCATATTCATTTTTTCTTCATTTTCATTATTATCATTTCCTTCTTCTTCTCCTTCATCATTTTTCTCTTCTTCTTCCCCTCCTTTTGAATCTGCCTTTTTTAATTTATGTTTGTTTATTTCTTCTTTGAAGTATTCTAATTCTGGACATATACTTAAATTATTAAAATCCTCCCCATCGTTTAAGAGAATATCTCTTATTTTATTTGAGTTCAAATATAATTTTTTTTTATAAATGTTCATCAGTAAATTATCATTATTATCATATGTATTCTCTTCTATATCATTGGATAAGTTTTCCTTTTTACCCTTATCATTAACAACTTCTGAATTTAATTCTTCCATTTTTTTTCTTTTCTTATATTCACAGGCCTCTATATCGCCATCAAACTGTATTGATAAATCGCTATTTAAAATTAAATTTGGTAATAAATAACTTTGCCCTGAAGCATGGTCGTAAGTACTATTTAATTTTAAAAAAAATGTATCTACAGATATATTTGATAAAGATAAAGAATCTATAGTAATATCAGATGACTTGGCTAAAGTGGAAGATTCTTGAAGGAATTCTAATTTTCTTTTTTTCATTTTTTTTGTTGAATTTTCATTTACATTTTTTTTTTCATCCTGTACTTCTTCATTTATTTCATTTTGTTTTGCTATGTTCATATTAGATAAAAAATTATAAGTTTGATCATATATTGCTTCAACTCTATAGCCGTAGACCTTTGTAGCACCTTCAATAGCTTTTGATGCTCTTGTAAAAGATAAATTGAAATCTCCATTTTCTAATAGTTCATCATTTAACTCATCACATATTTCTTCATCATTTAAATTTACTAGATCCTCTAAGTGATCAATTATTCGTATATCAAAAGCATTTCTAGTACATATTTTATTATGCGATAATGCTACCATGCAATTTTTAAAAACATCATTTATTTCTTTTACTTTTGTTTTATCAAATTTACTTAACTGATCATTTTTAATTTCATTATTTTTATTATTCAAAAATGACAGCCTTCTTAAATTTTTGTTAATTTCTATTGGTTTTTTTAAAATACCTTCATTTTCTTTAAGACGATTTAAATTCGTGTCTAGTGTAGTATTAATTCCTAATTTTTTCATTTTTACTTTTCTCCATAAGAATATAAGTTTAATGTTTTATATCTTATTAATTCAATAAAATTATATATATAAAAATTTCTAAGTATACTTTTAAGGCATTTATATAATCAATATAATTTATAATATTTAATATAATCACTTATTTAATTATATATATATATATATATATATATATATATATATATATATATCATAATAGAATATATATTTCTTTTAAAATGAAATATTTTTTGTATATCAGAAATATTTACAACAGGAACTTGTCTACAAATTTTCTGTAAAATAAAATTTATTTATATTATATTAGTTTCTTGAAATTTTTTTTTAAAATGTTAAATATAATTTATATTATTCATGAAACATATAGTATCCATGTATATTCAAATATTATAAACTATGTATGTTATATTTACATAATTTTTTCTTTAATATTTTTTTTCCTTTTTTTTGTATATTTTAATATAAAATTTTTTTATATTTTTTTATATATATAATAAATATATTTTCATTTTAGTACTTTTTTAAAATAATATGTACACACGCTAAATGAATTTGTATTTATATATATATATATATGTATTTTTTTAGACGAAAAATATAGTTAAATATATACATATATTTAATTCAATTCCATGCTTAAAAAATGTTAAAAATATATGTCAGAAATATAAAGTAGTTAAAGTTAATTAAAAATTTGTAAAATATATATTCGTGATATTTTATTAATAAAAAAAAAAATTTTTTACATTTTTCCATATATATTTTTTTAATCTTTTTTTTTTAAATGGACAAAATTTCACATAATTATAATCCAATTTAACTAATAATAAAAACATAAAAGAAAAAAGCTTAAAAAAAAAATGATTATAATTTTCTTTTTCATTCTTAAAAAAAAAAATTTGAAAATAATTTAAAAAAATTTTCATTTATCCATAAAATGGAAATTTAATTGTTTTTAATTATTATTTATTGTGAGAGAGAAAAAAAAAAAATTTATATATACTATATATTTTTCATATTTTTATTTCCAAAATTAACATATTCCTTTAATTTCATAAAATTTCAAATATATAAAAGAGAATATTACATAAATAAAAATAGAAAATTGTTTTTATATTTATTATATATGCATTCCTCATATTTCCAATATATATGTTATTATAGTATAATGGTCTATTTATTTATTCATATATTTGAGGTAATAATTATATTTTGAAAAAAAAATATATTCCTTGTTTTTTCTTTACAAATTTTTATATTAATTTTTAAATATGGAATAATTTTTCTGTGTACTAGAAATTTTAAGTCTTTTTAGAATGTTCAAATATTGGGATTTGAAGTTTAATTTATTTCATTTTAAAATTTTATGTATATTGATTATCATATTACGTTATAAATAATATTAAAATTAATATAAAAACGTTTGTATTTTCAAATATTTTAAAGATAAATATATATATATATATATATAAGTAAATATATTTAGGTGTATATATGTATCGATTTTGTTAAAAGAGAAAAAAAAAAATTAAATAAATTTTGAAAATTAAAAATGTTCCATATAGTACAAATAAAGAAAAATGTAAAAAAAAAAAGACAAAAAATTAGTATAAGTGTAGAATTATTTTTATTAATAACTATTTATTTTTAATTTGTCATAAAAAGATAAAGTAAAAAAAAAAAGATAAAAAGTATAATTATCTTTAAAATGTTATATTTTAAATACTAATATTTATAATTTTTTTTTTTTTTATGTTTATATAAATCAATTTTATCAAATTATTATAATTCTAAATATAATTTATTAATTTGACATATGCATATTATATATATACTAATTATTATATAAAATACAATGTATATGTTTCTAATATTTAGTCACTTTCACTTTCTTCATTAAAATCGTTATTTTTATTTTTATTTGATGTAAATTGGCTTTCATAAAAATCAATTATTTGTTGCGTTGTTGTTGCTTGTTCAGCATTTTTGTCTTCTCTTAATCTCAAAAATCTAGGAAATCTTAAACCAATTCCTTTATCATCTGAATATACTCCAATAGCAGCCGTGTGAACTGGTGATAAAGATAAATCGGCCGCTTTTATTTCCCATACATAATGCGCATCAAACCACACATCAGGATTTAACTTGTCGGAAACTTCATAATAAGACTTTTTATTAGGTATAATCTTTTCATTCAATAAATTATATAAAGTAATTAATATTTCATCATTAAACCCTGTACCTGCTTTGCATACAGTTTGGAAATTTTCAGTTTCCGAATTATATGCAGCTAAAACGAATGCTCCATATACCCCACTTCTTTTTCCTTTTCCATAATAACCAGCTATAGGAACTAAATCAACTGAATCTGATAATCCTTCAATATAATCTTTTTTTACTTTTAACCAATTTAAAGACCTTTTCGAAGGTTCATATGAGGCATTTTCAAGTAACGTTTTAACCATTAAACCTTCACAATTACTTTCAATAGCATCTTGTAAAAATATATCTATATCTTCAATATTATTCATTTCAGAATGAACTGCAAAAGATAACACTCCCTCTTTAGATTTTAGTAAAGAATATAAAAGTTTTCTTCTAATTTCTAAAGGCTCCTTTATAACAGATATACCATTGCAACAAATTAAATCAAATGGAAAAAGACATATCTTTACTTTAATATTTTCAATATCTACGTCTTTTCTTTTTCTTGTTGTTAATACTTGAAAAGGTAAAATTTTTTTACTTTCCATATCATAAGCAACAACTTCACTATCAATAATACATTCTGTTACAGAATCTACAATTTGATCTTTCACTATTTGAATAACATCTGGATATTTTTCAGTCATATTTTCTAAATTTCTACTAAATATTTTTATATTATTTTTATCTAAGTAATGAATTTGAGCTCTTTCTCCATCATATTTATATTCGCATGTAAATGTTACATTGTTAAATCTATCTAAAACTTCTTGTATTCCTTTTGTTGGCTTTGCTAACATAGGTTGAACAGGAACCCCTGTTTTAACAGTACATTTTTTACTTAAAGTGTTCATATCATCTCCATTTAATAAATTCTGAACAATAATCTCAATATTTGGTAATCCACACAAAGCACCTTTTACTGATTTTTCCATGCATTCAAAGATATCCATATCACTACTTTCGCAATAAGCTTTTTTTAATTCCTTAAATATTGGTAGTAGACGAGTGTCTCCTTCTTTTCCTATGTTAAAAAATAAATTGGGTTTATTAATTTTTTCATTCCTTACTTTAATGGAATTAATTAGAGAATCGAAATCACACAAATTATTAGGATTTTCTTCTTCCATTTTTATATTTTCAAAATTTTCTTTTTTTTCTACTTTGTTATCTTTTTTTTTTTCTTCATCATTTTCTTCTTTAATACCATTTTTTTCCATATTATTTTCTTTCTTAATTATGTAATCATTACTATTATCGTTTATATCTGATTTTATTAAATCTTCGTTTATCATTATCCCTTTTTTTCTAATATCCTCAGGTATAGAAGGACGAGTTAAAATAAAAGCATATGATAATGCTTGTAAGACGGTAGCACAATTTACTCCTATTCTTAAACGCTGTTGCAAAAATCGAACTATATATTTAGCTTCACTAGTTTTTGCGCTAACTAATAATTTTTTTATTACTTCTCTCTTTTTTTGTTGAGAATTAGACCCACTAAGATTTGGTATATTTTTCAATTCATTAAATACTGATTGAATAGTTAAACGAGGTAAAGGAAAAATAGTTCTCATTTTGCAAGAACAATTTTCTGCTATTATTCCTAAATCCTCAATTTGTTGTAAATCTTTTTTTATACTTGCTTCGGTTCTACTATATGCTTCTGACATTGTTTTTAAAATTAATGCTTCCCCCACTCCGGCCTCTACATTTAAGTAATCAGGTGCAACTTTATTTAATGTTATATAAATAGCAGGAATTAGATCATTAGGGCTATAATATATTAGAACCCTAAAGACATTAGATAAAATAATTGATACATTTTTTTTACTACCTGTCCCACTACCTTTTAATTCTTCTATTTTATTAAAAGTATTTGTAAGAAAGGTAAATAATAAAGAATCTTTAAACTTATGTTTTGCTTTATCTTTTTCAGATAAATATAAATTACTTACATCAAAATAAACGGGATTAAATTTAGGAGATGCTAAGTCATTTATTTTTTCCTCTTCATTTACAATACAATTAAATAAAGACCCCTTTTTTATTTCATTTTCATTTTTTCCTTTTAATCTCTTTGTTTTTATATTTGTATCATTTGTAATTTTTCTTTTTGATATTTCCTTTTCTTCACTATTTGTGCTTACTTCATCATCTAATTTTTCATTTTTTTCATTATTATTTGATTTCTTTGGAAACGATAAGCATTTTCTATAAGAAAAACAAATGCATTTTATATATTATCTCTTTTTCTATATATATATATATATTATATTATGCACATAATTTAAATATTAATATATTTGCATAATTTTTTTATCATATAATGTATCTATGTATATTAATATTTTATTTAATATACATATATATATAAATATTAATAAAAATACATTTTTTTCTTTTATTTTTTATAACTTAAAATATACATACAACAAATCATTATGTCTATTTGAAGAGTTCTTTGTAAAATTCTTAAAAACTTTTACATTAAAATTAATTTTATGATTATATAACTTTTTCTTTTTCACTAAAGGTAATATATAATTATATTCTGTTCTCATATAACTTTTTATTTTACAATAAATCATTTTAGTTAAAAACAGTAATATTAGCAATTTCATATTATTACTATTATTCTAGATATAGACATGTTTATTATTCAAAATTAATGTATATTAAGTACAATAATACCTCTAGTAAAAGTAAAGTAAATTCACATATATACATAATTATCTATTACATGAAAATTTATATAAATAAATGAAATGCTATTTTATATCTACTTTTTATGTTCTTTTATTTTTTACTTCTTTGTTTTATATTTTAATTATTTCTTTTTTTTTTTTTTTTTTTATTTTCAAACATTTTTTAGTTATATTATTGATATTTATTATAAACTAACTCTAAAGTTACTTGCTTAAGCTCCTTTTCCATATTTGCTAAAATTTTAAAAAGTTTAATTTATTAATAAACTTTTAAAATTCAGTGTGAAAAGCATTCAAATAATATATCCAAAAGAAAAATATATGTATATATAAATATATTTTTTACTTGATTAAACTCTTATTGACTTCATATAATTTTTTTAAAAAATGTAATGTTTCTACATCTTCTATTAACATATGATTAAAAATACTTTTTTAAAATTGTACATTAAAAAAAAAAAAAGTCTTTTAAAAATATTATGTATGAACATTTATGACAAATTTTTGTAAATATAAGGTAAAAAATTATGAATATATATATATATATATATATATATATATATATATATATATATATATATATATATATATATATAAAATAAAATAAAATAACTAGAAAATTTTCAAAATGTTTTCGTTTCTGATTAATTTAAAACTTTCATTATGTTATACCAAAAAAAAAAAAAAAAAAGGTAAAAAGTGCTTTAAATAAGAAAATACAATGAATATTAAAAAAAAATTATATATAAAATGCATTAAATAATAATTTAATACAAAATTGATAAGATAAAAAAAAAAAAAAGAATAAAGAAATAAATAATTTAATTTTAATATAATAAAGAATTAACAGAAAAAATTAAAATAATAATAAAAAAGAAAAGAGATAACTAATACGACATTTTAAATTCTTTATTACACTATTTGTGTGTAATTTAAAATATATATTATATTTTATCTATTTAATAAAATATTTTCAAAATTAACAAAAAATAAAAATATTAAATAATATGAGGAAATTTCATATATTATATACATATGTTTATTTATTAATTTTAATATTTAACATTTTAAATAAATTTTCTTTAGAAATGAAAATCAGCTAAAGACGAATACATTTAAAAAAATAAATAGACATTATTATTGTCAGTAAACATAATAATACTACAAGACCAGTAACGTAACCAAATGCATAATCATTTTTTTCAAGAAATATTTTTAAATTCATACCAAATATTCCTGTAAAAGAAAAAAAAAGAAAAAAAAAATCATATTATTATTATTTATTATTATTATAATTACAATTATTATTTATCATTAGTTTAATTATATATTCATTATACAGTTATTTTTTAAATGCACTATTTTTCTAAATGTAACTAAAATAAAGAACACAACATATAATTTATATAAGGAATACCTGTTATTAAAGTTCCTATGCCAAACCCTGAATTAATCAAACTGATAACTATATCCATCCTAATTAAATTATTTCTAGACAATGATAAGTCAAGATATATTCTGTTTTCTAAATTAATAATAGATTCATATAAATGTTTCACTTGATCATGGATTTGGTGAAGTTCTTGATCAAAATATTCTAAGAGCATTTCTAAATCCTGATTGGTATGCTCTTTATTATCTTCTTCACTAACATTTGGATTAAAATAATATTTTGTTAACTCCATTTTTTTTAAGTCTGCGTTGTTTACTGATATTTCATGAAATGCCTTAATAAAAGAATTTACTTTATCTACTAATAAATTTGTAGGATCTTTTAAATTATGTAAATTACTTAAAATTTCTTGGTACTTACTAATTTTTAAAGAAAATTTTATTTCTGTAAAATCTTTATTTAATAATTTCATTTCTGCATTTAAATGTTCAAGAGCACTAGAAAAAACACACTCTAATGCG
The DNA here is from genome assembly GCF_900005765.1 of Plasmodium relictum. Taxonomy (NCBI): domain Eukaryota; phylum Apicomplexa; class Aconoidasida; order Haemosporida; family Plasmodiidae; genus Plasmodium; species Plasmodium relictum. The sequence continues at coordinate 95,822 of NC_041692.1, forward strand.
CAAAACTCAAATGGTCTATTTTCTAATACATTTATATCAGCTTTATATAAATTTGTATATTTTTTTGAAACTGCACATAACTTTTTAATTAAATCATCTCTTATCAAGTCTTCTTTAATAACTAAAAATATACTGGAATGTAAAATTACACAAGTTAGAGGAGGTAGAGAAACTAATATAGAATTTAGCCGAACCTCTATACTTGCAATATTGTTATTTTCACCTAATAATTGTTTACAATCACGATAATTTATTAAACCAATATTATATTTAACATAGTTTATATGACAACATTGTTTTATTCTTCTCAGAAATTCAGTACATAAATATTCTCTTATAAAACACTTGCCTCCAAATATTTCAACCACAACATGCCTTTTTAATTTATTTAATTGAATTAAAAAATCATTTTCATTTAATATTCCCTCTAGTTTCGTTTTTGATTCATTTTTATGAGATATAGAACTTCTTCTATTTCGCAATTCATTTTCATCATGTAAAAAACTTTTCTCTCTTTTAATAAAAGTCGAATCATTAAAAGAATTTTCTTTTTTTGATTTACTATCCAAATCAACCTTTATCCTTTTGCAATGATTTACTATTTTATTTTTTATATTAAATGCATAAATATCTTTATCATAACCATCACCATTTAACATATCTTCATCATTATAATCTATATCATCGTATCCATAATTCTTTTTTTTATTTTTATCATCTTCCATTAGAGTCAGAGATTCAAAAGACATTTGAAAAAAATAAAAAGAAAAAAAGAAAAAAAGAAAAAATTAATAAAAAGAAGTATACAAAATAGTTTTTATCTAATTTTTTAAATAGTTAATTATGCCAAAATGTTAATAATAAAAAAGAAAAAATGCTTTATATTTATTAATGAAAACCCTTTTTATTTTTTGAAAAAAAAATAAAATAATAATATTATTAAATATATAAAAATAAAGTTTTAAAATAATATTATTTTACAAAAAAATAAAATAAAACAAAATAAAACAAACACTTTATCCTGTTTAGGAAAATTCTAAAAATATATATATGGGTATATTTAAAACATAATATTAATTAAAATAATTATAATTATTTTTATAAAAATAATTATTATTACAATTTAATTTTTCATAATAAATATTATCTTTATTTTTGTTTATGTATATAATATATGTGAGTATATATAGTACGGTTAAAAAATATTAGTTATTTCTATAGATATTTATACTTTTATAAAATCAATGTTCTTTTTTACTTAATACTTCTCTTTTTTTCTATTTATTAATTCTACTTATTAAAAAAATATGCATCTCTGTTTTTGTATTTGTATAAAATTCCATTTTTATGATACAATATTTTATTATTTTAATTGTTTATCATTATTATAGCAATAATTACAATTATAATTGTTCACAGAAATAATAACTACATTTTAAAAAGAACCAATAAAAAAAGCAACAACATTTAATTATTTTTCAAATGTAAGATATATATATATATATTTAAAAAGCTATGAATGTTTTACAAATTATGTAGTTGAAATTCTTTGTTTTATTTATTTATTTTTTTTTTTTTAATTTTCTTCAAAATTATTTCAAACTGTTAATTCCACAGTTTTCATAAAATTATTCACAAAACTTGGAAAAAAAAAAAAAGTTAATAAAATGTTACTATTTTGTATAAGAACAAAAATTAAAAAAGAAAAATTGAAATTGTAAAAATATTTTATTATTTTTATTTTTTATAATATTTCAAATAATGTTCCTATAATTTTTTTTCTTTATTCCTTTATTAAATATATGAGTATATAAAAAAAAAAAAAAAATTTTTTTTAAATTTAACTTTTTAATATTAAAAGAATTTGCATGAAGCTAATAAATAAAAAAAAATATATATATAATTTTAAATCTTTGTAATTTAAAAAAAAATAATGTTATTTTTTTTAAATCAGAAATATTCTTGGTTTGATAATTTTATGAAAAATAACATAACTTCTAAATAAATAAAATAATTTAATAATTCATGTAACTTATTAAAATATTTCTTTTAAATATTTTAATTTAATAAGAGTGATAATAATTTAAAGTTTAGAAATAAAAAAAAAAAGAATTTTATTTCTTGTAATACTGATATATTTTTAAATTTTAAAGTTCTTTTGTTTGAAGTTTTAAAATATCATATAAATTGTGATAAAAATTTGTATAAAGATGTTAATATAATTATAAAACAAAATTGTCTAAATATAAGATATTAAAAAAAAATGTTTATAAAAAAAATTAGTATATACAAAAATTCTATATTTACAATGCTGGCAAGTGGTACAGTAGGATGGAGTTTGAATAAATTATATAGAAAAAATGAGTTAAATATGTATGGTATAAGAAATGATAATAATATAATAATAGTTAGACAAGTAAATATTTATGATAATAAGGACAATGATAATAAATTAAATATTCAAAATGAAAGTGAGTTACTAAATTTTGTAGAAAATTTCAATAATATCAACAAAAAATACAAAGGATTTTGTGAAACTAGCATTTTTAAAAATTCTTCCTTTTCTAATATTAAGAATGAAAATAATGATAAAAGTTTTAATACATATTTAATTATAGATAAATGGAAAACAAAAAATGATTTTGAAAATTCTAAAGAAGAATTTAAAAAATTATTTCTACAAAAAAATGATCAATACAATGAAAAAATGAAAGATATTTATTTCAAATTTGAAGTTTACAATAATAAGTATGAAGCAGCATCAGCAAAAAATTTACTTCAAAAAATATTTTATTTTATTTTTGAGTAGGTATTTTTATCTTTTAAATTTAAACATAAATATAAAAACAATCTTATTCTGTTTTTTTATTTTTTTTAATTTTACATTATTTTAACTATTGCATTTTCATTGTATGATTAACAAAATATTTTTTTTTTTTTTTGTGAATATGTTATTTTTAATATTTTAAAGAAAGCCATAACTTTTAAAGCAAAATATTTATATATTTAAAAAAAATTGAGAAAATTTTTAAGTTTGTAATATTTTGAAGATATGGAAAGCAAAAAAAAAAAAAAAAAAGAATATGAAGGCATTAAAGAGAAAAGATTATCTTAATAATATATATATATGAAACGCAATTAAAAAATAATTTAATAAATTTTAACTTTATATCAAAAAAAATTAAGAACTTCAAGATTTTTCAAAAATTAAAATTAAATATATATAAAAGACACAAACACATATTCTTATGCTTTAAAAAACTAACATAAGGAAGAATAAAAGAAAAAATAACATAAATAAATAATAATTTTTGACAATAAATTATTTATATACAAGAAAATATTATGTACATTTTACTGTTCATTTGATTATTTTATATGTTAGTTTTTTTTTATGAAGACTGAAAATATTTTGCAATTGCTTTGTCAGATAAAAAACAAGTGTTTACTAAATTATTATTTTTATCATCTAATTTAAATCTTAAAAACGCATATGGGATTAAATTGTAGTCAGACAATTTTTTTTGAGGATCAAATTTGCATATCCCTGGAGTTTCATATATGTACCACTCTCTTGAAGAAATTGAATCGTTTAAAAACTTAAAAAATAAAAATAAAATAAATAAATAATTAATTAATTACATATATATATATATATATTGTGTATATATTAAATATACTTTTATTCAGCTTTTATTTTATTTCATTTTTTTTTTTTTTAATACCTCTTTTATACATTCATTTACTTCTTTTATTAATGTTCCTGAAGAAAAGGACATTTCTAATACATAAAAATCAGGAAATAATATTTTTAAAACAGTTTTAACATAAACTTTTCTATTAGAAATTTTCTGTAATTCTAATTTAGTTTTTGATTGAAAGGTTTGCTCCTTATATAAATTTTTAATATTTGATATAAGGTGAGAATAATCTTCCTTACTTTCATCTTTATCCGTATCAGAGGATTCAAAATTTATGTTATTATTTTTATGTTCATTCACATTTTGTTGATATAAGTATATTTTTGGATTCAATTCAATTGATTGATTCATTAATTTTTCAACTTTTTCTTTTTTTTTTTTTAAAATTTCATCTATTTCATTATCTGCTTTTAATTTATTTTTTTTTAAAGTGTCTATACATACAATGCTAGATTTAAAAGGGTCAAAATTTGTTTGGAGATTAGTATTGATTTTTATTGAATCTTTAGCTAAATTTTTTAAATTATCATAAATACATAATAATAAAAAAGTATCAACTTTTTCCATAACAAAATAAGAAGCCTTTTGAACAAAGCCAATAGAAAATAGAAAATTTTTAGCTTCATCATATTTCAAAATTTTATTTTTCATAATATCATTAGTTGATTTTAAAATTCTTGTTTTTAATATATTTGGATTTATTAATATATTTTTAACAATTTTACACAATAATGGAATTATAATTTTAAAATCATTTACTTCAATTTTTTTTAAATTTTCGGTTTCGTTAACGCTATTAATTGTTTTCATTTTTTCACCCTTTGAATAACAACAGGTTTCACTATTGGTACTATCATGTGATAAATAAAAAATGTCTTCTTTTTGAATATCTTTAATATTCTTACTAATCAATTGCTCATACTTTTCTTTATTAAATTTGATTACAGAATTTTTTAATAATCTTTTATTTTCTAAATTTGTTATTTCAGCATTTCTTAATTCATTATTTTTATTTTTTTCATCCTTACTTAGATTACATATATATTTTTTTATTTCTGAATGCTTATTAATTAAACTATTAAAATTTCTCATGTTATAACTGTTTATATCAATAGTATTTTTTTCATTATCATCAATTTTATTCTTTTTAATTTTTTTATTCAAATTAAAATTGTTTGTTTTCTCTTCTTCACATATTTCCATTGATCCTTTTTTACATTTATATTTATTTGTGCAATTTAAACCATTTAACTCATTATTTTTAGTATTATTTTCTTTTTCTTTTATAGTTAATTCCTTTTTAATTTCGTCTAATAATCTTATGGGTAAGTTTAATTTATTCCATTCATCTTCACTTAAATTTTTTAAACTATCTAATGAATCAAGCCAGTTATCATCCACTATTTTTTTAATAAAAGGTTTTAACTGTTCTGAACTTTTATTAATTTTTTTACCTACGTTTAGCAAAAATGTTACTACTTCATTTTCTTCATCCATTTTACTTTTTTCTTTTTCAATTGAATTAAAAAATAAATTTATTAAACAAATATATATATATGTTACTAGATAAATTCAAAATAATTTTTTTCTATATCATCTATTTGGTTTTCTCAATTATAGAAAAAGCTAAAGTAATAAATATATTTTTTTAAAATATGTATAAATATAAAAAAAAAGAAAACATTATTTTTTTCTAAGTTGTCTATTTTTATTCAATTAAACTAAAAATTATAAGTTACATATATATTTATAAGTGTGCTAATAAATCAATAGAAGTATTTTCTATTTTTGTTCAGCATTTTTTTTTTTATTTATATTAAAAAATAGTTCTATATAAGAAAATTTTTCCTTTTTTATTTTTTTATTTTTATTTTGTTTTTAATTGTTTTTCTTAAATTATCATTTTTTTTTTTTTTTTTTGCTCCTAGTTTTATATCTTGTATTGAATATAAATTCATAATTTCCTTTTTATTTTATCCTGTATAATAACTTTCTATGTTTATTATATATTTTTTAATTACACAAATATTTTTGAATGAATTTATGTAAATATATTTAAATATATAACTAAAAAAAGAGTTTTCATAAAAACGTTGTAGTTACGTTTTAATAAGTTTTTTGCTTTTTTAAAGAATTTTTATAAAAATATAAAATCTTTACTAATATATATATAAAATGGAGAAAAGAGTATCATTTTCTTTATAGAAAAATGTTATTAATTTCTTTATAAAACAAATTTTAGAAATTAATAATTCATTCCTTAAAAAAAAAAAAAATATATTTTTATTTTAAAAGAAATATTTTTCATAAAAAAATTATAATCTTCCTTTTCATTAATTTTTAATTACTTTAGAAATTTCTCATTTTTTTAAAAATTATAGCTATAAAATTTTGGGAAATTTTCCAAAAAAAAAAAAAATCCATATTCACGAAATAAAATTTTTTTTTTTCAACACTATATTATATTATTAGCAATGTTAAAATTTTTTTTTTTAATTTATACTCACATAAGTTTCTCATGAACTGTTTTGTAATATATAAATATATATTTATAAAAAATATAAAGTTAATATTTCAAGAAAATTCTTTTTACGTTGATATTTAAGTTTTTTTGTTAATAATCATATGAAATTACTAAAAATGACACTAAATAAATAAAAGAATGATCAAAAAGAATAAACTGGAAATCATTTATAGAATTAAAAAAAAAAAATAATAAATAATCGTTAAAAAAAATAAGGTAAAAATGAAAAAAAAAAAATTAAAAGTTAGAAATAATCTTAAAAATAAAATTAAAAAATAAAGGAATATGAAATAAAAAAAAATAATAAAACTATTAAAAATTTATTCAATTTCAATTTTTTTCTTTTCCGTAACTTCTTTTTTTGCTATTCCAATTTTTAAAACCCCATCTTTAAATGTAGCTTTTATGTTATCTTCACAGGCATTTTCTGGTAATGGAAATGCTCTATAAAAAGAAGATTGTGTTCTTTCTCTTACATAATACCTATGCTCTTCATCTTTTTTTTCATCTGTCTTTTGACAACCTCCACTGATTTCTAAACGTCCATTACATAAATTAATTTGTACATCTTCTTTATTTAAACCTGGTACATCCATTTTTATTTCAATTTCTTTTTCTTTGTCTATAACGTCCATTGGTGGTACACTTTTATATCCTCTAAAAAAATTATGAGGTTTAGGAAAGAATAATTCATTATTCCTATCTTTTCTAAAATCATAATCTAGTAAAGATCTTCTTCCAGGAAAATATTTAGGAAAATAATCATTAAAATAATGTCCTCTAAATGAATTCATCATCCTATTCATATCCTGATGATATTGATCTATTTTATTCATTTGATCATACATACTTTCAAAAAAATTATCAATCATTCCAAAATTTTCCAAGGTGCGGTCATCCTTACGTAATTCTGGTTTTATTATCTCATCAATCACCATTTTATATAAATGTAATTAAAATAAAAAAAATTATTTTTAGAAAATAGAAGAAAAAAATATATATATACTAAAAAGAAAATATATAAAGAGATATACAAATGATATTCAGGTAATATCTTTATAAATTATTATGTTAATAATGCCTTTTAATAAAATCACAGAAAAATTGGTAAAAAATAAAAATAAAAATAATTTATGTATAACTAAGTTAATAGAAAGTACAGTTTTAATTTGCAGTATTTTATTAAATAAAAATAACTTAAGAATTAATTCTGAAATTAACTAAAAAATTTTAAAATTAAATATTATTGAAATTTTTTATTTTTAAGTATCATGCATGCTGTAAAAAAAAAAAAAAAAATTTTTAAAATGAATTTTATTGCTCTTTATATTTCATATTAAATTATTTTTTTTTTTTTTTTTAAATATACAACTTTATATTATTTTTGGTTTACTTATATAGTATCTTTTTTAATTTTCTATATTTATTTACTTTTTTTTATAATTCCTTATTATATATTTTCTTTATATTTATAAAATATTATCCTATATTTTATCTTTTTTTTTATTAAATTGGTATATATTTTTATAAAAATTTGATTTAGGCAGAATATATTTTAATTTATTCTTTTAAAATTTTTTTTTTCTTTCCACATATTAATTGTATTATTATACTTTTTTTAATTTTGTATCTATATTTCATTATTTTTTTTCCTTCATTAAAAATGAAAGAATTCATTGAAATAAAAGTGTGAGAATAGTAATACCTAGATTTTGTATTTTTCCATAAAGAATTTAATAAGTTTAAAAAAAATATACATCTAAAATAAGAATATTATTCTAAAAATAAATATCTACATTTATAAATACTATTAAATTTTTATATATTCAAAAAAATAAAATTTTATTTAATACCATCAATATCATATAGAATATAAATATTTAATAAATATATGAAGTTTCAAAAAAGAAAAAAAAAAAATCTTTTTATGCTTATATTTAAATATAAGGAATAATTTTTATGTTCCTATTATTTTTCTTGTTCTTTTAAATTTTGTTAGTTTATTATATGTTATTTTATTCTATAAATAAATATGAAATAATATATATTAAAAAATTTTAGTCTATTGTAAATTTATACATGTGGAATATTTAATTAGAATTTTTTTTTCGAAAATTTATTACTGATTAAAATATCAGAATAAGTAATATTAATACTTTTTTGTAAATAAGTTTTATTTTTTTAAAATTACGATTACTCTTCAAATGAAAAAATTTTTATAAAACTTCAATTTAAGATATATACATATTTATTAAAAGAAAAATTATCTTATGTTTTCAAAAAGTTAAGCACATCTCTGCCAAAAAAAAAAAAAAAAAAGAATTTAAAAACATAATATATATAATTTTTTTTTTTTATAAACTTTGTTTAATATATTATTCATTATAAAAGTGTAAAAATCTAAAAAAAAAAAAAGAAAAAAAAACTTTTGTCATTTAAATGAAGATCAAAGAAAATTGTAGGTACTAATATATCCTTTCATTTTTTAAAATGATGCGATTAATCTTTTTTCATTTAATAATATGAATAAAATTGAAATATATATACAATGTGCAATATTACTACTAAATATATTTTTAATTGAAAGTAAAAAAATATATATAAATAAAAGAAAACAAATTTCTTTTATAAAAAACGGTCACTCAATATATCAAAATGATGTTCTAATCAAAATATGTAGATGCACAAAAAAATTTAAGCATTCTTTCTATAATGTTAAAAAGAAAGACAATGTTTTAAATTTATCAAAGAATGAAAATTTTATTAATGATGATTTAGTTGGCAATTTCAATAAATTATTAGAATGTTTAATGAATAAAAAAAATGAATACATTAGTGTAAAAAACGATTTTACTATAAATGATTTAATTAATTATTTCGAGAATAACTTATCATTACATAATATAAAGTTTATCCATGAAAATAGAAATAATTATGGATATTTAAACAATAAAATAAAAGATTTTATAATTGAAAATAAATTAGAAGTTAATAAAAATCTTGAGTTATACTTAAATAAAGATAATAATATGGAAAATAATAGTACATATAATGAAAAAATGACTAGTGGAGATAATCAGATTCTATGTATGAGAGCAAAGAAAAAAATTAGGAAATCAGAAATTATATGTAGCATACCTAGTTCATATATAATTAATTTTGATAATATAATAAATCAAATTAAGAAATATGTTGATTATTTTACCGATTCATATAATGTAAATTATATAAAACATATATTTAAAAATAAGTTAGAGGATCAAATAAGTGAATTAGACTCTTTAACAATTTTAAAATATGATATTTATCAAAAGCATACGAATTTCCTAACTTTTATTAAATCACCGAATATTTATTTAAAATATTGGGATATAAAATTAACATTAATAATTGCATACATCTATTTTATTTCCAAATATATAAACATTCTACTTTATGCTTATAATTTTAATAATACCGTTTTTCATTTATTGAATAATATTTGTAGAAAAAATTCCAACAATAGCAGTAAGACTGCAAAAAATTTTTTAAATAATAATTTTCCAAATGACATCAAGAAAAAACATAATGATAAAAAGAACACTTATTTTGATAATACATTAGAAAATATATGCTACTCTTCCTTAAATTGTATAAATGAAGTAAATTGCATACTAAAGAAGAATGTTGAACATGAATTAAAAAATCATAAACATTTTTTCTTCTATAAAAATTATGATTTTTATATTAATTATATTGTACACAAAAAAGAGTTAAGTCATTTACCATTACATTTCTCTGATTCATCATTTTTTCTTTTTAATAACGCTAATATAAAAAATATCATATATTTTAGAAGACAAATGATTCATGAAATTGTAAATTTATATAAAAATGATGAAAATGATAATAATTTTTTTTTTATTGACAAAAATATTATACATAAATTTTTATTTACTAATAATAAATATTACCAGGAAATTGAAAATTTAAAAAATACTAACATCTTTAAAAATGATTTAAGTGTTCCTTTTTCAAAAATAAAAAATAATACCAGTGTAGATGTAAACAAACTATATCATTTTATTTTATTGAATGATAAACATTCAGATATTTATAGACATAATATGAATAATTATCAGAAAAATAATATAAATAATGAAAAGTGGATAAACTGTAATTTTAATAAAGAGGCAATTCATTTAGATAATAACGATAAATGTCTAAATAAGAATTTAGAATATTTTCTTAATTCTTCTGTTTTTAATTCTTCTATATTAGAATCATTTGAAGAATTTTTTAATTATAAATTTTTAATGCATGTATATTCATATATATGCTCTCATGCTATAAAAATGAAAAATAACATAATTTTTTATAATGAAGAAAAGGAAAAAAAAAGTGAAAACAACTACTATATTTTAAAAGATAATATTTTAAATAGTAATATAAAAATGAAACAAAATGACAAAGTTTTGGAACAAATACATATAAAAGAATGTTCTAAATATGACTTTAATGAATATGAAAAGAAAGAAAAAGAGGGAGAAAATAAATTCATGTGCCTAATTCCATTAATAGACGTTTGTAATCATAGCAATTTTTATGCTAATTCTATCATAAAAAAGGATATGAAAAAAAGAAAAAGTTCTTTTTATTCTTCTGAAGATATCAAATATGATATAAATAAAATGGAATTTTCTGATTGTAATATACAAGATAAAAAAAATGAGCATTTGATTAAACAAAATAAAGTTAATAAAATTGAAAATGAGAATGAGAATGAGAATGAAACTGTTAATATAAGCGAAGCATATAAGACTAAAGGAAATATGAAAAACAATTTAACTAATTCAATAATTGAAGATATAGAAAACGTTCACTTAATCAGTACAAAAGATATAGATATAGATGAAGAAATTACTATTAGCTATGGAAATTTAAGTAATGATCTTTTACTATTAGAATATGGATTTATTGATAAAAAAAGTTTGAAAGTTTACTTTAAATTTGATGTAAAAATAATAAGAGAGATCATTTTACAAATATTGGGTTTTGATAAATTGCCTCTAATGATGTTAGAAAGTTTAGAAGCAGTTAAACTAAATTTATTTAGAAAACTTAATGTTATATCTGATGGAGGGAGTGTTTATGAAAGATTTGATACTACTAATATGGAAAATGCCAAAATTACAAGAAAAAAGAGTGAAATACTAAATGATTACTTAAGAAAAAATAAATATTTTAATGAATATAACATATTTAAAATGAAAGATCGTATTAACAAATTTTTAATTGACGAAAAAATCCAATTTGCTGATAAGAAAAATTATCTATATATAGGTGGTGAATCTATTGTTGATCCTATTTTGTTAGCTACTATAAGAATAATAATTTATGATGATATTAATCATCTTTCTAAAATAAATATAAATGATTTATTAAAATGGGAAAATTACTTATCAATATATTCTGAAATGATTGTACTCCAAGTTTTAATAAAATTGTGTGATGAAATTATTTATCAACACTTTTATGATATTAATTATGAAGAAATATTAAAAGAAGGAAGTATAAAATATTCCAATTTAAAGTTTTTACAAAATAAATTTTTACAATTAAATTTATTTAACTCTGATAAATCTATAAATGTTTTTCAAAATAATAATTTTAATATTGTTATACATAATATTATGAAATTAAAAGAATTACAAAATGCAAAACTTAAGCTTACTGAAAGATTTAATCAAATAAAAAATCTCTTAAAAAAATAAATATATATAATAAATGAATAATTAATTTTTACTATATATAAATATATATTTTTTTAATATATTTTATTTATTTATTAATTTTTTTTTTTTTTTTTTTTTTTCTCTTTCTTTTTTTATATTTTTATTTTTATTCTCATTTCTATTTATTTTATTGGTAGATAACATGTGTTTTATTACTTTTTTCTGTTTTATTATTATTATTATTCTCTTCTATTTTATTTCGATAAATTAAACTTCGTTTATTTAAAAAAATAAAAAGATTTTCCTAAAATATGATTAACGATATAATTTTGATTGACAAAGAAAAAGTAAAAACTCCAAGTGAAGAAAAAAATATTGAAAAAAATATCGAAATTAAATTAAGAATATATGGATGCCAATTAATACAAGAAGCGGGAATTATTTTGAGACTTAAACCTGTAACTATTGCAACTAGTCAGGTTTTGTTTCATCGTTTTTATTTTAAAAAGTCATTTACTGATTTTGATGTGAAAGTAAAACTCCATATACATCTATAATATTATCTAGTTTTATATAAGACGTTTTTCATATTTAATAATTTAATTTCAATTTTTTATATTTATGTAGATTATCGCTCCCTCATCATTATATTTATCTTGTAAATTAGAAGAAGACTTTTGCCGTATTTATAAAATAATTAATACCTTTTATTTTTTATATAAATATGAAGATTTAAAAAGTAAACATTACTATTTTGATGTGAAAAATATAAAAATAGAACATTTTAAAATTGACATTGAATCACAAGTAATAAATAAGGAATATTAAAAATATATACATATGCTTTTTATTTTATTTTATTCTTTTTTAATTTTTCTTAAAACAAACTATTAGGAATATAAAAATATGAAAGTAGATATTTATACATATGAACTTCTTATATTAAAAGAAATTGGATTTCTAGTTTACAAAATCAATCAACATCCTCATTTATTTCTTTTACCTTATATACATTCTCTATTTAGTAATTTAAATAAATTTGATAAGGACTTAACTAAAAAATTAGCACAAGTTTCTTGGGGATTTCTAAATGATAGGTTAATAAGAATTTTTTTTTTTTTTTTATATTTTATATCTCTTGTATTTTTTATAAATTTATTTTAATTCTTTTTCTTTTTTCGTAAATTTTTAAAAAAATATTCATTTTCATTCTTTTTTTATTCCTTCTTTAGTATGAGAACTACACTTTGTTGTGAGTATCAGCCACGTTGTATAGCAGTTGCTAGTATTTTCTTAGCTGCTTATAATTTAAATATTCCTTTAATTAAAGTATTAACACCATCATATTGTAAACATATTAAATTTACTTATTTCTTTATTTTTTTTTTTTTATATATTTTTCTCTTTTTAGGAAACAAAATGGTTTAAACTATTTGATGTAGATTACAATGATATAAAACAAATATGTATCAAAATTTTACAGCTTTATAAAATAGGTATATAAAATTTATATTAATTTTTACCATTACTTTATATTATTTTCCTTTTATTTTTATTCACATTTTTAATAGGACGTTGTGAATATATAGATGTTCTAGTTAAAAAAAAATAGGTATTAAATAACTCATTTAAATTGAAAGCAAGAATAGACTATTACATATTTCTAATTTAATAGAAGAAAAGTGTGTATATTTTTTTTTTTTTTTTTTGTGAATATTCTAAAAAATTATATTGACTCATTTTTTTTTTATATACTTTTTTAAATTATTTTGAAATATATTTTTTTTTTGTATTCATTCAAAAACATGTTAATTTTCTACAATTTTCCTTTTAAATGCTATAATAATTGAAATGACTTGCTAAAATAATTATAAAAATTATTTGAAATGGCACTGAATGAGTAACAAATATGTATGCTCAATAGAAAAAAAAAAATATGTGAAATATTAAAAATGTTTAAGGATTAAAAAATAATGAAATATATATAAAAAAAAAAAAAAAAGAGAATTTTGTCAGAATATATTTTATTTCATCTGTAACTCACGCTCAACTGAGCTAAGTGTTGAGTTCAATTTTATTCTCAGGACTCGTGAGTTAATCATATTTTTCATTTCATCATATATTATTCCCTTTTTTTTTTTATTTTTTATTTTATAATATTGAAAATCAACTTAATCTTCATTATGATTTCATATACATACATAATTACAAAATTATAAGGTATATAAACTTCTTATATAAATATCCTTAATAGGATTCGATCCCATGTATATTTCTCTAATATAAAACGACACCAAAATTACTTTACAATTGGATTAATATTAACTCCATTTTCTTTTGAAAAATAAATATTATATATATATTTTTTTTCTTTTTTTTTTTATTTTCCTTTCATACATATGTAAATTATTTATATTTAATAACTAAATGCATGTTATAATACTTTAAAGAAAAATAAAAATGTATTAATACAAAAAAAATATAAAGAAAAAATAAAATACATTTATTTAAATAAACTAAGATGTTAATATAAAAAAAAAAAAATTTTTTTTTTTTAAAAAAAATTTACTTTTTTTTGTTTAATCTTATAAAAATACAAAAAAGTATTATATATATATATATATATAAAGTTTGTATATTGATATAAGTTAAAACCTTGAGTATGATACCTTGTTTGTAACATTGCAGGGTATCAATCTTTTTTGGTAACTCAATTTAAAATTTAGGTCGGCAAGGATCCAAGGTTCGAACTAATGCAGTTTGGGAACTGTAGCAATTGGTTCTATTTCCCTAACCGAGAACCCGAGCCCCCCTATTAAATATTTTAAAATCAAAAATCATTTTTATTTATTAATAACAATATATATATTCTTACTAAAATGTAATGCATGACAAATAATTTACAATTATTAAATTATACTTGATTTATTCAATTAAATAAAAATTAATATTATTTAAATAAAAAAATTAATTTAAAAGTCTATATAAAAATTTTGTATCACTAAATAAATTGTTTGCTGATATGATATCACTAAAATATAGTGATTAATACAAGAAAAAAAAAAATATATATGTAACCAATAATCCATAAGAGCTATAATTTCATAAAAATGAATAATGAAATTAAAACTTAATTAATAAAGAATAATAAAAAAATAAAAAAATAAAAAAAAAAATTTCAAAAATTTATGGAACGAAATAGATTAGAGGGAAAATATTATTTTAATTTAGTCTCAATTTAATAAGAAATGAATTTAATTAATCAAAAAATTACAAAATAATTGTAAATTAATTGAATTATATATTAAAAAACAAATCATAATAGCACAAATTGAATGAATTTGAGAATTATCTCAAGAACTTTATTTTCTTTTTTTTTTTATTCTTATTGTATTTTCTCAATTCGCATATAACTGAAGTCTACCAAAAAAATAAAATAAAATGAAATAATAAATAATATTTATTTTAAAAGTGAAATGTAACACATTATGAGAAGAAAAACATTATATAACATAAAAAAAGTATGGTAATTAATTTTAGGAAAACTTAAAATTATAGCAATTTTACTAATATATATCTTAAGATGTGTCTTATATATTTATTATGAAAAATTGATAAAATATTATGAGCATTAAAATAATTTTATTTTTTTTTCTATTACTTTTTTTGATAATTTTTTTAAAAATGGTATTAATTTATATAATTCTTTATCAGTAGCATCATCAAACCTAAAAAGAAAATATATATATAATTACAACTTTTTTAATATATATTAAAATAAAAAGAAAAAATGCATATATAAAAAAAAAAAAATAACATCTCTTACCAACTTTCAATTAAGATACAGTTATCTTCACAGAATTTTTGAACATATGTAGAATTCTAAAAAAAAAAATAGTAGGAAATAATACATATATATATATATATATATATATATATGTATTTATTTATTTGGATATATTTTAGTTCATACGTCAATGACAATAACATTGTTTAAATCTCTTCCTAATTTTTTAATATCTTTTACATAATTATTTTTCCTAATAAATAATAAAAAAAAGTAAATTTTTTTTTTATTCTTATATTTGTTTGTATATTTATGTTTTATTAGAATATTTTCAGCATCAAATTTTTAATTTCTATAATTTTTTTATTTTTAGTTATCAATTTATACCAGCAAGAACAGGATTCCCTAAATAATCTATAAGCACAAACATTATCTACATCTAATTTATCAATTACTGCGTTTGCATACTATTATAAAAAAAAATATATATATTTCTGTTTTAATTTTTTGGAAATAATAAAAAAAGTTTTAGTTTTTATACTTTTGATAAACTAGCAGTAAAAATTACTACTTCATAATATTTCGATATTTCTTTAAAAAAATCGTCAACACCTGAATGTGTAAATAAATGTAAAATTATAATATTATTGCATAAATTTACTTTTAATTTTTAATTTCCATTTTTTTTTTCTTTTTTAACCTGGTCTTTTCTTAACATAAATAAAATAATGACCGTCCTCTAAATTAATCTATAAAGAATTTAAAAAAAAAAAATTTTATATGTACAAAAATAAATATACATTATTATATACAAAACAGGAGTATTTATATACATATATATATAAAGGAGATATATTCCTTTATTTTTAAAATATAATATTCAAGAATTACATCAACTTTAAAAGAATTTTCTTTATCTCTTTTTATTGTACTGTGAACAAGTGTCTCATCTAAATCAAGCACTATTGTCTTTTTACCCTTCAAAAAAAAAAATAAAATAAAATAAAATAATTTTTTAATATAAAAATAAATGTAATTTAAAAAACAAAAAAAAGTATCAACAAATTTACTACTTTATCTTTTTCTTTTTGTTGCCCCAGTAAAAATTTATTTGAATCATAATTTTCATAATTTATATTTAAAGGGCTTTCATTTCCTTTTTTATTACTTAATACTTTTGTATCATATATATTTAATAAACTTAATTTTTTCAATTTTTTTATTTTTTTCTTCTTCCTTAAATAAAATTTTTTTCTTTTAATTTTCGCATCCAATTCATTTTCATTATTATGAGAAAAACTATTTGAATTTTTTTTATTTGCAAAAAAAATAAAAGACCTAAATTTTTTAAAATAAGAATGAAGTTTTTTCTTTTTTATTCTTATTATATCTATTTTTTTTTCAATTTTTTTTCTTTTTTTTTTATAATAACTATTATAGTAATTTTCTTTAGGAACACTTGTTATTAAATCCTCAATATTTACTTTATTTTTAGCACATGAAGAATTATTAGAATCTTTATATTCATCTTTTATATTATCACAGTTGTTCAAATTCAAAACAACATTCATACTCTTTTTATGTAATAAACTATTTTCATCATTTATATTATTTATATCACTTAAGTTGTCTATATCTCTTAAGTCATCTATATCACCTAATTTTTTTATATTAATAAAATTATTTTTATTATTTTCTATAATGTATGTCATTTTTGTTAAATTTTCTTCTTTTATATTCTCATTAATTTGATTTAGAGTATTTCCATTACATTTTTCATTTTGATTATTATTTATTATCAAAATTTCTTTTTCACTTATGATTCTTTCATTAATTTTTGTTCTTTTATTATCTATGAAAAAACCTTTTTTTTTTTTCTTAAATTCCTTTTTCTCTGTACTTTCTTTTTTTTCCTCTTTTATAATTTTCATTTCTGATAAATTGGCACATTCTCCTAAATTCACATTTTTGATAAAATTTTTGTTTAAATTTAAATTACTATTATCTTTATAATATTCATTAACCTTTTTATTATTTTTTATTTTTTTGAAAGAATCATTTAAACTCTCTAAGTTATGTAAAGATATGTTTTTTTCTAAACTTTCTCTTTTATTTATATGCATACTTTTATTTTTTAATGATTTTTTATTATTTAAATTATCGTTCTCTTTTTTATATAGATTAAATATTTCAGTTGTACTAATAAAATTTCCAATCTTCGATTTATTTTTTTCATTAAAAAAAAATTTTTCTTTAATACTTTTTTTCTCATTATTTTTATTATCAAAATTAGAGAAAATTTTTTTTTTTATAAATTCTGAATAATTTTTGTTCATATTAATTTGTTTTTCATCTTTCTTTTTATATTTATCATATCTATACTTTAATATATATTCTTTTTTCTTGTCTATTTTATCATTTTTTTCTTCCAAAACAAAATTAGAATTAAGTGAACAATCTTTTTTGTCCGTTGAATCATTATCACCTTTAAGGAATGTTATATCCTTTTTTTTATTTTTAATTTTATTTTGATTAATTTTTGTTTTTTCTTTATTATCCTCATTTTCTTCTTCATTATCTTTATTTTCTTTTTCATCATTCCCATTTTCTTTTTCATTATCCTCATCTTCTTTCTCATCATTCACATTTTCTTTTTCATTATTTCCATTATCCTTTTTATTATTCCCATTTTCTTTTTCATTATTTCCATTCTTCTTTTTATTATTCTCATTTTCTTTTTCATTATCTCCATTCTTCTTTTTATTATTCTCATTTTCTTTTTCATTATCTCCATTCTTCTTTTTATTATTCTCATTTTCTTTTTCATTATCCCTATTCTCCTTTTTATTATTCTTATTTTCTTTTTCATTATCTTTATTTTTTTTATCGTCATTTTCATTATTTTCTTTACCATTTTTTTTTTTTTCTTTATTGTTCTTTTCATTTTCTTTGTTGTTACTGTTTCCTTTTTCGCTACCTTCCTTTTTATCCTTATTTTCATATTTTTCAATATTATTATTCATTTCTTCATTATTTTTTTTTTTTCCTTTATTATCTTTATTTTTTCTTTCATTAGTCACAATTTTCTGATAAATTTTTTTACTTCTTTTAAATATTTTTTCTACATCATCTTTATTTTTCTCTTTTGTTAAGACTTGTTCATTTTCCATAACTGTTTTATTTATTTTATTAACTTTTAAAAAAATTTGATTTATATAATTATAATTCATATCTTTGTCTTCTTTATTATCCTTGGTACTATAAAAATGTCTTTCTTTATTTTTACTCTCCATTCTTATTTCTTCTGATGAATTTATTTGATTACTCCAATCGCTATCCATAATTGAACTTAATGAGTAATATTCTTTTATATTGTCATTTGAATATGCTTTATTATTTTTTAATTCTTCTATATTGGATATAATGTAATTATTTTTTTTTTTTTTATTAAATTTTTTAATTCTTTTTGGTCTCCAAGATCTACCTTTAATACTATTTAAAAAAATAAAATCATTCATTCTAACGTAATTCTTTCCTTCATCTAATGCATAATAATATTCCTTCCTATGTTTTAAAACTTTATTATTAAGTGAATTAATATTTTTATTTGGAAATTTACTTTTTATCTGCTTTATTTTAAAATCATCTATTTTATTATTATTTGAAGTATTTGAGTTTAATTCTTTTTTTCCCTCATTTATATTAAAACTTTTTATATTCCTTTCATAATTTTTTTTTTTATTATTTTTAAAATTTTTTTGATTAAGTATATTTCTCTTTTTATATTCATTGTGTGTATTTATTTGTTCATCTAGGAATAAACTTGAACTAATTAACTTACCCTTGTTTATTATTTTATTTTTTTCATTTTTTTCATTTTTTTTCTGTTCACATTTTTTTGAACAGGTATTGTCATTATTCATAGAACATACAATTTTTGTATTAGTTCCCACGAATTTTTGATTTTCATTTAAATTATCATTTTTTCTTTTAATTTTGAAGAAAATATTTTTTAATATTTTTACTTTTTCTGCTGAATTTAAAATTTTTTTTGAAGAGTTTCTTAATAATTTTACAAAAATTGATTTTCTTAAATTCCTCTTATTATTATTATCAACATTTATTTTTTTATTATATTTACTATCACATAAAACATTGGTATTTCTTTTCTTATGTTCAAATTTCCTATTTAATAATTTAAATAGGTTTTTATTTCTTTTACTTCTCTCATTTTTTATTTTATGATTATTATTGTTGCAATTTAAATCTTTAATTGTGTCATTTCCATGTCTATATTCACATTTTAAGGAATAATTAAAATAAGCCAAATTATTTTTAGTACTATCATCTGAAGTGGAACTACCATTATTCTCATATTTTTCATTTAAATCATTTTCTTTTTTTTTAATATTCTTTGGGATTTTTATACTTTTTATTGGCCTTTTTTTCTTTAGGATGAAATATATATTACTACTGTTTCTATTCTTTCTTAAACCATTATCATTTAATATAAAATAAGGTGATATTATATTGTATTGTAATTTTTCCAAATATATATTATCATTTAACTTTAGTATATCATTTTCTCTAACATTCTTATATTTATTATTTTTTTTCATTTCAAAGAATATATTTTTTTTATATTGTTTATATTTATGTTTTATTTCTGTCTTTTATTTTCTTCTAGAATATAAATTAATAAAATTCTTTAATTATTTACATAGTTTATATATATTTTCAAATTTTTTTTTTTTTTAAACTTGTTTTAATAAATTATTACATTTAATTATTTTACTTTTGATACATTAGAATATTTCTAATTTTACTTGATACGATTGGCATTAAATTTATGAAATTAGTGTATAGTAGTAATATATTTCTTTTAATGATGCAATTATTTTTATTTTTATAATAATTTCTATGATCTATCTTTATATTATTAATATTATTAATCTAATAATATTCTTTAAAGAATATACTTTTTTAACTATTATTTTTTTATCCTTTAATAAGAATACAAAAAATTTCATAAAATTATTATTTTATACTATTTATTTTTTTTTTTTTTCAAATAAAAATAATAATAAAAAGATATATGTCTATATAATATAATAAATGACTTTTTTTTAATTTTACTGTACATTTTGGCATTTGAACAACTTTTTTTTTTTTTTTTTTGTACTGAGATCAAAAGTTAGTCAAAAATTTTAACAAAAATAATAATTAAAAAAAAAAAAAAATTAAAAATTGAATATATTCTTTGTTACTAATTTATTATATTATGCATGTTTATTTTCATTAAATTGTATTAAAAAAAAAAAAACTCTTTTAATAGATTTGTACTATATACAACAAAAAAAAAAAAAGAAATAAAAAAATATATTTATGAAACCAAATAAAAAGATTTAATGTACAATAATAAGTTTTAATAAAAATAAGATTTAAAAAAAAAATTTAATTTTTGTTGAAAATTAAAATTTTTTTAAAATATTTCTCATTATAACGGATCTTAAATGATTATATTTTAACCAATTTTCCACACATTTTTGTAAATTGATATATTAAAAAAATATAATATAAAAAAAAAAAAAAATTAAATATTTAAAATATATACATTTAAAAATACTCTTCATTAAAATGATAAAATATATTTACATAATAAAATGGATATTCACTGTGTAAATTTTTAGAATATGTGTAATATATTTTGTTGTAAAAGTGAAAAAAAAAAAAAAAAAGCTTTTATATAATACAAAAATAAATACTAAATTAAAATCTACATATTTAAATATATTCATCAATAAAACATTATTTATGAAATTTATCAAGGAGCATTAAAATACATTGACAAGTCGAAATACCTTATATTCGAATATTTTACATTGAAATATATTTTTAAGAATATTTAAAATTTTCTTATAATTCAAATAATATATAAAATGGTTTAACCAGTAAGAAGAAAAAAAAAAAAATTTAATTCATCACATACATTACTTAAATATGTATTTAATAATCCTAATATGAAATGGATATATATATATATATATATTGATTTAAAAAAAAAAAGTATAATAAAATATAAATGAAAATAGTACTATTATTTTTTATTCCTTTTTTACTTATAACTTATTTTTATAACAAATATACAAAAATAATTTAAGATTGTTTATTTTTTTTTTTTTTTCTTTTATAAATCTTAATAAAATAAAAGTGTACTTAAAATATTTTTCATTAAATTTCCAAAAAAAAATTTTAACTTCTACAAAAATCCTATAAATGTTAACAACTGTAGAATGCTGAATTTATACTAGTTTTGCATAAAATTTGAAAAAAAAAGAGAAAAAAAAATATTAAAGATTTTTTATTAGCATAAATCTTAGAAGACTATATGAATTTATATAAAAAATATACAAATTTTTTCTAAATATATATTTTGTAAAAATATTTAACTTTTATTCATTTTATTTTATTTTAAAAGATAAGAAAGATCTCTAATTTTTTTATATTTTCAATTCATCCTATATAATGCAAATCTCATTTTTTTTTTTGAATTTCCCTTTTTCTATAAATCCGTTATTACTTAAATATTTATAATATACTTTAAGAATTTCTCTAAATAAATAATATTTCAAATAGATAAGGATAATAATGATATATTTCAATAATCAAACTATTTAGTTTTTATTTTTTTATTGAAGTGTTATCTTTTATAGGAAATATATATATATTTTTTTTTATTTAATATGTTCCAATTTTATAATAAAATATATTATAAAAAATGAACTGCAAAAAAAAAAAAAAAAAAAAAAAAATAAAAATAGTGTTACAAAATGTTAATATAAAAACTAAAAAATAAACATAGATTTATAATTTAAAATTAAAATATTTAAATATACATTTCGTTATGCTAAAATATTTTCTTATTTTTTAAAAATAATATATCCTTACAAAAAAAAAAAAAAAAATTCTAAATGACAAAAAAATTATATTTCTTCGTTATAATATTATATATATCAATAAAAAATAAGCATCTTATAGATTATTATTTACTTTGCTATTGTACAATGAATTTTTTCATTTATATATTTTGTATAATATTTAATAAAATTGTGATTTTTTAAATATCTTTTTTCTTTTATTATTTATAATTTATTACTATTTTATTTCTATTTTTTTAATATTTGCTGTTTATTACTTTAACTTTTTTTTTTTTCCTTTTTTTCTATGATTTCTTAATATTTTTACTATTATTTAAAAAAAACAATATAAATATACATATATAACACAATTATTTGGTAGTTCAACAAGAAATAATACTTAAAAACAGTAAAAAAAACAATTCTAATTGTAGTAAAATTCCATAAAGTAGAAAATTACGAAAATGTCTGTACCTACCTTAGCTAATAAACCCGAAAATATTGATTTACTTGTATTAGGACCAGGAGAAAAAAAGTATATTTAAAAAATAAAAAAAGAAACAAAAACAAAAATAAATAACAAGCAAATATAATATAATTAAAAAAGAGAAAAATAAAAGATATTAACTATATAAGAAGCATATCAATAAAGAACATTTCTTATTTAAAACATATACATAATTTGTTATGTATATAATTTCACTTCCTTAAAGACCCAAATAAAACTTTCTTTGTTATATTTTAAATGGAATATACATAAAAAGAAAAATTATAAGATTATTTAGTAGAGAGTCATAATCCTTTATTATTTAAATTTTTTTATTATATAATTTTTTTAAATTTTATAATAATAAAAATATATATATATATATATATATATATATATATATATATCTTTTAAAAAATTTTCTTTTTTTATATCTAAAATTTTTATAGAGTTAAATGTATAATTTCTGAGAGGGGTGATTGTAACATATTTATAATAAAATTAGAAGATCACACATTAGGAAATTTAATAAAGCAGTAAAATTAAAATATTTAAATTTATATTAAAAAATAAATGAAAATTGAGTGTCCATTGCATTAAAAAATTATTTAACTATTTTTTTTTTTTTTTTTTACAAGACAACTTTGCCAAGATCCCAAGGTTACTTTTGCAGCTTATAGGCAGCCACATCCTCTTGAAAATTCTATTGAAATAACAATAAAACCGAAAGGATTTGCAGGAGTTAAACTTCTTTCTGATAATATAAATAATTTATTGTCTCAAGTTTCTAATTTAAAAGAATCTTTTATAGTAAATAAGAAAAAAAAAAAATAAATAGAAACAGAAACTTACATATATACATTTATCATATAATTTTTTTTTTTATTCTTTCAGAAAAGCGTCCAAAAATATAAAGAAAAGAACTCATATTACGAAGAATACTAAAGATTTTTATTTTTATATTTCATTATTTTCTCTTCTACTTTTTAAGCATTTAAAATATTTTTTAATACTATCACTTTTTTTTCTTCTCTTTAAAATTCTATTTTTCATTATATATATATATATATATAATTTCATTAATATATATATTTTTTTGTTCTACATAAATATTTTGTTAGAATTTCTTTATTGCAATTTATTTGTTTTTAATTACTTCTGAATTATATAATGGAAGTTTAGAAAAAAAATATTCTATTATTTATATTTAAAGATGTATATATAAATGTATATATATATATATATATATATATATATATATATATATATATATATATTTTTTTTTTTTTGTTGTATTAAAAATTCTTTTTTTTTCTTGTGTTATTTTCAATTCTTCCATTTAAATCGAAAAAAGAGAGGTATTGTTTTTTAAAGCATTACAAATTTATATATATATATTATTTTATTGCATTTGAGTTATTATTTTTCTAGCATATTTTTTTTTTTTTTTATATATATATATATTTGTTAAATAATTTTTTTTTATCTATTATTTTGATTAAAACAAAAAAATTTTTTAATTTTTTTTAAAAAAATTTATTTTTAAATAATATTAATTAAAAAAAAAATCAAGATACATGTATAATGTTTTTAAATATTATTGTATCAAATAAAAGCAAAAACTTTTATTAAAAACAAGTTGAAAAATGAGAAATTGTTGTAAAAAATTAAAAAATGTTTTATCAAAAATAATTAATAAATGCTAATGTACACACATATATCTTTATTTAATTATTTTTTATTTTTCATTAGCTCATTTGTTTCATCTTTAAAAAAAAAATAAAAATAAAAAAATAAAAAAACTTTAAAATAGTATATAATTCTTATGAAATGGAAAATTTATATTATTCAGATATCAACAATTCTGTTTTCTTAAGACATTATGACAATAATTTATTATTAGTTAATGGAAATAGAATTAAATTTTATGATTATGAAGAAAATAAAAATATAATTAGAGCTCGTAATATAGGTATATATAATATTAAAGATATAGATAAAAATGAAAAGATTGTATATGTTTCTAATAATGTAAAGTTAAAAAAACAACGCGGAAATAATATAAATGAAAGTGCATTAAATAATAATAATATTTTAAATAATGAAATTAATTCAAATAAAGAGGAAATTAACTATGTATGCATTGCTTTTGAACAAGGAAATGTATGGTTATGTTCACAAGAGGAAACAAGTAAGATGTTCATTTATGAAAAATTAATTTATAGAAAAGTTTGTGATATAATTAAAATTGAATTATTTGTTTCTAAAAATATTATCAATTCTTTAATACTATATAAAGACTATACTTTAATTTTCAACAATGAACAATTACAAAATTCCATTAAGTTCCCAACACATGAATACACTTATAATTTTTGTTTAAGTAATAACTATCAAAACATTGCATTATTTAATCATAATAATTTATATATTTATGATATTTTTAAAAGTAAATTTCAATTAGATAATAAAGAATCAAATATTAACGGAAGCTCTAATAATACAAATAATGATAATAATTGCATAGAAGTTAAAAATGTATTTGATTTATCAAAAAATTACAAGAATATATTAAATTGTGATTGGCATCCTAAGAATCACTGTATAGCATTATGCGGAAAAAAATCAGTTAGATATTTGACATTATATAATTATAAAGTTTATAATTTTTCTTGTACAGAGTTACATGAACAAATTATTAATTTGACGAAATTTATCACGATTTCAAATAATGTGATTTTATTAATTACTTTAAGTTGCGCTGATTATTTATTTTGTATATGGGAATTTGAGTTAGAGTGTTGTCTATATAAATTTAAAAGCGAATACTTAATATCTCATTTTGATCTCTCATATTTTAACAGTAACTTGCATATTTCTTTATTAGCAGAAGAAAGCCATTTGGCAAATGTAAAGTTATTAGATAAAAGTATTCTAAAAAAAATAGAATCCAATGATTCAGAAAAAGGTAGCAATGCTGAAGAAAGCAGAATTTATTCAAATGGTTATGAACACACAATTAGTGAAATAGCAAACAATAAATATAATACAATAAATAATAATGCTCGCAATTTCAATAACTATAAAAAGAAGAATTATAACATAAATGATTTTGAAAATGAAAAAGATATAATGCATTTAGAATATACTTCTCCTAGTAATGAAAATAGGAGTAGTGTTCACTCAGGAGATATTAATTTGAATAATTATAATAAAAAAAAAAGAAAAAAAAAAATATTTATTGATGATGATGAGACTGAAGAACCTTTTAATTTGTCATATAAAAAATTTGCGAAAGATAAAAACTTAGAAAAAGAAAATAAAAGGGAAGACAAGGAGGATCATGATTATGAAAATAAAAAAGTAGATAATATTAATCATATGAAATATTTAGAGAATGATGATCATATATATAATGGAAATGATAATAATAACAATATTGATGAAGAAAATGTTTATAATCCTAAAGAATATAATCTACAAAATTTTATAAATAAAAATAAAGATGTTTTAAGTAACAAGGAAGATAATTTCTTATTTGAAAATGATGATGACCAAAAGAGTGCAATTGGATTTAATAGTTACATTAAGGAAAAATTTGATGAACTAAAAGAATTAAAGAAACAACTAGATTCTTTGCAAAAGCATGTCATGAATTATTCTAAAATTAATCTTGATGATTTTATTGTTCTAGTTCCAGGTTTGTGTGAAGAACCTGAAAATATAAATGATCAATGGTGTATGTTTTGGAATGATATAGGTCATATAACAAAAAAAAAAGAAGGTAATAAAACTTATATTTACATATTCTTATTTAGAGGAGAAGAAGTTGGTAAAAAAAAAATAACAGATATATATAATGTAACTTGTGCATCTCTAAGTGCAAACGGTTTTGCTTTAGCTTCGAATCCATATGAAAAATCCCTATCTAAAAATAATAGCATACTATGTTTTCATAATTTAAAGGATAATATTGTTTGGAATAAGTATTTACCAACTGATGAATTTATAAAAGGGGTAGCTAATGGTAATAATTTTGTTGCTATTGTTACTTCAAATAATTTTTTAAGAATTTATTCTGTGTATGGTTATATTATCAATACTATTTTGTTGAAAGGCTTACCTGTTGCTATTTGTGCTTATGATTATTTACTTTTTGTTGTAACCTGTCAATATATTTTTGAAAATGTTAGAAGTTATAATATAAATAATATATATAACTGCACACTTTATAAAATTCATGAAAATTTTACTAATTTAAAAGCAAGTAAATATAACACATATCATATAACTATTTTATATGATGATATTTTATCCCTACCAGCATGTCATTATTTAAACTGGATAAATATGTCTAACTTTGGTATCCCTTATGTTAAAGATACCTCTAATTATATATATGGATTATATCCTTTATTTAAAAAAAATAACAATATTGTTTATGAATGGGTTCCTGTATTTAATTTAAATAATTTGAATGAGATAGAAGAAAAAGAAAGTAATTATCAAGTAAATGAGAACAATTTATCAAAAGAAAATGAAGAAAATGAGAAACTGGAAAATAATAATAATAGTAATGAGGATGAAGTAAATAATAGTACGCGTTGCAATTATTATCCTTTATATTTTGATAATTATGAACAAATATCTGTTATAAAATTACATAAAAATGAAGTAGAACCATGCTCTAATAAAATTGAAAGTTGTTTAGGATATAATGTAGAAAAAAAATATATTGTTATGAGTGAATGCAACTTAATGAAATATGAGAAATATGCTAATTTGCTACAAAAAAATCCAAATTTATCCTTAGATAATGATTCTAATAATGATGAATCAGCTGTATTACCCTGGGAACAGTATGATGAAATGAGATGTAGAGTGGACATTTACTGTAAACAATTATTTGCAAACATTTTTTATGATTACATGAACGATGAAAAAAATAAAAATGCTAACGATATGTTGAAATCTTTAAATAAGTTATATGACAAATGGATCATGAGAATGTTTGCTATACTTAAAAATGATAAAAAAAATCAAAAGTTAGCTGTTAAGATATCAAGATTATTTAAAAATATAAAAAATATGATGTTAGCCTTAAGTTTAGTAGATGATGAATATAGTACATTACATAGTGAACTTACAAATGAATATTTAAAAAGACAAATTAAAGATGAAACTTATAAAAATTACGAAGAAAATTTAAATTATGATGAAGATTATAAGGATGATGAACAAAATCGTAGAGAGATATATGAAAAATACTACAACACAAATCAAAATATATTAGAAGAAGAAAAAAAAAAATTTTTTAATTTTAAACAAAATGATCAAGTATTTATTAACCCTACAAAAAATAATTTAGAAAATAAAGAAAAAAAAGAAAGTAGATTCTTAGATAAATTTTTTACAGGTGTAACAAAGAATAAAAATTTTGATAATTTGTTTTCTCAAGAAAAAAAAAATACACAAATTAAAAAGAAATCTACTTTAGAGGATTTATTTGCAGAAATAAAAGAAAACTAAAAAACTAAAATAAATCATTTTTTTTAATAATAAATGAAAGCAATTAAAAATGAAAAATTAACATATGCAAAAATTAAATTAAAAAAAATGGAATTAAAATATAATAAAAGAGAGAGTAGCTTCTGATGTTTTATCAATTTTCTATTTTTATTAGACTTTTGGTTTTTTTTTCTTTTTTTTTTGGTTAAAAATTCAGATTTTTATTTTAAAAAAATTATATTTAAATGCTTTTATTATTTAATAATTTTTTTCAATTATTTGAATTACTTATTTTATATTTATCACCTATTTTAAAAAATTTTTTGAATTTTCTTCTTTATTTTACACTTAGCCATTTTATTGAAATTTAAAGTTGAAAAAAAAAAAAAAAAAAATTTTCTTATATTACTAATGTTTAATAGTTATATGTAATAATAAATATTTACTTTCATGTTCGTTTTTATTTTTTAGTTAAAAATTCCTTTAGATTTTATGTCTATTATTTTTTATGGAAAAACATTTATTTTTTAATATGATATTCATAAAAGGAAAAAAAAAAAATAAAATAAAATATACTAATAGTTAGATATATTAAATAGTTAAATTTAAGACATTTTTTATTAATAAATAATTTTAAATATAAAGATATCAAACAAAAAATTACAAAATATTAAAGCAGAAAAAAAATAAATAAATAAATAAATAAATAAATAATTCATATAAGCGTTTTATTTATTCTTAATTACGTCAGAAATATTTTTGTTATTATTATTTATGGGAATACTACATAATATTACGATATATATTTATTTATATGTTATGTAACTTCCAATGAATCTAATACATATTTTTCATTTTGTAATTTTCTTTTTGCCAATTTTCTTACGGCATTTAGCATTAAACGTTCTTTTCTGTTTTTACATTTAAAATTAATTATATCAAAAAGCTTTCTTTCTTTAAATCTTCTTCTTTTTGATGATAATTTTGATTTCATAAAAGGATTTTTAATATCATAAGCTAATGGTGCGTTTTTCTTCAAAATACAACTTGAGGAAGAACCAAAAAGTTTAAATGATGAATCATCACTTACTTCATTAGAATATGTGAGTTCATCTAAGTTTTTCTTAATCATCTCAAAAAATTTCTTTGAATCTATTACTTCTTCCTTTTTAAGTTTTTCATCATCATTTTGAGACTGATTTGTTCCATTTACTTGATCATTTTCGTTTTTTTCAGTTTCACCTAAAATATCTAGGGTATCATCATTTTTTTTATTAATTTCATCATCTATCTTTTGGGTTACATTTGTTGTATTTATTTTACCTAAATCTTTTTTAGTTTCATTTTTCTTGTCTATTTCATAGCTATTTTCTTGAGTTTCTTTCTTTTTATTTATATCACCATTTTTTTTTTTAATTTCTAATTGTTCTTTAAACTTATCGTAAAATTTAATTCTCTTTTGTGTAACAGGATCATAATATTTATTTATAAATGATTGTAATCCATTAATATAAAAAGGATTATTTTTGAATTTTTCATGAACAATTTCTAATATATGAAAGTAAGAAAATACATTTTTAAAGTTGAAATTATTTTTAGTTATAGCAAAATTCACATGTCTACTATAATTAACTTTAGCTTCCTTCTTATTTGACGAATACCAATAATTGTACTGATTAAATTTTCTACCTAATTTTTTATTTTTGTAGATATCTTTTATATTTTCAAATTCCTTTAAAATATTTTTATCATATTTAAAATATTTTTGATCAGGATCCAATTTACATAATTTTTCAGTTATTACAATATATGCACTATGTTTTTTTTTTAATTTTTGATTTATTTGATTCCTAATATGGCCTTTTCTTTTCCTTTTTTCTAAAGTGTTTTTATATTTGTACTTAAATTTTTTAGTCATGTATAATTTAAAAAGTTTTCTAGAATTATATAAATTTAAAAAGTTTAATATTTTAATGTTTCTTTTTACATTAAAAGATCTTTTCAAATAATCTTTATTACATTTAACTAAAAAGTATGATGTTTCGTAGTTTTTTAGAATTTTAATAAGAAATATTAATATTAGTTCAATTAATATAAAATTGAATTTCATTCTATCCGATCTATTAATAGTTTTATTTTATTCTTATTTATTATTAGATTTTTTTTTTTTTTTTTTTTTTGAATGTATATTTAAATGTTAAAACATTTTTAACATACTCTTTAGCTTTATGTCAACTTCATTCCTATTATTTTAAATGAATATATTATTGTCATTTGTTTCTTTTCATTTAATATTAAAGTCTATTTCTATACGTATTCTGTGTATTTCCTTAAGAATATATCAAAAGAAAATTTACATTTTTCTTATTACACAAAAAAAAAAAAAAAAAATAGTGTATAATTTTTATTGTTCCATTATATTTATATATATTTTATAAAAATAATCGTATCAACTATAAAAAAAATAATAGTATGTGCTGCTAAAATATTATCAAAAAGGAAATATGTTTAATATATAATGCATATTACAAGTATTTATATAATAATAATGTATTTATTTATCACTACTCTCATTTATTAGCATGTTTATGCTTTTTTATATAGGTGGTATTTTCCTTTTTTATTCGTTAATTCATTCATATATTTACACATATATTAACAATTGTATTTATAAAAATATCTATCTTTTTTTTTAATGTTATTTTTTAAAATATTCTTTATTTTATTTTTTTTTTTTTATACTTAAAAATGTTTATCACATTATTCTAAAGAAAAAAACTTATCCAAAATATAAAATTCATTTAAATAAATAAAAAAAAAAAAAACTTACAATAATTTAATGGTATATCCATATAAAAAAATTTTGTAAAATTTTTTTGTAATGTTTTTTTAAATAATTAAAAAAAAAAAAAATCATAATATAAAAAAATTTACACCGCTAATAAAAAAAAATAAAAATTGTTCATATATAAATACATATTATGTAAATATAAAATAAGAAATAACAGAAATAAAACTATAAAATAGGACTATTAAAAATATAATAATAAAAAATGAATGCGTTTTAAAAAAAAAGAAAAATGATTTTCAGATACTATACTTCATTAATCTTATATAAATTTGAGAAAAATGAGTTATCTAATAGGTATAAATACTTTTTAAAAAAGGAATTAAATCATTTTAATAATAAAACAGTGAATAATTATTCAACATTTAAAATAAAAAATAATAAGAAAAAAGAGAATAATAATGTTTTATATTTGTTAAATAATAATATTGTATATCAAAAGAATTTTCCTTTTTTTCATTGCAATAAAAAAAATTATAGCATTAATAAAAATGTAAATATAAAAAAACAAAATTTTTTTTACAATGATATAAAGCTTTTTAGTGGAAGGAGTGGGGGGTTAAAAAGAAAAAAGAAAAGAAAAGAAGAAAGAATGGTAAATACATGTTCAGCAAAAAGATTAGAATTCTTTTATCCAAAAAAAAAAAGAAGACAACGTATTGGACTAATTCAAAATAGTAGAAAAAATATTGTTTATGATAATATTCTAAAAAGATTTTTGGTTTACTATTATAAGCAAGGAATTCAGGTATTTAGAAGTTTTAGTTGCAAGAAGAAAAAAAATTTTGAATCTGCTAGAAATAAAGCTATTATATTATCGAAACAATTTCATAAAAAATATAGTAGTGAAAAAGCAAATGAAGAAAAAAATAAAAATAAAGCACCTTTAAATATTAATGATAGTAATTTAATTGCAAAATATAATAATGATTTAATAAAACATATAAAAGTTATTCCTGATAAAAATAAAAGTGGATATAGAGGGGTCTTTTATGAACCTTCTCATCACGCATATATTTGCGTATATAATGAAGCAGGTGTACGGAAATTTCAAATTTTTAAAATTCAAAATAATGATTATCTAGAAGCATATAATTTAGCTGTAATGTGTAGAAGATATAAACTTTTTAAAAATTTTCAATTTGTTTCTCAAAGAAATAGAATAAGAAGTGGTAGAGTTCATCTTAAGTAAAATTGCTTTTATATGTACACATATGATTAATTGTAAAGTTCAAAAAAAAAAAATAAAATAAAAATAAATTGAAATATATAATTATAAAGAATGTTATAATGGATTTTACAAAAGAAAAAAAAATAATTACGTAGTTTTTATAATTAATTTCATTGTACTAAAAAACGAGATATTTAATTTTTTTTTTTTTTTTTGTTTTTGTTTTTGTTTTTGTTTTTTTTTTTTTTTTAATGATGAATAGTAAAAATTACATATTTAAAAATTAATTATAAAGGATAAATTAATTATAAAATTATACATAAATTTAATGTATCACTAATGATGTTTCTTCTAAAAGTAATATTATTTATAAATACAAAATTTCTTATGTATATATATAAATGAAAAATAAAAAAAAATTTCCAAAATTTATGAATAATAAAGTGTATAATTATTCCGATTCTGAAGTAGTATTACGTTTCTTAATCAAAACGCGACTTACGTATTCAAGTAATTGGTTGTATTTTTTTGTTTCCATTTTCTCCTTTAATAAATCTATTTTTGTTTTATATTGATTTTCATCAAATATTTCCAAGACATATTTAATACAACTTTCTCCCTATAAAAAAATAAAGTAAACAAATTAATAAAGTAAAAATAAAAAAGAAAAATATAACAAAATAAACAGCAAATATTTTAAATAAATATAATATTATAAAACATAAATGAAAATATATATATATATATGTATATTTTACCAATAATTTAAAAACGGGTAAAGTATTAA
Source organism: Plasmodium relictum (assembly GCF_900005765.1). NCBI lineage: Eukaryota > Apicomplexa > Aconoidasida > Haemosporida > Plasmodiidae > Plasmodium > Plasmodium relictum. The sequence goes on from NC_041692.1 coordinate 129,266, forward strand.
ATAATGCTAAGAATATATTGTCTATAATAATAAAAAAATTTGGTATATTTTCTTTATAAATATTAGCTTTTTTCTTAAAAATATTTTTAAGTCCCTTAAAATAATATCTGTGTAATTCAATAGATATCATAATTAAAGGAGGTAATTTTAAATAATTGATAATATTATAAATGAACAATAAGCAATCATCATCATATCTTGATAGATTATAAAATATTTGATAGCATATAATTTGTAAGCTGTTTATTTCATCCTTTAGCATATGTATATATAACTGCTTAAATGTATCAAGTAAATTTTCTTTTTTTAAAATATCATAAAAGTTATTGATTTCACTAATATGTAACATAAAATGATAAGTGTTTATATCTAAAGTAGACTTTAATGTTAAAATGCTTTCTAAATATTGCTTTTTATTTTGTATATGAAAAAAAATTAGCAATATATATACTTTGCAAGAATAAAAAGATATTTCCTTGTTACTATGATTGAAAAGTGTTTTAATAGAATTTATAATTTTATTTAAAATATTTTTTACATTAACATCTGCAGTATTTAATATATTGGATAATATCATTAATATAGTTATAGAGGTTTGCACATTAACTTGTGTATTAATATTATTTAATAAATCATTAATAAGTAAATCTACTTTTGATAATTTTTTTTCTGATATAATATTTAATATATGAATAATTTGATTTTTTAGTTTTTCGTTATTTAATGATTTTATTATACATGTTTGAAGTTGAGGTATCAATGGCTTTATATAATTACTTCCTTTTTTAATCAACACTTCAAAAGTTGAGAAAATATAATATTTTGCTTGTTCTATGTATTTATTAGTTAATATACGTATTAGTATACCAGATATTTTTAAAATGAAAAAATTCGAAACTTCTGTATTTGTATAAACAAAAAGTTTTCTTAATATATCAATTGCTTTGATTTTTATATCTGAATTAGTTGATAATAAAATTACATTAGTAAACATATTTATGAAAGAAGCAAATAATCGTTTATTTAAATTTAATCCTACTATTTCATATTTATCATCAGGTATTTCTTTTAAATTATTATCAGTGCAATATTTATTTATAATACTATTAAATAAATCAATATAACTATAATTATTATCTAGTTTTTTAATTAATTCAATTAAATATACATAAATGGTTGACGATATATCCAATACATTCTTGTTTAAATCAATTAATGTATAATTTGACAAATAATTTAAATAAACTGTTATCCTATATATGTTTAAAATATTAATTTTTTTGTTTATTTTCTTTCTTTTACTATTATTATTATTTTGGTCCACTGTACTGTTATCATGAAATGATGTTATGTTTTCACTTGTAACTAAGGAAATATCTCCGTCATTTATTATATCCAACAAATATTTAAAAATTGATAAAATTATTTCTCTAATTTTTCCATTTTCTTCTTTATATTCATATATCTTTAATTCTTTTAATTTGTTTGCATCTGTTATTATTGTATAATTCTTCATTAAATCTACATAATTAATTCCTTCAGCTTTAGAATCATTCTCACATTTACATAATGTACTGTAAGATAAATCTATTTTACTAGAATATTTCTTCAGTTCAGCAAATATTATTTCTGTAAATGTGTCTATATTTTTTTCATTAATATATTTTAGAAAATCTTTTAAACATCTTGCTATGTCTTGCAAATCTATTTGAGTTTTATAAAAGTATTCGTATGTATTATTTTTTTCCTCTTCTTTATTGAATTCTTCGTTTATTCCGTTTTTTATATTTTCATTAGATATAGTACTTTTCTTATCATATTCATTTTCTTCTTTGTAGTTGGAAATAATAGCAGAATAATTTTTAATATCATATCCATCACTTAAATGTATTGAATTGTATAAAATTAAATTGATAAATATTTTAAGAATTTTAGTGAATAAATTTTTATACGTACTTAATTTTGCATATGAAATATATGATAATAATTTTAATTTAGCAACGTTATAAGGTGGTTTAAATACATTAGCTAAAATAAAATCTAGAACTAAATCTGTATGAACATTTAAAAATATTTTTATACTTTTAAAATTTATAATCTGTTTAGAACTGAAATCTCTCATACTAGTTGTAGACTGAGTAAGAACATTATTAAATATATCACTTATAATATTTTTCAAAATAGATGTATCAATATTTCTTAATAGTGAACATAGCATCTTTATTTTATCTGAAGTATTTTTATGATAAGCCAATTCTTTGATCATATAAATAATATTATGAATATGACTAACAATTAAATTATCAAATTTGTTTTTAGAAAAAATTTCATAAAATCCAAGCGATATACCTTTTCTTATAGAAATATATTTCGTTGTTTTAAACTCTTTAATCATATTATCTAAAATAAATTCTAAAGAAGAAGAATCTGTTTTAAAAACTAAGTCACCTAAAGATAATGCACTAATTACTTGTTTAAAATTATTCTTAGAAGATAAATTCTGAGTAATTTTTTTTAATAATATAGGCCACATTTCTTGTAATATCCTTTTATTAACATAATTTTTATATATATTATAAGCTGCTTGTCTTACATTCATATTTTTATCATTTTTCATTATACATATTAAAGATAACATAAAATAAAATCTTTCATGTAATATATGTAATAATTCTATATCCTTTTCTTCTTTATTTATTTCTAAATTTTTTTCAATTAATATATTTAATAAAATAACGCAATCCTTTCGCAACCTCCAGTAACCATTATAAATTTTATTTTCAATGTTTTTTAAAATTAAAGAAGTGTTATTTCTAGAATAAATACTAATAAGAACTTTGCAAGCCCTTAAAGAAATATCTCTTATTTTTTCATTAGTATCATTTAAACATAACATTAATTTTTGTAAAATATTTTTTAAAAACTTTTCTGTATAATTTTGTTCACACTCAGGCATATAAATAAAAAATCCAATTAATCCTTCTTTTGCATTTCCATTTTTTATAATTTTTTTATCATATCTTAATTTCCAGTTTATTAAATCATCATCTATATTTATGAGATACTCATCATTTTCATTTTTTTTTATTAAATAATAACCATTTAAATAATCATATTTTTTTTCATTATTTTTACATAATGAAGAATCACTTTCACTTTCTCCATCATTATATTCTTCATAATATTCTTCCTCATCTTCGTCATCATCATCATCATCATCATCTTTATAATATGTTTCCTTAACTTCATTATCTTCGTCATCATATATATCGTAATCATCATCATCTACCTCAAAATCATATTCTTCTTCATTATCTTCATCATTATCTTCTTCATTTTCATCTTCATCAGCATCGTCTTCATCATCTCCACTGTAAACTTCTTCTAAATTATCTTCATCATCATAATCTTCTTCTTCTCCCTCTTCTTCTTCTCCCTCTTCTTCTCCTTCCTCTTCTTCCTCTTCATCCTCATATTCTAACTCCTCTGTATATTCCTCTTCTGAATACTCTATTTGTTTCACTTGTTTCTTATTACATTGTTTTTTTTTCTTACTGTTTTTATTTTTTTTATTTTCTTTGTCATTTTTATTTTCAAATTTAGTAATGTAATCTTTATTTTTTTTTTTTTTTTTTGTTTGTTTATTTCTTATTTCAATATATTTCTTTATATCTATTAAACGTATAATTTTAGAGATAAAAGTATTTGCAATATTTTCTGAACATTTAGATAAAATGGAAGATAAACATAAAGCAACTCCACTTTTTTCAACAGAAGAAAAAGTATTTATAAGAATATTAAAAATAAACTGAATATAAAACAATTTTTGATTCTTATCTAAAAACTGGCTAATATTTCCTATAGATTTAGCAGTCAGATATCTTATGTCAGGTATAGCATCATTTAATAAAACTATTAGTGTTTCAAATATATTATTGTAATAAATTATAAATAATGATTGATCTTGAACTAGATATATTAGGAAATAAAATATTTGTAGCGATTTCTTTTTTATTTCTAATCTTATATTATTTATACCTTTTTTAATAATTGGGAATAATAAACATAAGGAAATATTATCAATTTTAAATTCAAAAGATATTGAAGAGAAAATATCTAAAAAATCATTTAAATGAACATCATTTGGAGAATAAATACATAATAGTAACTGTCTACTTATATTTTTCATTTCATTATTAGGAATCATTTTTTCTAATTTATTGAAAATTTTAATACATATTTCTTTCACTTTAGTATTAGTTTCTGCTACTAATTCACAAAGTAAATTGATCAAATCTACTAATGTATAGTTATCTATATAATTAATGAAGTCAAATTTAGAAATTATTAAATGTAGGGTATCTAAATATGAAATTATATCTTTATTTTTAGTGCTAGAATTTTTTAAATTCAAAATAATAAATGGTAAAATTTTTTTCATACCATATTGACTTATATCATTTAGGATTTCTTCAATAATACTAATTCCTAAAACCTTTATATTGTTAACATTATCTTTATAGCATTCTAATAATAATTTAAAATTTTTTAATATGTATGGTTCAAACTTATACTTTAACACTTTGAATAAGCTTCCATATGTCAAATAAAAACTCTGTCTTTTAATAACATCTTCTGAATGAATATTAGAATTTACTTTTTCTAATATTTTATGTTTTTTTAATAAATTCATACCATGTGCTTTTATTGCACTACCTAATAATAGGCAAGATCCTTTTCTTATTTTTAATTCTTTGTTATTAAAAATTATATAAAATAATTTATCTAGTAAAATATTTATATCATAAGTTTCTAAATAAATTAAGCTATTTGTGTTTTCTTTTTCATTTTTTAATTTTTTTTTATTTTTAATTGCTTGTATACTTCCATTTACTTCGTCATTATTACTTAACTTATTATTTTTACTATTCTTATTTTTTCCTTTTATATTATTTACTATATCTTCGTTCCTTATATGTGATTCATGTATTCCATTTTTGTTATTATTACTATTGAAATTGTTATATTCCTCATTTAAAGTACCTTCCTTTATATCGTTATAATCATCATCTGATTCCTTATCATTTTTTAAATTTTCTATAAATTTTGGTATTATTATACTAATTTCAATTTGTGTAAAATTATCAGTTTCTTTATGTAATATTTGTTCTATTAATTTATTCAATAATTCTAATGATTCATTTTTTAAATTGGAACCTAAACATCCATAAAACATTACAACTATTAAATCTAATGTATTTTTATGTTTACTTTTTTTATTGTCTCTATATTTATTTAACACATTATATATTCTTTTAAATGATTCTCTCATTTCTTTTTCATTTTCTATTTTAGTAACATTATCAATTGCAGATGATGAAGATGAAGAATAATCAAAGGATTCCCCTAAATTACTATAATCTGATAATTCATCATTATTATTAAGCATTTTCTCTTTACCGATATCTTTTTTATTTTTATTAATATTTCTTTTTTGCTCCTTCTTTTTTTTAAATTTTGATATGTACTCATTGTATGAATTAATCAATGAACTACCACATATAATGACATAGTCTTTTATTTTATCTATGTCATTTTTTTCTTCTAAACATAAACCTAATAAAAAATTTAAAATAAACTCTACATCATCAATACTAGTAATATAATAAGCTTTAGATAAATGTTCCAATGTTTTCAATATTCCTATTTTTCCATATTCCTTAAAAGTTATGTATTTTGATGTTAATTGTATTATTAATTGCTTTGTATTTTTTTTTTCTGTACATCCTACGATTGCTTTACATACCATATTCTGAAAATCTAAACATTCTTTTTGTAAAGAATCTATTAGCTTATACTGATCACTTACACATGGGATTTTTAATATGGATATAATTTCTTTACAGTAATGTTTTGTTTCTTTATTATAATCATTTTTGTATATATTTATGTAATTATATATTAATTCATTCTTGAATATTTCCATTTCTACATCTTCTTTTTCTTTATTTTTTATATATTTATGTAAAGACTTAATTATAACATTTCTGCGTTTTTCATTTTCTGTTATACAAAATTCCAAAAGTGTTTTAATATTTTTTTTATTTAACAAATAAGAGTTAAAGTTATTTAAAAAGGATTCTAGCTCTATGTCAAGATCTGGATATTTCGAAAAAGAAATTTGTAAACATTTTAAAGCATCTTCATCATTTATTTTTGTTTTTGAATGTAGTAATATGTCTAAAGTTTTTAATATATTTAAAGTTATATTTTTATCATTTATAATGTTAATGCTATGAAAAACTATTGGAAACAAAAATAGTGTTAACACATATGATATTTTTTCGTTCATATTAAATGAACTAAAAATCATTAAAGCTGTTTCATCTGCTTTGTTATATTTACTTATTTTATATAAACATCTTGTAATTTTATTTTTGCATTTCAGCAATTCAGTACTAATCATATTATCAATTATTATATTTAAATATTTCTGAGAATATCTAGATGTCAAATCATTTTTTAAAAATATCATAATTTTCTTTATAAGTAAATTTATATATTTGGTATCGTATACATCATTAATATAACTCATCTTTTTTATACATTTCAAAAGGTATTTATTTCTTTCTATTTTTTCATATATATTAATTCTTATTTCATTTTGTTTCTTTATTTCTTCTTTTTCTAATTCTTCTTTTGTCATGCCTTTGTTTTTATTACATTTTTTCTCTTTTGTTTGATTTGTATTCGCTTTTCTATTTTTATTAAGCTGCTCTTCCATTATTAACTCAGCTGTCTCTTCTCCATACGTTGAAACTAAATGTTTATTTCTTTTTAAATTTTTGCTTTCAATTACTACTGTTGGTTGATAAACATTCTTATCTACATATAAAAAGTCATAAGGGCATTTACAAATTTCTATTTCCTCATCTTTTATATTTTCTATGCTTTTGTCATCTAACATGTCTATCAATTTGCTTGTTAAAAAAATTAGTTTTTCTTTAATCTCTAAATTTTTTATTGTGAATAATCCATTTTTACCTGTACTTTCAGGCATTTCAACATCATTTTTATTATCATATGTAGAAATATCTCTTTTATTTCTATCTAATATATTTTCTTCCTTGGATGTAAAGGAATCTTTTTTTTCTAAGATATAAAAAATTTCAACTAAATTAAAGCATAAATTTTTATGTAAATCGTTGTTGTAATAATCATAACCTTTTAAAACAAAATTTATAATTATTTCAAAGTTCACATTATTTAATATTTTGTTTGATATAAATTTTTTTATTTTTTTTCTACTTTTGGGATTAGTCAAATTCTTATAAAATATTTGAGGATGGCATAAGCAAAGAAGTAACAAAGTATAACAATTTTCTCTTTCATTATTATCAAAATCAATTTTTGTTACGTAGGAAAAAAGAAAAAAAAGAAATTTTCTTAAAATATAATAATTTGTATTTTGTAAAAGGGAATTATTCCAGTAAATAAATAAATAATTGTATAAATTACACAAAATTAATTGATATATGTCCTTTTTCATTAGTAATATATCTAAAAGCATATCAAAATCATCTAAAAAATTTTGATACTCATAATTATTTTCATTACTTACGCATTTTTTTAAACTTAATATATAATTCCCGCAATTTTTTCTTTTTTTCTTTTTTAATTCTATTTTATTATTTTTTTCTTGTAGATAATGAAGCATACATAATATAATAAGAGTACAAAGCATATTCAAATGATTTATATTTATTTTTTGTACATCTTTTTCTATTTTTTTATCTTCTTTTTTGTTTACTTGTGAAATATTTATATTTTTATTACTTTTATTATCATTGGTATTTAATAATATTTGTACTTTTTCTTTTTCAATATGATCAAGGGAAATATATTTTAAAAAATCATTGTTTATGCTATTTGTATACTCAGGGATTATTTTCTTATTTTCTATATATATAAAATGAAGTAGTAAACAAAGAGAATACATGTAAAAAAAGAATTTATCATAAGGAATTTTTTTTATTTCATTCATATCAAATAAATAAAAAAGTTCATTTTGGTTATATATGCTTTTAAACAAAATTTCATTTATATAATTATTTACGTTTATAGATGGAAACTTGTTTTTTATAACTAAAAATAATAACAAATTAACACCATATGTATATTTCAATATTTGTTTCGTCAAGCATAAATTTAAATGAGATTTAAAAGCTGTTAGCATTTTTTCATTTACTTCAATAACAGAAATAGAATGTAAATAAAATAATATACAAAAATACAAAAACTTTTCATTATTTTTTCCAAATTTTTCTAGTATTTCAAAAACATTGGAAGAAAAAGCATTATATATATCTTTATCATTTTTAAAAATGCTGCATACGTTTTTTATAAAATCTAATGATTCTAATTTAACATCTTCATTTAAATCATTTTTTAAATAATTTATTATAATATTTTTGTTTGAAATAACAATATCCTTTAATTCTTTATTTTTGTTAGTAGAAAGTAAATATTTTATGCTCCTTAGAAATATAACTTTTTCATTAAATTTAATAATATTTAACTTTTTATTGTTTTCAAACAAAATTTTTAATATAGAATCATGGTCATTATTAATGTGAAATTTATGTAAAATGATTAAAAATAGTAAATTACTGTTTTCAATATTTTTTTTTTTTTTTACATTTATAACAATTTCTAACAAATCATAAAAATGATCTTTATTATATAATTCACTGTAATAATAAAATGGAGTCGAATTTGTTAAAGCAGCTTCATCAAACCTATGAATTTGTTTTAATATAATGCTAAATATTTTTTCATCTTTTAGATTTCTAAAGAAAAATTTAAATGATTTGTTAATTTTTAGTGATATTTCTTCACTTGAATTTAAGTGATTACTAAAACAGTTTACAAATGTTTCCATATACTCTTCTCTATTTAACAAATTATTATTACTGCTGTACATGAATAAACTGAATGATTCAACAAATATATAAAAAAAATTATCTTTTGTAAATTTATTTAAAATGAATTCAAAGTCTTCATTAAGTTTATTTTTATATTCATTTTCGTGTATCCCTTTATTCATTTTAAATATATTATTAAAAAATATAATTAATTTATGAATAATACATTTTTTTATATTACGAAATTTATTACTTAATTCATTATATTTTTTATTACTATAAAACAAGCTGTCTAAGAAAGCTAAACAATTCACAAACAAATCACTAAATGTTGTATTATTCTTTAGTTCAGTTAATGTGTCATAAAAAGTACAAATATAAAAAAATCTTTTACATACTAATGCTCTATCAAAATAACTAATACTCCTATTATCTAATTTTTTTAAAATATATTTAAATATATTTTTTTTCAAATTTATATTGTTTATTTCACTTAATGATTTAGAAAAAATATATAAACAAATACTTAAATTATTCTTCAAATACTTTTCATCTTTTACAAATAATACTAAATTAATAAATCGAGGGACAATTTGTTCGTTATTTCCATCTTTTAAAATATCCTCTATATCATTCTTAAGCAATTGTATATTTTCATTTATCTTTTTTTTTGAATATAAAAATTCAAAAATATTATCTATATTATTTTTTTCGCTCAACATTTTCCAATTATTTATGAGAATAAGTAAATACAAAAATATATTATATATATGTAACTAAAAATATATAAATTTATTATAATAATATATTAAATATTTATATATCTATATTTTTTTTTTATCATGTTTTTATCTATATAAATAAATATATGTATTTTTTCATTTTTTTAATTTTTTAACTTTTTCATTAAAAAATCATGCAATAATGATTACCTCGCATGTTTCTAATTTTTTTATGTGTAGCTTTTTTTTTATTATTATTCGATATGAAAGATAAATATAAAATTGAGAATACAAAAATATATATTTTCTTCTCTAAATATAGAAAAAGTTATTTTTATGTATTTGCTTTATAAAGATCTTGTATAAATTTAATTATATTAATTTTAATTAAATTATTTTATTCTTTTTTTTAAACAGATTAAAAAAAAAAAAAAATCTGATATATTATTTTTTTTTTTTTATTTAAAATATTATTAGAAAAAAAAAAAAAAAAAACAGAAAAAGATATATATATATATATATATATATATATATATATACAAAAATAGAATAGTATTAATTCAAAAAATTAAACAAGCATTTAAATTCAAATAAGTTGTACTTCAAAAATTGTATTAAAAAATTATATTAAAAATTAAAATTTCATCTTTTTTTTTAAAAAATAACACATTAAGAAAATATATATATTTAAAATAATCAAGAGAAAAAAGGAAAAAGGAAAAAGATAAAACAAAAAAATGGAAAAAAAGAATAAATTAAAAAATTTTTTTTTGTTTCATTTAAAATAAATGTTTATTAATAAATTTAATAAAAAGCCTTTAACTTATATATTTCACTTTTTTTTTATTTTGTATTCAATGTATAGAAATTAGTATTAATAGATGTAACTTTTTTTTTTTCTGTAATTTATAATAATTAACAAAAGTGTATAAAGCAACAATTTTTTATTTTATTTTTAATTAATAAAATTTTCATATTTTTATTCATGATGTTTACTGAAACAAATAGTATTCAAGTATATAATTTAAAAAAAAAAAAAAAAAAGTCATAAAGAAATTAATATTTAAAACAATAAATGAGCTTTCTTTTTTTCTTTTTTCCAGAATAAAATAAGTAAGGAAGACATTGAAAAAAATATTTATTTGTATAAAGAATTATGTAGAGAATTAAAATGTGATAATAAAGATAATGAAATAAAAAAATTTATTAGCACAATAAATTGTTCTTCAATAAATAATCAAATAGAACATAAAGAAGATTATCAAAAAATTTTTAGAACACTTTTAATGAATCATAAAACAATGGAGAAATTAAATAAATATATAAATGATTCAAATATTATAAAATAAAAATAGAGACCAAAAAAAATACAAAAATATATATACATATAATAATTTATATAAATAAATATTTAAAAATAATAAATTTTAGATTATTAATTTTTTTTTTTATTCTTCTCACATTTTTTAATTGGATACAATTTTTATATATATAATATTTGATTATTTATTTATTGTTTTTTATGTTTTTTTCATTTTTCTTTTTTTTTTTTTATTCTTCAAATGTAAAATATTTTTATTAAATGAATTTAAAAAAAAAAAAAAAATGAAACTATAATTATTTTTATTTTATTAAATTTTTTTGAATCGTCTTACAATGCATTATTAATTATATTTTTTTTTTTTTTTTTCTTCCAATATTTGCTAACTGTATTGTTTATTTATTCAATCTTCTTCTACATACGTTGGTTGAAATTCTTCGTATACAAAAGATAAATCAGGTAGATGTAATCCTATTTTATTATAAATAGTTGTGTCAATAGTATTTAATAATTCTGATATGTTTTCTTCAACATTTTCTAAATTATTAATTATTTCATACAAATTGTATATTCCAAATAAAATAAAGCTGTTTTCTGTATTATCGAAGAAATCATCACTTAAATAACTTAAATGTACAGAAATAACTTTTAAAACCTCTTCATAAAAATCTAAAAAAAAAAATATATATTATATGCACATTTATTTTTAATATACAATATTACTATTTAAGCTTTTTTTTTTTTTTTTTTCAAGTATATTTTTTAATGATTTATATAACTACTTTTTCTTTTGTATTCACCTTTAAATTCTATTATTAATTGTTGAGAATTACAAAATAGTTCAAAGAGTTTTTTCCATTGCAAAAATGATTGATAATTAAATCCTATATGGAATAAAACGAAGGAGAATTGAAATTCTCCTAATATATAAAAAAATTTATTTTCAAATTTAGTGAAACCTTCTACTTTTTCATTATTATAACATATATATGTATATTCTTGTTCAACTATTTCTTTCAATATCCAAATTTTTTCCAAATTTAACCTAGTTAAATCAGAAGGAATATACTTCATATTTTCATTCTCAATAGATACATATTCAAAAAAGCTTTTATTTATGTCTACACACTTTAAATTATCTTCTTCTTTCTTTATATTATCCTCTTCTATATTGTCTTCTTTTTTCTCTTCTTTATTATTATAGTTTTCTTTATTCTGTTTTTTCTTATGATACGTTGTATGTGATGGATATTTAGGTATTACAGAATAAAACATATACGGTTGACAATATAAATTTATTTCTTCTTCTTTTTCTTTATTATTTTTGTCTTCATCATCTTTTAAAAAGGAAGAACAAAATGTTTTATTTACTGGCTCAATTTTATTTATTATTTCATCATTTATATAATTTGTTAAACTTTTCCATATTTTTGTATATGTATAAGGATAAATTAAAATGGAGTTTTTTTCTTCCCTTATAATATTATCAACCAAAAAATCCCTTTTATGTAAATTGTAAAAATATTTATAAATATTATCATCCTCTCTTATGTACGTAAAATTGTTATTCTTAATATCATATTTCAATACTAATAGTTTTTTTTCATCATCAAAATAAATAAATCTGCTATTTCTTATTTCTTCACAATTATTTTTTTTCATTTCATTCATTTTAAATTCTTTTGTTACTTTACTATTATCACTATATAACACATCATTATTCCAATATAAAAAATGACTACCTTTATTAATGAACTTAATAACTTTATATCGCGTATCCATTTCAAAAGTAGAATAATCAAAACCTACATGCAATTTTATATCTCCTTTAAATAATATTTCATCTCTTTTGTCTATATCAGCCTTATTTTTATTTAATCTATAATTATTTTGATGCAATTCATCACTATTTTCATTTAAATTAGCATAGTTATTATTTAATTCATCATTATTTTGGTTTGATTCAATATTAATTTTATGTATTTCATCATTATTTTTATTTACTTCTTCAAATTTTTTTTTCAATTCATCGTTGTTTTTATTCAACTTATTATTTCTATTCATCACACTTACATCATTTATTGCTGTCTTATTTTTACCAAATTCCTTTTTTCCTTCTTTATTTTTTTCATTAATTATTAAAACAAGAGAACATCTATCATTATATATGAAATTCTCATAATCTTTTTTTTCATTTCTATTTTCAATAAAAATGTTTTTAACCATTTTCATCTCATTATAATATATAGAAGAAACAAAATTATTTTATTTTTAAAATTATTAAAAAAAACAAATTATCGAAAAAAGTCATTTCAATTTAATTAAAAAAAAAAATCTTTTGGAATAATTTTTATTTTCTTTTTTGTTAAAAGGTTTTAATATGTTTCATATTTATTTTTATGTAAGAAAATTCATTATGGATAGAATATTTTTGTATTTATTTTTATACATAGTAAAAAAAAAAGAAGTTACGTCAAAAATATAAGTATATTATTAAATCAACTTTTAAGTTATGAATCATAAATTTCATATTTGAAATTTTTTCTGAAATGAATAAAATAATTGAAAATGTATATATATATATATATATAACAAAAAATATATTACAAATTTTTTTTTTTCTTTTTTCTATTTAATAAATATTTTATAAATATATATATATATACATATATGTTTTTTTATTAAGATAATTTCTTTTTTACTTGAAGAATTAAAAATTTTTTTTTTTTAGTTTTTTTTTTAAGTTATATCTTTAAACCATGATATACAAAAGTATAGATTTTGAAACTTTAAAAAAAGAAGTAAAAAATGAAGAAAAAAATAAAAGATTATTACAATTTAAGATAATAAACTCTTTTTATATGTATAATTATATTCAATTGCTACTAGATGAAGGAGTAAATAAAAGTTTATTTATAATTGATATAAGGTCTGATGACTTATTTAAGGAAAATCATATAAAAAATTCTGTAAGCATAAAAAATGTAAACAAGATTAATGAAATAAAGAATGAAATAAAATCAAGGGAAAAAATAAAAATTATTTTTTATGATGATGAAGAAATAAAAAGTTTAGATGATTATAATTATCTATTAAGTGATTATTTTTTTAATGTTAAAGCAGATTTCTATTTTTTAAAAGGTGGTTATAAGAATTTTGAAAAAGAATATTTTTTTTTATGCTTAAATAATAAAAATGAAAAAGAGTTTTCACAAAAATGTGTTCCCTACATTAATTATCCAATTAAAATTTGCGATTATATTTATTTAGGAAATTTCATTCATATTAATAATCCCTTCGTGAATAAATTTTTAAAAATAAAACATGTATATGATTTTACTTCAAGTGGTTTTGTGATAAAAGATGATGATGAATTAATTTATTATAGATATGATGTTTTAAAAAAGAAATTAGAAAATAGGAATTTTTTAAAAAATGAATCAATAAATTATTACAATTTTTTAGATACACGTATGATATATGATGTTATATACAGTATGGTTAATAATATAAAAAGTGAATTAACTAACGAAATTATAAATGAAACAAAAAATAGTAATGAAATTAGTGTATGTGACAATAAAAATTTAGAATTGAAAAGTAAAGTATTTCATAAAAATAATGAATTTGATAACGTAAAGGTAAAAATAAAAAAAGAAAATATCTTAATAATATGCAATCAAGGTATTAAAGATCAAACAAGTGAAAAAATAAATAGTATAAGTTTAATAATATGTATGTGCTATCTAATTTTTAAAAAAAAGTATAATGTTAACTTCATAATTGCATATATATTAAAGATATGTAATAATTTAAGTATTAATTCTCAAACACTTACCTTTTTAGAAAATTTTTATCAATCCCTAATAAAAAGCAATTTTAATTTAGAGTTCTATTTGTCTAAACATAAATTACAAAACAAAAAAAGTAACAGAAAATCAAATATGAATAATGAAAATGAATCCTTATTAAATATCATTAAAAGTGATCATTTTAGAAATTTAATAAAAAAGTATGAAATAAATAGATCATTTATAATTCTAGAAAATTCAAAGGAATATATCCTTTCTATAAGTAAAAAAGATATATTAGACATTAATATAATAAAAGAAAAAATTGCAAAAAAAGAAAATATTTCTTATGAATTTTCAATGTCATCTATATTATTTCATATATATAACAGTAAAAAAATTAATTTTGAAGAAATCAATAACTTTTTAGAAATCATTATAGATATTATAAATGATGATAAGATAGAAAATCCATTTAAAATGCCTTACTTTTCACTAATAGTTATAAATTTATGTAAAGCATTATTTTTTGATAAAATTGATATGAATATGTTAAAAGAAACTGATTTAGAAGAAGAAAATAAAAATCTTGAATATAATCTATTTTTTTTAATATATAATAATATTATTGTTTGTATTGATTTTATTATAAATAATAATTGTAACAATTTTATTAGAGAAGAATTTGAAATTACTTTAAAAATAAAAGAAGAAAATTTAAAAAATAAAAAAATTGATAAAAAGATATATATGATGTTTTTATCTTTGAAGTATCTTTTAGTTTCCCTTTTTTATTTTTATGTTTATCCAACTATAATAAATTTTAAATTTTCATATATGGATAAAATTTGTTATTTATTAGAAAAAATTGATAAATTTGCAGATTATTATTATTCTATATTTAAAATTGATATTAATATTTTTCAAAATAAGAATTATAAAGCACAAATATGTTCATACGATTATTTGCCTGTATATTTTTCAGATATACTAAGACCATTTATAATAATTAATAATTATTTGAATTAAGAAAGAACAACTTACAATAATTTTTCACAAATATTTTATTATTCATAATAAATATATTAAGAAATATTTTCCTAATATTTATTATAATTTTTATTTTCTTATCTTTTAAATATATATATATAAATTTTTTTTTTTTTTTGAAATAAGCTAAGAAATTTTATACATTACAAATATATAAAAAATTTTAAAAAGAACTTATTATTTTTCATAAATATTTTATATGAAATTAAGTAAAATAATATAATATAATATAATATTAATATATATATATATATATATTCATTGACAAAATAATAATATAAATATTATTTAACTATGAATCATTGTAAATATATTAGGATAATAGTTACAATTAAAATTTCATTATATAGATAATATAAAAATATAATAAACATAAAATTCATATTGAATAAATATTTCATTTTCATTAATTTATTGAATTTTTTCATATATTTATTTTTATATTAAAGCATTAACAATAGTTTATACGTTGTTTTTAAGGAAACTTTTTTTAGCAATAAAAAAAAAATAGGTATTATTATGTGTATGTGTGTAGAAAATACAAACTATATTAAGGAAAATATATATATATATATATTTTATTTAAAATTTGGATAAAATTATATTTTTCTAATATAAGAATATAAAGTCGGGAAATTATTAACTCCCTTAGTAACATGTGATATTTTAATTCCTAAAATTTTTTCTAATATAAAATTGACAACTCTTGTAAAAAAAAGGTACTTAGGTTCAATGAAATTAAAATATATAAAAACAAGGAGAGGGCATATATATGACAAATAGGTATATACAATTTCTTCATTTATTCTAAAAAAATAAGAAAAAAATATATATGAATATAAATATTTTCACTGTGATATAATTAATATGTTTTTTTTATTGTATACTTTTTTTTTAATCTTTATTAATAATTTAAATATAAAAATGTATATATAATATTTTTTTTTTATTTACATGCTATTTATACAATAAGGTAGATATGGTTCAATTACTCCCCACCCATCGAATCCAATTATAGGAAACATATTTAATAAAAAAGAGTCAACTAGAAAAGAAGCAGAAGTAGCTAAAGATATAAACAATATAGAGTGAGGCTGCGCATTTACATTTTTTTTATTTTTAAAATAAGTAAACAATTTATAAAAAAAAACGATATATATAATAAAAATAATATCTAATAAAGGTCCTGATAAAAATATAAGTGATAAATGAAATCTATTTTTTATAAAATGTAACTGTAGCCAATACAAATTTCCAGGTAATGCAAATCCTGTTATAAATAATGTTATTGATGGAATTATTAAAGCATGAAAGATATCTAAATAATTCAAAATATCCAAGTATAAATAACCTTTATAAATCATAGTTATATCACCACACTTATAAGCAGCATAAGCATGAGCAAATTCGTGCAAACATAATGATATTACAAAAGAAAAATAAACAAATATAACAAAAATAAAATAAGAATTATAATAATATAATATAAAGAAGGAAAAAGAAAATAAATATGATATTATTAAAAATAAAGTACCAATAGTATAATCATTTATTCTAATCAAAATATGAATTACACTAATTATTAATAATGGAAATAATGACAAAATATATGATATACAGTTCTGATATTTCCTAAGTATATAATTTCTATCTTTATATAATGATAAAAAATTGTTTGATAATTTTCTATTTGGCATTAATGTGTTCCTATAAAATAACATTTTATTTTGTGATTCCATTTTATTTATTTTTTGTTATTTATATTACTTCATATTCATAAAACCTTATTAATCATTATTTTTATTAAAGTATATTTATTTATATAATTTTATTTTTTTCCCCTTTTGTATAACTCTTATTTCTATATCAAATTAATATATTTAGCAAAATACTTTTCCTAATTCCTATCAATTTATTTAATGATTTTACAATATATATTTTCATAATAATAAAGGTTCTTGCTTTGCCATTATTTTATTCTTCCTAAAATTTATTTTATTTATTTCTCTTAAAGTCATTTAATTAAAATAAGAACCCGTTTCTTCTTTTTTTTTGTTTTTTTTTTTTTTATTTTAATTTTTTCCTTTAATTTAAAAAAATATTTTTATTTTGTTAATTTTAAATTT
This sequence comes from Plasmodium relictum, assembly GCF_900005765.1. NCBI lineage: Eukaryota > Apicomplexa > Aconoidasida > Haemosporida > Plasmodiidae > Plasmodium > Plasmodium relictum. The sequence continues at coordinate 147,200 of NC_041692.1, forward strand.
TAAACATAAATTTTTTTTTTTATATACTTTTATTTATCATTTAAAGAAAATTGTAAATGTTAATTCAAGAAAAAAAAAATATTAAAAATTAAATTATCATAGAAATCATAAGATATTTAAAAAAAAATAAATATGGGGAAGCAGTAATGCACATTCAAATAATAAATAAAATATATATGAAAAAAAAGTAAATGCTAAAAAAACAATAAATAAAAAACCCTATAAGAAACATATAATTTGTATTAAAGATAATATATTTAAAAGTAATATGAAAGTTTTCCTGAATATTTTTAAAAAAGAAAACAAGCACGTAAAAATATTTATTTCTAAAGAAGATATAGATTTAATAAGAACATATTAAAAGGCACACAAATTAAAATAATGTAGTTTTCCAATTAAAAGAAAAAAAAATACGTAAATATATAAAAACATTAGTAATACAACAAAAATAATTTGAATAAAGATTTTATATTTTTGAATTTTCCTTTTTTTTTCTGTTTCTTATTTCAGTAATTAAAAACTATTTTGAAATATTATCAATTTTTGTAAATTCTTCTCTTTTGTTTTTTTTGGTGCATATTCTATATATATAAAAAAATTTTATTTTTATATTTTTCTTAAAAAATTAAAAATTATTTAAAATTTTTTTTTTCTGTTTTTTGTTAATATTAATTATATATGAACAATTTTTGTATATAAATAGCAGAAAAAATCTTTTTATGTTGATAATGTTTATTCTAAAATAATACCAATATAGATTCAATAATTTTTGTTATTTTAATTCATTTTTAGATTACTTTTTATTGTAATACACTCTATAAATTTAAAAGATTTTTTTCTTTTTTTTGATAAATATGAACATACAGTATCTTCTAAGTTATTTTTCCTTAAGACTTTTTCTTTTTGTTACTATTTCATGTATTCTTCTATATTTTTACAAGGTATTTACTGTTCTTAATAATATAAATATTTGTTAAGGCAATTTTATAATTCATATAAATTTTGTTTATTCTATTTTGTTATAAAATTTTGCTTTTCTAACCTAATTAATTTTTTATAAAGGCTTGTATTTGCATGTATATTATTAAATAAGAACTTTCCTTGAATTGTAATACTTAATGTTTCTCTGATTAGTTCTTTTTTTTTTAATTAATAAAAAAAAAAAAAAAAATCTATTATATTTAAATATTAAAAAGTTGAAAAAGAACATATTTATCTTTTTTTTAGTTTGTTACTTATTTTTATACTAAAATAATAATTTAAATAGTTGTGTGCTTAATGATTAAAAAAAAAAAAATTTTAAAAGTGTAATTATTATTTTACTTTTTTTTTTCTTATCTCACCTTTTTTTATTTATAAAATTTTATATAATTGAATTTGGCTAATGCTAGTTTTTTTTTTTTTTTTTTTTAAAGTATCATAATTTTGAAATATGTATAAAATAAAATAACATAATAAAATTATATGCTATATTTATGTATTATTTCTTATTAAAAAACATTTTTACATAATTTTAATTAAATATACATATAATTTTATTTTTCTCCATTTTTCTTATATATATATTATATATATTTTTTTTTTTTTTAAAATGCCACATCATTTAACTTCTTTTGTTGCTGCTTTAACTGGATCTATTAGTTCAGGGACATGTTGTGGTTGTATTCCTTTTACCTTTTCTCCTGCTGTTACTCCCGTTGTTACTTCTTCAACTGCTCCTTTGTCAGCAGCTTTGCCAAACACAGTACTACCTGCAGCAGTAGCATCACAAAGTGCAGTCTCTTCAACTCCCGTCTTAACAAGTGTTATGACATTTTTTGCTCCTCTTTTAACTTTTTATAAAAAGTACAGTATTTTTGAAGGACCATTAGAAAATAGTAAATCAAAAGTTGACAAAAAATGCCAATGTGATTTAATTGATACAAATGGACAAACATGTCACGATTATACTAATGAAATAGAACAAAATTACCAAAATGAGAAAGAGAATTTAGATATTAATATAATTAACGAAAATACTTCTAGTGAAAATGATATAATTAATGAAAGTAACATAAATATTAATGATGAAATGCTTAAAGAAGAAATTATCTCATTAAATCATGAAAGATCTTTAACAACTAGTGAATATTCTATGCATTCCTTTCTAGAAGAAAAAGAAATAGATATTTTTAAAAACGCAGATAGTAGTTAATTATTTAATAATTACAATAGTTTGTATTCTTTTTTTTCCTTTTGTATTTATATGCATTTCCTAATTTCCAAATATAAAAAAATGTATATTTCTAATCATACATTTTTTTTTTTTCATTTATTATTATTGTTGTTTGTGAAGTTGCATAAAATTTGTTTTTTTTTTTTTTTTTTTTTTATGAGCAAAATACTAAATATAAAAAAAAATTTGTAAACAAAACTATTAATGTTTTATTTTATTTGAAAATTAAATAATTTTTTTTTTTTTTTTATGTAAAAAGTATATATTTTTAAAATATATAGAAAAATAATAACCTTAAGAATATTTAAAATGTTTCCTGTTTCATTATGTAATCATCAAATATATTAATATGTAATTGTATTTCTTAGAATAAAGAATCTCTAAAAATATATGCATATCAAATTAGTATAAGAAAATTTTTGTATTTTCATTTTTTTAGTTATTATTTACATAAATAGCTCTATAATAAAAAAAAATTATTCCTGATATATTATTTTATTATATACTTATTTTGTCTAAACTTCCCTATTATTTTTTTAATTTTTTTTTTTTGGATAAAATTTGTATATATGTATTTATTTTTTTTTTTTTTTCTTAAGTTGCACAAAAAAATAGTATATTTGAAAAATCTTTTAATTGAGATATATAAAAGAAAAGGAAACTTTTAATTTATTTTAAAAATATATTATATATACTTTTACATGAAAATGTTATAAATGACAATAACACACACAAGAGCAAAAATATGTGTAAGAAAAACATATATATGCATACTTTTTTTATAATACTTTTAAAATGAGTTACATAGAAAAACAAATTAAAAATATAGAAAATAATATAGTTGTTCAAGAAAAAAAAATAAAGAATTTAGAAAAAGAAATAGAGGAAATAAAAAATGAGTCTAATATAATTTATGAAAAGCTTATAAGGCAACAAGATATTTTATTAAAAAAAAAAGAAGCAAATATATTAACAGAATTGAAAGTAAATAATTTAAAAGACGAAAATATTAAAGTGTCTAAAAGTATAGAGGATACTAGTTTTAAGATAGATTCCTATTTTGAAGAATTGAAAATTAAAAAATTGGAAATAAAAGAAAATACAAAAAGAATAGAAGAGATAAATAATATAATTAAAAAAAATGCATTTTATGATTTAAAAAGTAATAAGACATTCTTAATTTTAAATGATTTTCTTATAAAAAAAAAAGAACATAATAGTTACTTGGAATCATTTCTTAAAAAAAAAAAAGATAAAATTGAAGTGCTAATAAATGAAATTAAAAAAATAAATAATAACACTTTTTCTTTGTGTCAAAATATTATATCTTTAGATAACAAATTAATTTCTAATTTATATAGCATAAAAAATTACATAAATGAAGAAATAAATAATTATCAGATAAAAAGGGAAAAAATTAATGAAAATTCTAATTCTGTACTATGTTTAAATTTAATAACTAAAATAATAGAAAAACAAAAAATAAAAAATTTATTATTACATAATAATTTTAACGTTAATAGTAATATACAAACAATTAAGAATAGCATATATCAAAAAAAAAGTAATGAAACAAAATTAGAGTTAGAATTAAATACACAAGAATTTCTAGAATTTGAAAAATTTTTATCATGATCTAATTATAAAATTCAATTTTTTTAAAAAAAATTACAGTATATATATATTTCATAAAAAAAAGGAAATCTAAACAAAAAAAAATAAATATTGTTAAAGATTTTACAATGTTATGCTTATTTTAATATACATATATATTTTTCAAAGATTAGAACTATAATTAAAATATGACAAAAAATTAAAAAAACAAAAATATTAACTTTTTTATATTTTATTTTACAAAGAAAAAAAGAATTGTTAAAAAAATATTAACTGTTTTTCATTAAAAAAACATTTTTTTTTTTTTTTTATTGTTTCTATGTATTAATGAAGTTTTAAAATTTTATGTTTTTATATAAGAAATTATTTTTGTACATATATTATCTAGAAATATTATTTTAATCATTTAAAAAAGAAAAAAATTTGTTTATAATTCTATATATAAATTAGTAAATACATTTATTTCCCTATTTATTAATTAGAAAAAAAAAAATGAAAAAAATTTGATTTTTTTTTTTAATTTTACACCTATATATTTAATATAATTGCTTATGAGGAATATAATATTTTTATTATTTGTATTATTAAAGTAAATTAAAAATTAGAGATAGTTCTTGATTTATATGAATATTTTAAAGTATGTTAAATTCTTCTTTAATTAAATATTTTACCATATATTATTTAGATAAGCTTTAGTTCAGTATTTGCCGAATCGTTATATTTCATAATATTGATTTTTTACATATTAAAATGAATAACTATATAGACATATTCATATTTCATGCAGCTAAAGTAACTGATTTATTCAATTATTATACTTCTTTGTATGAACATTATGCAATATGATAAATTTAAAAATTGAATATTCATGAATGAAAGAAAAAAAATTAAAAATCACATAATTTTTAGCAACCTTCTTTTAATTTGAAGAAAAAAAAAAAAAAAAATACATTATCCTTTTTTTAGAATATCTTTATCTTCCTTAAAAAAATATTTTATCAATATAGTAAATAAATATTTATTAATATATAATATTTTAATTCTTAATATTTTCTTTATCTTGGTATTTATATTCATAACTATTTTTAACATTAAAATAACTTATTTTGAATATTATTTATTTAGTCATTTTTATTATTTATTTTAGGTAAAGGTAAATTGAAATATTTGTTCTAATTAATGTAAATAGTATTTATTCTTAAATTTTTTATTATTATATTTATTAAAAATTGTTAATAAGGATGATCCTTGTTGTTTGCATTATTTATACTGAAGAGTAAATTTTTGGAATTTTTTTTCTTCATAATATAATATTTTTATTTTATTTTATTTTTTATAAATTATTTTCTGTATGATTTTCTCGAAAAAGAATCTGAAAAATTCTTATTGTATGATTTATTTTTACTCCAAGAATAATCATTATTCTTATATGAATCATAAGATTTTGATTTTTTATATCTCTTTTTATAATAATTTATAGATGAAGAACGAGAATATCTTTTTTTATACTTTTTATAAAATGTAGGTGATTTTCTCTTATAAGAGTTTCTTAAATTATTGTAATTATTTTTATTTCTATCTTCTTTATAAAAATAATAATTCAATCCATTACTTAATTTAGATAAATTCATATTTGTTCTAAAAGAACTAGTTTTATTTCTTGATAATTCGTCATATAATGGTTTTCTATAATTTCTTTTATAGTTTTTATCAATTGTGTGATCATGAATAGATGAATATTTATTATACTCATTTCTTCCAATTTTATGACTTTTATACTTTGAATTTGTATTTTTAAAAGGAGTCCACTTTTCAAATTCTAACCATCCTCTTAATGAATTTTTTAAATTATTTTTTGCATCGTCCTCATTTAGGTAACATGCTCTTATTAGCAACATATTATATCTAGATTTTTCATTTTTACAAGCAAATGTTATTAAATGTGTTCCTTTATCAGCCCACATATCACATATTTCTGGGATTTCAAAATTATCATTGTCTTTTTTTAATGACTCAAAATAATATTTCAGAAACTCGGATAACTCTTTTACTCCCCAATGTAACGGTTTATACCTACCAAAAACGCATAGTTTTCTCCTTAATTCTAGATTGTTACAGTTTCTTAAATCAGTATTATTTGGCCATTCCACCCCATTTTCTGTCATATAAACAATATTAAAAAAAAAAAATAAAAAAAAAATAAATAAATAAAGTTAAAACAAAGTTCTTACATATTATATATATATACGATCAAAGAGATATATATATTATCTTATTTTTAATTTCATATAAAATATCATGTACAATTCTTTTTACATGAAAGTAATCACTTTTTAAATTAATTTTGTATTACACTAAAATAAATATTCCTTATTTTTTTTTTTTTTCTTTCATACTTCTAGGGGATGTTAAAGAACGCTTTCTTAGCTTCTTTATAATATTTGTTTCATCTTCACAATAATTTTCCTTTTCTTTCTTTTCTTTCTCTTCTTTTTCATTCTCTCTTTCCTTTTCCTTTTCTTCTATTTCATACCTTTTGTAATAAGGATAAATAGTGAAAACAATTTTTTTTTTATCCTTGACATTTTTTATGATACAATTTGACAAACTCTGAATTACTTCTTTCGATATTCCATCATGGCAAGCCAAAATTGCTGAAGATTCATTTTTAATTAAATAAACTTGCTCAATTAAGGGAAAAAAAACATTTTCATTAATAGCTAGTTTGTAAAAATATTCTCTAAAAAACCAAATGATATCGCATTTTTTCCAGTCAACTGGTAAATTTGTTACAATTAAGCATAATTCTTTTTTTAAATTTTTATCATCAACATCATAAATTTCAACATTAATAGGCCATATTACTTTTTTATAATTAGTCTTATATTCTCTTTTCATAATTGAATGATCTCGAAACATGAAATCCGCTCTTCTGCTACCAGGCTCATCTTTTTCTAAATACCTCATTTATTTATAAAAATAAAAAATATAAATAAAGCAACAACCTTTTAATTAATTCCTATATGCTAACATTTAATTTTAATATATTTAAATATTTTATATTATTTTTTACTAAAAGGTTAAATTTTCTTTTTTCTCTTTTTTTTTTTTTTTAATAAAACACTTATGTATATTATATAATATTATATAATATTATATATTATGAACTTTAAAAAATAGAAAATTGGATTCATAAAAAAAAAAAAAATAAATAAAACAAAAAAAAAATGGAAAAGGTTTAATTTATAATGATATGAATAAAAATTTTATTATTTTATTTTTCAAAATAAAAAAAAATTATTAAAATAAAAGTATAAAAAAGAATTCTTGTGATAAAATAAATATGAGGTGTAATAATAAAAAAAAAATTGAAATTTTAAATAAAATAGAATTTAATGATTCTTCATTAAATAATTTCTATTTTATTCATTCATTTTAAATTTTTATTTTATTTCATATTGTTTTTTTTTTATATTTTTTACGTTGTTATATATACATATATATTTTACAGATTTATTTTATTCTTAAATTTCTTTTTTTTTTCTTTAAATAATCTTTTTATAAAGTTCATTTTTAATTTACATTTTTTATACTTACAGAAAATATTTAATTCAGGAATATATTAATATCATAAATGGAGTTTATTAATTTTTAAAAAAATTTGAAGAGAAATAGTTTTAAAATAAAATAGTTGTGTTCTTGTATAAAGTATTTTAATATAAAATAACCCTTAAGGTGTCTGATTTTTAAGAATATTTAAGAACTGTTTCTTAAACTAATAAATCAACCCTTTTTTTTTTTTTATTTTAAACATTGAATTTAAAAGAAATATATATACATTCATGAAAAGTATAATTAAAAAAATAAAAAAAATTAAATAAAGCATATGGATAAATTTCATTAAAATAGAGAAAATGAGGGTATCTATTATTAAAAATTAAGATTACCATAATTTACAATTCACATTTATTTTTTTTAAATCTCTTTTTTCATTATCTTCTAGTGTAAATTTTTTGCCTATTTTAATTTTGCTAATAACAGCTATTAGTAATACTTCTTTTTCTAATAATTGCTTTTACTTAGTAGCAATCATTATAATTAAAAATAATATAAATAAAAAAATTATTTATTAAAGAAATAATATATTATTTTGTTTTTACATGTTACATAATATTTAATGAGATGCATATTTATATATGTGCATATTTTTATTTTATTTTTACTATAACTTTTCACTTTTGATAATTTTTCTATTGAATATTCCATTATAGGTATGCATATATTTGCGAAAGTATCTATCATTACTTTTTTTCTTCCATTTTTTTTATATTTTAAATTCTAAATTATCTAAAATATTTTTTTAATATTGACTTATTTTTTCTAATTAAAAAATTTTTTTTTTTTCTTGTTTAAATTGATTCATATAATCTCCACTTTTTTTATTGTTTAAATTTATTCTAAAATTTTTAGATTATGTAAAAAAAATTTCTAATAATATTAAATAATTTTAAGAACAAGGTGTAGTCGTAATATGATTTATTCTATTGATATTTGAATAAATACGCTTATTTAAAAAAATATTTATAACCAATTTTTAAGGTAAATTTTTTTTATTCTTAAGAAAAATTTTATTATTATTTTTTTTTTCCTCGTATTCCAAATGTGCATTATAAAAAAATGAAAAAAATAAAAAGAATAATTTTTAAAAATCTTTGGATCAATTATTTTTTTTTTTAGTCTTTATATTGTTTTTCATTTATTAGAATTAACAATTTTTTTTCTTTTTTTTTTTTTAAGTTATAAATATGTCTAAAATTACATATATTTTTTTTTTTATCAATGAAATAAAATAAAAAAATAAGGTAAAATAGAAAATGAAAATACCTCTAAATGATTTAACAATAAAAGAAAAGGGATTAGGTGATTATTCTTCTAATTTAAAAAAAAAAAATTGTAAAATTATTTCTTATTTAAAAAATAAATCTAAAATTAATTTTCTTTTGTTAAATACAAAAGAAATAAAATCTAGTCATTCTTTGAATAATGAAAGTAGTAAATTATATTTTAATGATGAAAAAGTAATTAATAATTCACATAAAAATCCATCTGATTGCATCTATTTATTAAATATTGACAGTTTGAACTTGAAAAATGATTTAGGATATAAAAGTTGTAATAAACTTGACGAAGTTAATAGTGTTCCTATTAAACCTCCTGGAAAGAATAAGAGAAAAGAAAAAGCTGCTTTCCTTAATAAAATGAAAATATTTTATAATATAGAAGAAAATAAAAATAACGAAATTACTAATCTCAATGATAATAAAAATAATACAATAAGAAAAAAAACATTTTCTAATCATTACATTATTTCCAGAATCGAAAATGATCGCCATGATGATATTAAAAGTAATATATATAAAAGAAATGTGAATATAGATAATAATATCTTAGAAAAAAAAAGGATGAGCAATTTTTCTCCAAAAGAACTAACAATTAATCAATATGCATATAATTTTATTGATAATTACAACGAAACATCAAGAAAAAAAAATGATATTAAGAATAATAATTCCAGTTATGATAATTTACTACAAATATATGAACATAAATACCTTAAGACAATTGCTAAAACAAATAGATCATTCAGCAAATCTATTCACAATAATAATTATTCTGTGAATTTATTAAATGAACAATTAAATAATAAGGTAATAATCAACAATAAAAAAGACCACGATAAAGAAGGAAAAATGAATCACATAGAATATTCAAAAACACTAAACAGTAATATTTATGAACAAGTAAATAATCAAAGTAATTTAAAGCATATAACAAATAATAATTTAAGTAATGATTTTATAAAACAAGAAATTGATGATAATAGTAATAGTAATGGTAGAATTAATGGAGATAATTATAATAGTAGTATTCACAATGATAAAAGTAGTGATAATAATAATAATACTTACAGCTATAAACAAAAATTAAATGTAACTGGCCAACTAAGTTCTACATTTAATAATGAGTTTATTAAAAGTAATCCTTTATTGCAAACAAAAATTTCTGATGATGAGAAAATGAACGATGATATAAATAGGGTTATAAAAAGTATAAACACTTTATGTAGTTATATAAAAGATAATGTTCCTATAAAAAATAAAATAAAAGAAGAAAAAGTTGTAAATTATTTTATTAAGGATAATATTCTGAATTTCAATAAATATATGTCTGTGGAAAAAGAGCAAAATTTATATTATTACGAAAAGAAAAAGAACATAAAAAAACTAAAGCTACATAGAAAAAAACAAAAAAATAAAGTCAAAATAATACATAGTGGAAATATCAGAAAAAAGAAAAATGAAATAAAAAAAAAAAAAATTGAAAAATTAAATAGAAATGTAGGCATAAAAATTTTGGCACCATCGATCAACCTAGAAAAAGAGGTATATACTGAGGAAAAAAAAAAAGTTGAAGATAAAACAATCAAAGAAGAGAAATTAGAATATTTACAAGAAACAAATAATATAGAAAAAAAGAAAATGGTGCGAATATTAGATAATAGTATTGAAAAAGCAAATGCAGGATCACAAATAATGAAAAGAGAAGATGTGATGAAAAAAATTGATGAAATAAAGTGTAAAGATATTAAAAATTTTTTATTTGAAGAATTAAAAAATGAGTTATTTTCCAGTTTATTCATGACAAATGGCAATAAATCAAATGTTTGCAACTATGAATATATAGGCAAAAATAATAACTTGAAATTAGATAAAAATATTAAATCAGATAAACAAATAAACAAAAACATTACAAATTATTCAGATTTTTTAAAGCCTATTAAGTGCTATAATAATAAGGAAGCAAAGAATCATTTAAAGAGAATAAAAAGCGTTAATAGCAAAAACTTCTTAATTTATAAGAAAAAAAAAGCACTGAATATAAATAAAAAGAATTCTAAGAATAATAGCAAAAAAAATGAAACATTAAAAAATATTGTATTAAAAACAGAAAAAAACAAAATATTATTAAAAAATAATGTAATGGAAGAATTGAAATTAGGAGATGACAATATTACTACTTTAGCATTATTAAAAAATGATAGTGAAGATTTAACAAAAAATAAAAAGGATAATTCCCATGAAAGTAGTAATAATAATAATGAACAATTTAATAATATTAGAAAAAATATAATTAAAGAAGAATATCTTAAAAAAAAAAATTACAGCATTAACAATTCTAATTCAAAAGATTATATTACAATAAGAATCCTTAATAAACAAGACTACAAAGAAAAACAAAATGTATTTAAAAGTAATAAATTTTATTCTTTAAGTAAAAAGGGAAGTATAATAAAAGAATTAGAAGATATAAATAAATTCTCTAAAAGTAAAATTAAAGGAAAAAAAGAAAATTTCAAAAATGTGCAAGCTTATAAAAAAGAAATAAAAAGAAAAAATAATATTTTTCATAAAAATATTAATGAAACCTCGGATAAAAAAGTATATAAGAATGAAAATAGTTCTTTTTTTCCAATATTGCATAATTATAAAAATATGATATATATAGAAGAATATAATAGTGCATATATATATTTAGCAAATAATTTAAATAATGCTATTTATAATATCTTTAAATATAAAAATAAAATACTTTTTTTTCATATTTTTCTTTATTCTTTTAATATATTTCTATTTTATGAATTGCTAAATAATGATCTTATATATAAGCAAGATAGTTTTGCTACAAAAGAAACGGTTTTATTTTTATTTTTTATGATCTTGGAGTTATATGTATTATTCCTGAATAATGCTATTTATTTTTTTTTAAGAAATGAAATGAAAAAAGCTATTTCTACTTTAGATAAAATAAATTTAATATATTCATTGAATAAAATATTCCCAAGGTATTGTTCTTTCTTTAAGAAGTATTTTTCTATTTTAGAAGATATAGATTGTCTTGATGAAGAATTAAAAAAAAAAGAAAAAAAAAAAATTATGAATTCAAATAGCTTTGGAACTTTATCAAATGCTAATTGTATTATTAAAAATAAGAGTAACTTAGATGATATAGAAAAGTTAAATAACAGAAAAGAAAATAATACTAAGGAGATAAATAAATTAGATAAATTAAATAATTTAGATTTAATATATAATAATGAAGAAAAGAAGAAAAATAAAAAAAAAATAAAAAAAAACCTTAAAGAATTATTAAGAAAAAAAGATAAACTTTTAAATTTTAAGGATTCTGAAAATTGTAAAGATATATATGTTTACCCTTCAAACAACAACGAAAATATAAAGTATTTTAATGATAAAATAGAATATGAAGAAAATGATATTGTGTATATAAATGAAAAAATAAAACAAGAAAATAAAATAAATTTTAATTATTCGAAGTCAGAATATAAAAGTAAAAAAAATAGCGATAAAAAAATATTTGATTTTATGTTTTTCATATTAAATAATCAAAAAAACCTAAACTTAGATAAATTTTTTTTTTTTAAAGTAAGAAAATATGCAAACTATTTAATAATTTTTTCTTCTTTATTATTATTTTATATTACAACATATTTTAAAATAAAGGATCCTTCTTATTTTTCAAAGAAAAATAATTATATTTTTTTTATTTTTGTTTCTTGTATCATATTTATTCAAATATTTTTTTGTATAATAATAGAAATTAAAAATATTTTTGTAGACAAAATTAAAATATTTTTAAATAAAAGGATTACTAATCTAGAATATCAATTATATATATATATGAGTCAAGTATTAGAATAAATTATAATATATCAAGTTAAGAAATTTTCAAGAAAAATAACAAAAATTGAAATAATAATATTAGTAGTAAGATAGGAAGAATAGAATAAAACTAGTGTGCATTGAAACAATATTAAGAATGAGAAAAAAATCAAATAAAAATAGTTATTATAAAAATATATAAAAGTTCATGTCTAATAAGTATTTTTATTTTATGCTGATAAAATTGAAACGTTTAATAGTATTTTTTTTTTTTTTTAAATTTAGATAAGTTTTTATTTAATTCATGTATTTTTAATAAAAATTTTTAAAATTTTGATAATTTATTAAAAATTAATACATAATAGAACTTTTTTTAATTTAACGAAATTCGTTTTTTATATAAAGATATTTTTTTTGTATTTTAAAAAAATATATTTTTCTGCAATTTTTAAATAAACATTCAAAATTTTGTAATATATATATTTTTTTTTTTTTTTTTGTTTACGAACAATTATTAATATCTTTTAAAAAAAAAAGAAAATTTTTGTTTTATGTATATATGTGTTTTTCTTCATCAAACAAATTTAGAAAAAACAAAAAAGAAAAAAACAAATGAAATTTATTTTAGTGTTTTTAATCTTTATATATAAAAAGCTTCTTTTAAATATATATATATATTTTAAGCTACCTAAAGAGAACCTTGATAAATGAATTTCTTTACATTTTTTTTTTTGAGTAAATATGCATAATCCTTTTTTTAGTATGTTTATAAAAAATTTAAGTTATTTTAAAATGTTTGTTGAAAGAAAAGAGAAAAATAAATTATATAGTTTCCTTATCAATAAAATTAGTACGAAAATAACAACAGAGAAAATGACAAAACCAGAATTAAGAATATATGAAATAAATAACACTTTAAATAATTTCAAAAAAGATATTCTAATAAATGAAAAAGCTACAAATATATGTAATGCATTTAATAATTATATTAATATTCCAGATACTAATATACATAAAGAATATAATAAAAAAAAAATACTTTATTTCAAATGGAAAGCTAGGAAATCTTATAAAAAAAGGGTACTTAATTTACCATCTACTAAATCAAGGAGAAGATACGCACAAAAAAATAGATAAAGATAAAATAAATAAATTAAATAAATATTTTGATATAAAAGTTAAAGTATAAATCTTAAGTATTATAAATTTATTATTATGTAAAATTTTTATTAAGGTCTTTTACTATGATGTTTTTTTTTTTTTTTATGTAGAAAATTCTACATAAAAATTGGATTTATTTTAAATTATAATTACACTAGTATACTTTGGATTAATAATATTATATATCTAGAATGCATTATATTACAATATTTGTAAAACAATTTAAATCAAAAGAAAAAAAATTTCTTAAACAATTACTGTTTTATTAATAAATTATTACTATAAAAAAAAAAAAATTCATATATACATAAACATATATATTCATTAAATGGTTTTTTTAGAGATATGCTTTTTAAAATATTTCATATTTTTTTTATGAACATACAAGAATTATGATATAAAAAAATATATATTTATAAATGCATAATTGGTAAACAGAAAAATGTTTAATAAAAAGAAAAAAAAAATAGAAAAAAATTAAATAAAAAAAAAAAATAATATAAAATAATAAAAGGTAATAAAATTAATTTTAAAAATACTTTAAGAATGAAAATGCCATCATTTTTTTTTTTTTTTTTTTTTGTATTAAATGTCTAAATAGAATTTTTTATGAAGTTATTTTATATTAACAAAATATTATTATCCATTAAATACTGCATATATATACATATATAAATTTTTAATAATAAATAATTACATTTATTTTTTTTTTTTTTTGAGAATTTATATATTTATTGTTTGAATTTAATTCATAACAATTTATAATAACTTTTTTTTCTACATTATTTTATATAAATAAAATTTTCAATACTATATTTGCTAATGATCTATTTTTCAAAAAAAAATTTTACAATTTTTCAAAAAATTTTTTTTTTTTTTTTTTTATATGTATATTTCTCTTTTTTCATCTAATAACACAGGAAAATACTTTATTAAAAAGTGAGAGAACTCATTTTTGATTTCATAGGAATGTAATATATAAGGTCTAATACATTAAATCCTTTTAAAATTCTTTTAATTATTAAATCATATTCATTTTTTGATGATTCATAAATATTAGCATGTTTTCCGTTTTTAAATATATATATATTCTTTAATGGTAATAATTTATTTTCCTTTATCTCTTGAGTTAAAGTATTTAATAATGAAATATTGTCATCTAAAGAATGTAAAATATATATATTAGATGGATTTATATTATTTTCATTTATTAATTTATTAAAATCAAAATCATATAATTGCCCTTTTAATTGATTATTTAGTAACCACATAAAAAAAGAAATAAAATAACTAAACAATGTCTTCTTATCATATATATTAATATTATAATTGTTATCATTTTTATCTTGATTTATTTTTTTATTTATATCATTAATATTAAAATGAATATCAATTGTTTTATGTAAATTTAATATAGGTGAATCAAATATATACTTGTCTATATAAATTACATTATCATCACCTGTTTTCTCATTATTATATGAAATAATATTATTTATAAATTTCTGTTTTGATTTATTAAGAATTTTATTTTTATAATGTTTGGACAATAATAATACAAGGAGGTTTGTTGATGATTGTGTGTAAATATTCACATCGTTTAATCCCATATTTTCTTTAAAATAACTTAAGATATTATATATATCTTCTACACCTTTGTCATTGAAATTTTTTACATCAGGTATAAATATATTAGTATCATGATGAATATTTAATTTTTTTAAAATATTTAAGAAAAATAAGCATGCTTGTCTATTACTATTATATCCATGTAATAATAAAAATAATTTATTACTTTTTTTATTTGATTTAATTAGCCAACCTTTAATATGATTGAAACTAGGTATTTCTATTTCTTCATATTTTATATTATATATACTAGGTGTAGCATTTTCACTTAAATTGTAATTATTTAATACATATGGATCATTTAGTTGAGAAACTAAACTGTCACAATTAAAATTTATTAAATATAACAGAAAGAAAATAAAATAC
This sequence comes from Plasmodium relictum, assembly GCF_900005765.1. Lineage (NCBI taxonomy): Eukaryota > Apicomplexa > Aconoidasida > Haemosporida > Plasmodiidae > Plasmodium > Plasmodium relictum. The sequence continues at coordinate 162,926 of NC_041692.1, forward strand.
TTTTTTAAAAAGACATTTTTTATATATAAAAATAATTTATTTATAATATCAAAAAATGTTTTATGTAATATATCCTTACTAGTGTTTAAACATTTAAACACCTCTTTTTTCATTATCTGCGTATTGGAATCATACAAAGCATCTTGTATATATTTATAGCATTTATTATTTTTTCCATTTTTTGTAATATACGAAAAAAAATAATTGTTTAATTTATTTCCTTTTCTGCATAGTAATGAAAATTTATTTTTTAATACATTGTTTATATCAAATATTGCTGAATCATTTGTATATATTTTAATACCTATATTTTCTTTAAAAAAAAATGTAACTATATAAATTAAAAGGTATATTTTCATTTTTACCAGATTGTTATGAACAAATCAGAAAAAAAAAAAAAGAATATAACTCTGTGCATACACAAAAAAAAAAAAAAAATTTATATAACTAGATAAAAATGTTAAAGTGTTTTATTCATAAAGAATTATTAAGAACAAAGAAAAAAAAAATTCATTTAAATGAAGCATCTTATTTTATATAGCAAAAGAAAAAGGTAATAAAAAGGAAAATAAAATAGTTAATAAATTTTATAATTATTACATATAAAATATATATTTAAAAAAAAAAAAAAAAGAAATTATAAAATAATATTATTTATTTTAATTTATATAAATTTAAATGATTATAATTTATCTTGAACACATTAACTTCAGTGGAAAAGTTTTAAACTTGTGTTCAAATATATTAGAAAAAAAAGAAAAAATGAAAAAAAAATGTAACTTCATAAGAAAAAAAAAAAAAAAAATTAAACTAATTGATGAAAAATAATTCATTGAATATATATTTATTTCATTAAATATGTTTCAATAGGAGAAAAAAAAAAAAAAAAGAATTAGAAATATTCATATTTAATTTTTTAGGTAGTTCTTTAAAGCCTCTTATGTGCATACATAAATGAAAGCTAAAAATTAAATTTAAAAAAAAAAATGATATAATGATAATTTAAATAATGTTATTACATTTCTTAAATGTATTTCTCTTCTTTTTTTTTTTTTTCTTAAGAATAAAAAACTTTTCATATGAATTTGCTTAATGTGAAAAAAAAGAAAGAAATAGAAATAGAAAAATAAACAAGACAACATATACATAAAGATGTTTTTAGTTGCAATTATAATGAATTGCAATTTTTTTATATGCATATTGACAAGAATTATAATTTTTATTTTTTTTATTATTAACTAAGTTACATTGAAATATAGTAAATTTTTTTTTTAAACGAAAATAATTCTTTTAAATTCTTTTTTTTAGCACACATGAATATTTGAACTTATAAATATATTTCGGTATTGCTAATTTTCTGTGTAATTTTATTGTTTTTTTACATTTATGTTTCTTATTATTTTAATTTTATCATATTAATATCGCAAATTTTATGGAACATTTTTTTAAATGATATAGCACAGTATATATATTTTATTTTTATGTATACCTATCTCTTTTTTCTTCATTTTTTTTTTTTTTAATCTACTTTAATAATATTTCAAGTATATTTTTCATATTTTAAATTTAAAATAGACATAAAGGTAAAAAAAGTATTACGAAAATATGTATGAATTTCCATTTATAATAATAACAACTGTTATTTCAATTATCTTCTTACTTTCATAGTTTTATAAACTTAATAAAGTTTTATATAAACAATGAATCTTTATATTATTTATAAAAGTACCAATTAAAGGAAAAATATTTTATATTTAGATTATTTCTTCTTAGTAAAAAAAAAATAATTAAATTTTTTCATTAACAGATAAAAAATATAGTCATCTCTTATTTTACAGATAACTTAAGTTTTATCTTGAGAAGTTTTTTCTTTTGTTTTATTCCTTTTTTTTTTTTTATTATTATTAATAATAATTTATAATTTTTCATTTAAATTTTTTAAAAATTATGTAAATTTTCACTATTATTAATAATTTTAATATTTGTGATTAACTTAAAAACTTTATGAACTGTTTTAAAGCATTTTTCTTTTTTTTGTTATAACGATAAAAACAAATGGAACATAATGTATATAAATTACAATAAATTTTCTATTTATAAGAATTTTAAAACAGTTATTCTGAATTATGATGTTTTTAAAAGAAACATTAGTGATATATGTGAAAGTAAAATAATTACACTTACAAAAAGTAAAGAATACGATAAATTAAAAATATATAAAAACAATATATATAATAACATATATGAGAATCAAATACTTCAAGGAGTAAAAGTTAATATTTTATAACAAAATATATATAATTGTAAAAAATAATACAAATAAAATTACCTATAAAATATTAATATATTATTTTTATTATGATAAATAAATCATTTTAAAGCATATATACATATATATGGATGTATAAATATGTTAAAAAATTCTATAGATCTAATACTAAGATAAAATATAAACTATATGATGCTATTTTTTCATAATTATACTCATATATTCTTAAATAATTTTTGTATTTATTCCTTTTTGATATTAAAATCATTCTATATATATGTATATAATACATATATATATATCTTTTTTTTCCTCATTATTGTAGGTACATAAAATTAATTCAGGCGGTTATGGAGAAATAGCTATTTATGCAGCTAGACAAAATTTTTTATTTTTTTTAAAATTTTTTTTATTAATTCCTGATGAATTTGTAAATTTAAAAGTATTGGATATAAATAAAAAAAAGAAAAGAATAAATTTTCAGTTATTATGTAAGACCAAAAAAAGTAAATATGAAATAATACCTGTATGTAAATATTTTTCTACATGTGGAGGATGCATATACCAGCATATTAATTATAGCTATGAATTAAAATTAAAGAAAAATTTATTGATTAGTTTATGTGAAAAATACAACATAAATGTATTAGTTAGCAATAAAAATTATTTGCAGAATTTTCATGAGTTTTCTAAATTCATTGAAAACAATGAGGATGATATGATAGAAATATTCCAAATAAAAAGAGAATATTCAAGGAATGATTTTGAAGATGAAGAATTTTGCATAAATAAGAATTCTGTTGAAAAGGAGATTAAAAAAAAAAATGCGAGCGATCCATTTTACAATTCTGATAGTAATTTTGATAAGGAAATTTATAATTATAATTGTAGAAATAAAGATATAGACCATAAAAATCAAACTAATAATAATGAAAAGGAAATGAATTATTCAAGACTATATGATTTTATATTTTCACATGATTATCATTATAGAAATAAATCTTCTATTAGTTTTTCTGTTACAGATCATTTATCAATAGGTTATTATAAGCATCATAGTTATGAAATTTGTGATATAAACGAATGCTATATTCATGACAAAAATATACAAGATGTATATGTAGAAATTAAAAAAGAAATAATTGAAAATTTTAAAAAAAATAACATCTATATTTTTAATAAAATAAACAATAGTGGATATCTAAAAAGTGTAGACATAAAATTTAATGTATATAATGAAGAAAAACAAATCTTAATAAATTTTATTGGGTTTTCATTGAGTGATAATGCAAAAAAGTGTTTAATAAATATTGCAAATAACCTAGCTTTGAAAAATAAATCGATTAAAGGAATCTTATATAATATAGAAACCAATAAATTAAAACAAATAAAAAATGAAACTGTCTTATATGGTCAAAATTATATTTATCATAAATATGATAAGTACACCTATAAATTAGGAGCTAATACCTTTTTTCAGCCTAATCAGTATTTAAATGAATGTATTATTCAAGTAATTTTTAAATTAATTAAAAAATATAGTATTAATTCAAAGGGTTCATGCTTATTTGATCTCTTTTGTGGAATTGGCTTTTATTCTTTGCCATTATCTGACTATTTTACTGAAATTATTAGTGTAGATTATTCAATTGATAATATAAAAAGTTTAGAAGAAAATATTAAAATAAATAAAATAAAAAATATTAAATGTTTTAATTTGAATTTATTTAATCCATATGATTTAAAGCAAATTAATTTACATATAAGAAGATACGTTATTAATAAAATAAAAAATAAAGATTATTCCGTTTATGAAAATTTAAAGATGAAAATTAATTCCATTTTTATATCATTGGATAATGAAAATGTAGTTATAGAAAACATTCAGGTTTTAAAAAATTAAATAAATGAATATATATATATATATATATACTGATGTATTAATTTTTTTTAAAAAAAATTTTAATTAATATGTATATTTTATTTATAGAAACTTCATTCTCCTTATAGTAATTTACCAAAATTTATTTACGAAAATTTAAATGAAGAAAATCCTCAAAGTTCAAATAAAAATGTTATAATTTTTAGTGAAAATAATTCCGAAAATTTTGATGGCATTAACTTTGAAAATTTAAATGAAAATGAATCTAATATATTAAATTCAAATAACAGAAACAATATTCATGGTACTCAATATGGTAAGAAAAAATATATGCATGATATAATATATTTATTTTTATTTTATTTTTGTTAATTTTTTTTTTTCAGAGTTTGTTATACCAATTCCAGATTTGGTAATAATTAACCCACCAAGAAAAGGATGTGAAAAGGTTAGAAAAATAATAATAAAAATTAAGTGAAATTAAAAAAAAAAAAAAAAATGTAATAATATAAAAATATTGTCCATACATAAGTATTAATTTTATAATAAATTTAGCTATTCAGAAGATGGCTAAGAGGAATATGTTGTAGATTTATTATTTACATATCATGTAACGCAAACAGCCAATTTAAAGATATTAGTCATTTAATTAGTCTAGGGTATATAATTTAATACATTTCAAAAAATTCTTATAATATTATTATATATCTAATATCTTTTTATTTTTTTAGTTATGTTGTAAAAGAAATTATTCCATTAGACACTTTTCCAAGAACGCAACATTTTGAATCAATTATTCTTTTAGAATTTGACTTTAATAAGGTTTAAAAAAACATTTTAAGAATTTTTTAATGTATATACATATATACATAGTTATGTATATGTATATTTTTATGTATCCCTACTTTATGTGTACATGGTTTTTTTTTTTTTTTTTTTTAGAAAATAGATAAAGAAAAAAAAGCTATAATAGAACATGAATTAAATGAAATAAAGGAAAATAACAAAAAAAAATATAAAAAAAATTAATATTAATAAAAAAAAAATATATAAAACATTTTTTTTTATTGAAATAACTACATATATATGTATATATGAAAAGAATTTTATATTGAAAAAAAAAATTTTAATATATATTTCGAAACAAAAATTTTTTTCATTGTTTTTGTATATAGGATTTTTATATTGTATCACTTGAATTTTCATCTAATAATCTTGATAATTTTTTTTTTTCTATGATATCTTGTGTAATTTTTGTGTAACAATTTTTATACAAGTAGCAGTTTGGCATTTTCATATAAGTGCATTTAATGCTAACAATATATTATAAACTTTTCTTAAAAAACTAATAAATTTTATATTTTTTCATATTCTATTTTTCCTTCTAATTTCTTACCTTCGTTAATTTTTCTAGCAGCTTTATAAAAATCTTCTTCAATAACATAATCTCTCATAGCTCTTATTGCAAACATTCCAGCTTCAGTGCAAACATTTCTTAAATCCGCTCCATTGAACCCATCACATAATCTACAAATAGATTCATAGTCAATATCACCAAGTTTGGTCATTTTACTTGCATGTATTTTTAAAATTTCAATTCTAGCTGTTTCATTAGGTAATGGAATTTCAATTTTTCTATCTAATCTACCAGGTCTAATTAAAGCTGGGTCTAAAACATCTGGTCTATTAGTAGCCATGATAATTTTTACATTACCTAATTCTTCAAAACCATCTAAATGATTCAATAATTCCATAAGTGTTCTTTGAATTTCTCTATCAGCTGAAGTACCTTGAGAAAACCTTCTTCCACCAATAGCATCAATTTCATCCATAAAAATAATACAGGGTTGATGCTCTTTTGCATAATTAAACATTTCTCTGATAATTCTTGCACTTTCCCCTATATATTTATCAACAATAGCTGATACAACTATTCTCATAAAATTGCAATTAATATTTGAAGCCATTGCTCTAGCTAATAATGTTTTTCCTGTTCCTGGTGGTCCATATAATAAGACACCTTTTGGTGTTTTAATACCTACTCTTTTAAATAAATAAGGATTAAGTATTGGTAATTCTACAACTTCTCTCATCTGTCTAATTTGTTCACTTAATCCTCCTATTTGATTATAATTTACTTTATTTTTACTATTTTCACTTTTATCTATATCACTTATCATATTAAATACCAATGGATCAACTTCACAAGGCAATCTTTTCATCACTGTTAATGTTGTCATATCTAATGAGACTCTAGTACCAATTGCTAATTTACTTTTATTTATTTTTGATTTGCATCCTACTACATATCTTGGTCCACTTGATGCTTTAACAATAAATTTTTCTTCCTCCAACTGTTTTAATATTTGTCCTATTATTTGTCCTACGCTTTGTAATGCTTTTAAATTATCTTCAGTTTTCTCATACTTTTTATTTAACTCTTTTATATCTAATCTTAACTTTTTTACTTTACTTTCTATTTCTCTATGCTCTATTACTTTTTTTACATATAATTTTATACTCTCTTTATTATCCATTATATCTATACATAATATAAAAAAAAAAAAAATAATAATAATAATGAAAAAATGATATAATTCATAAAAATTAATATTATGTTAACGAAAATATCAAGTTTTATATTAGTCCTTTTTTTGTATATATTAATAATCTTATATCTTTTATAAACATAATTATATAGAAATTTATATATATATTTCTATTTTAACCTCATAATTTCTTCAATATTTTTTTAATATTTTCAGTATTTTCTTTCGTTATTTATACCTCTTATTACATAAAAACAAAATGAATAAATTTATTACTTTTTTTTTTTTTTTTTTTTTCCTTTTTTGTTTTATCTTAATTTTTTTTTTTTTTAATTTATATTTGCTAAAATTCTTAAAATAGAAAAAAATATAAAAGAAACAAAAAAATTCAAAAATTAAATGTGTTTCCTCATGTTATTTTTTTTAGATATAAAGGAACAATTTTTCCATAATTAAAAAAAAAAAATACTTTTATTTATTAAATTAAAAGTATTATAAAACTCATTGAAAATGTACTTTTTTTTTATTTTTTAATATTTTAATTAAAATAATTAATATGATGATTATATTTTTTATTCTTTTTTTTTTTTTTTGTTTTATTTCATTTTTAATAAAGTTAAATCCGATTATATTTTTTTTCATATATCTCAAGGAGATATCTGTTTCATAAATGAAGCACTTTTATTTTTTTTTTTTTTAGTATATCCATTGAATTTTTCTGTTTTTAGTAAAAAATAAATTTTATTTCTTTACTTTTTTTTTTTATATAGAAATCACAAAAAAAAAAAAAAATAGAAAATAATTGTGTATAAATCAAGAACAAATTTTAAAAAAATAATACTAAAACATTTAGTTAAAAGTCATATTTTTTTATAATTTTTATATAGATAAATAGAAATATTACTATTTATTATATATTTAATTATAAAAATGTACTTAAAGAAAATTCATAGAAATAAAAATAAATTAGACATGAAAGAAAAAAGAAAAATTATATGTAATTTATAACATTCAATATCTATACAAAAAGATGTTTTTGTAATAATTTAAAATCCTACATGGCAACTAAAGAACAATTATATATATGTTTTAAAAAAAAATTATAAGGAAAATAAAAAAAACAGCATTTCTTATTATGAAAAAAAAAAATTGTCATATATCAAAAAATATATGTATTAAAACTCATTTAGGAGAAAACATATATTTATTTCTTTTCTCAATAAAAACAAAATTTAAATTAATACAATAAAGCTTTTCTAAAATACTTTCAATTTTTACTTTATCTCTTTTTTTTTTTTATTTACTAATTTTTTATCTTAGTATAATTAATGAAAAAGTATAATTCAATTTTTGAACAAAATATGTAAAAAACCAAAATTTAATGTCTTTATTAACTTTAATAATTTTTTGTGTTTAAAATTTTTTTTTTTTTAACTTATATAAATATGGGAAATAAAAAGGATTTAGTGGCTAGTCTCCCATTAAGTAATATTATATACATATATATATGATTCGCAATATTTAACTTACTAAAATTATATGTGTGTACGCATAGCTTTAGTAGAATCATAGTAATTTTTTTTTTTTTCTTGGAAATTAATTATTATCTTAAAAATACTATATCGTATTTATACTTTTTCTATTTTTTTTTTTTTAATAAAATTTCTATTTCTCTAAAAGATTGTAGAAATATAAGCGGAAAATAAATAAAATAACTTCTATATAAAAAGAAAAAATTGTCCATTTTTTTTTTTTTTTTTTTCATTAGAAATTCTGTCTGTTTTTATTTTACTTTATTTTTTTTAATTCTATTTATTCTTTATTGTATCTATTATTGAGCAATCTTTATGTATTCCCTCATTATAAAATTATTTGAGCAAATACAGAATAAAAATAGTATGTGTAATAATTAAAATGTAATAGTAATAAGTAAGATGTAATATTTATATAAAAAAAAAAAAAAAAGTAATATAGATAGTAAATTATATACTATATTTTTATTGTATATGAAATTGCATATATGCAGTTATATATTTTGAAGGAAAATAACACACTATATATATATATATATAGTATGTTATAAAAATGCTCAGTAAAATGCATATATATGAAAAATTGACAAAATAAACATTGTATTTTAAATTTTGTTTAAAAGGAAAAATAGATTTAGTTTCATTAGGAAAATATTATATATATATGTACGTATAAATTATTTTTATTCATTAAAAATGTTTATGCATGAGAATTTCTTTTTTCTACATTATTATATGTTTAATTACTAAATATAAATAAAGGAAACATGAAATTAAACTTTATTATTTTTTCTTACTAAAAATGTTCTAACTTTATAAATTTTAAAATGATAAAAAAATTTTTAAATATATTAATTCTTTATAGCATAATCATAAATGGTTGCTTCTTCTTCGAAAAGGATGTAGATTATCAAAATAATATAAAAGAAAAAACCACCTTGTTTAATTCATTTAAAATAGATATAAAAAATAAAAATGAGTGTTCATTAAAATATTATGAATTAAAGACTTATTTTAGATACATATACTTAGTTGAATGTATCCCCAATGCAAAAAATGTAGAATTGCATTTTATAAACATATCAAATAGTAAAGAAAACAAAATAACTTTTTATAATAAAGACAATAAAGAAATAACTAATGATAATATAATTTTAAAATTGAAAAGTAATATAAAAGTAAATTATAAAGTATGTCAATTATCCGAAGTGCAGAAATGTTTCTTTATTTCAATCGTTATTGTATTTAAATATGAGGGAAAAGGATTAAGAGAATTGTTTGTAAATAACTTTCTTGTTGATCAGAATAATAATTTTAAAGATATTGATCTGTTACATCCTAACAATATGAAAATAATTAATAAAAATAAAATTTCCTATTTTTTTTTTGATAGCAAAATGATAAAAAAATTCTATGAAATTAATATTAATGTTGAGGGAAACACACCAGTATATTTGTATGCATCATCCTTTTTATATAATTTTGTTTACATAAATAAAAATTTGAACAATTTATTAAAAGATGAAAATTATAAATATGAAACTTATTTTTACAAATTTACTTGTTCTGATAATTTCGAGATATTTACAGGTGTATGTAATTTTAACAAAAATGAATTTTATATTTATAAATTAAACATTTTTTGTTATAGTAATGACACAAATAATTTAAATAATCTGTATGATATAAATGCTATACAATATTTTACTGATATAAAAAATGGAATAGATGCTTCTGTTAATAAAAACTTCATTTTACCATCATTTCATATAAGCACATATAGATACAATATTTTTACATATGATGATAAATTTTGGTTAAGAATTAGAATTCATAATAAATTGTATAAAAACATCACTATAAATGATAAAAATGTAATATCTGAATATAATTTAATAACATTAAATGATGAGATAGATGATTTATTTTATGATGATTGCATAAAAAAATGGCAATTAATAAATGCCTATAATGATGAATATAGAAAAGAAAAAGTAAATAATAAAAGCGATTATATGATGTTTAATAATATTTATGAGGAAGATATGAAATATTATGAAGATAAAAATATATTTATTTCCCAAGACAAAATAAATTACAATAAAAAATTATCTTGGCCAAAACTTTTTTTAACAAAAGAAAAAAGGAAGTTATATGAGGAAATAAATAAAATTATATTTCCAATTAAAAATATGTTTATACTAAAATATGTTTATGAAATAAATAATGACGAAAATAATGATATAAATAATAATAAAAACAATAGTAAAAATAAATTAAATGTTGTAAATTATTTTTTTTATATAAATAAAACACCAAAAAATATTATAGCCAATAGTTTTTCATTTATTGCATTTTTAATAAATGCCAATTGCACAGAAAAAAATATTTGCTATTTAGAAAACAACAAGCAATCTTATATTGAAGTAATATTTAAAAAAAAACAAAATAATTTCAATTATTCAGATACAAATTTATTATTAACAAAAAATCCTAATATTTATGATATAGAAAAAAACAATTCTTCTAATTTATATATAAATAATAATAAAATTACTAGCAGTACGAAATATATAATAAAAGAAATAGGAAAATCAAAGGAAAATATAAATATAAAAATTATAAATAATGACAAAAAAGTATTGAATAATATTGATTTAATCATTATAAGAAAAAACGTAATTTTTAAATTTTTCTTAAAAATTCTTTCATATTTCTCATATGCATATATTTTTTTATCATGTCTACAACCTGCCAGAATTTTAAATTCTATTAAATTTATACAAATACTGACTTTTCTAAATTTGAAGTATCCATTTCCATCATTATTTAATTATTTTATTAAGAAATTCGAAATGCTTTCTTTCATTTCACATACATATGATGTTAAAATATATAGAAAAAATACACACATATCAAATATTATAAAAAATTTAGATATAAAAGAAACGAAAATTAAAAATATTACAAAAGGGTATAACATGAATAATAATAATTATAATGTAAATAATATTAATAAAGTCATAAGTAATAATGCATATGATATTAATAATAGAGATAACAATATAAACAGTATTGGTAATAATAAAGATAATAATAGTAATATAAGTAACATTAAAAATAATAAAGAAAATGCTAAGAATCATGATAGTAAAATTATAAATAGTATTAGCAATAATAAAAAGAACCACAGCAATAGTAACATTATATATAATACTAAGAAACAATTAGTTAATGAAGACAAAGCAAATATAGAGTATTATAATAAAGAATTATCTTTTAATGAAAATAAAGAAAATTCTATAAGTGATAAAAAATTAAATAAAAAAAATAAATACTTTAAAAATGATAGAAATTTTAAATTGAATAGTAGCTCAAAATATGATATTATACTTTTAAATATTTACATTAGTACACTTTTAAATATTATTTATATTTTATGTTTACTATTAATTTTTTATTTTATAATTACTAAATTCATATACATAAAATATCAGTCAAAAATACATGTCCCCTTTTTATCTCCCCAAAATTTTTTTTTATTTGTATTTGATATATTTTTATATCCAGTTATTTTTTCAACATCCAATATATTACTTTTGGATAGAATTTATGAAGTAAAAATTTATTTTATTTATATTGATTTTTTTGTTATTAAATTTATTTGCATTTGTCTACTTCTTTGTTACACCTTTTCTTATATTGCTACTTCTTTTCTTTTTGTCTTGTCTATTAAAAATAATGTTATTTATGATTATAAGCTAGAAAAGTTCATTCCAGTATCCATTTATAAATTAAATGGGATTGTACAATATCTCCCTTTTAACTTTTTTTTTAAAAATGTATGTGATATATCTTTATCATCAAACCAAATACTTGTTAAAAATCAAAGAGAAAAACATGTTTTTAATTATAATATTATAAATGTGAATAATATAAAAAAGGATTTTCTTTTCCCTTGTTTACGTTATGTTGATTTAAATGTGCTAAAAAAAGAGCTTTTACGAACCAATTTACCTTTAAAAAGATTTTTTAAAAACATAATCAAAAAGGACAACGAAAAAGGTGATAGTAAAATGCTCGACCAAATGTTACTAGAAGATTTTGATTACTTGAAATATAACATTAAAAAAAAAAAAAAAGAGGATTTCTTAAATCAAAACTGTAATCAAAAATACTCATTGAATGATAACAATTCAGATGATATATTTCTTTCAAGTAATATTTTATATCATTATGAAGTCTATGATAATATAGTTAAAATTTTAAAAAAGATATTTTATATAGTTGAAGAATATTTCCATGAAAGTGAAAGTGAAAATGAAAGTAAAAGTGAAAGTAAAAGCAAAAGTGAAAATGAAATCAAAAGTGAAAATGAAATCAAAAGTGAAAGTGAAAGTGAAAGCAAAAGTGAAAGCAAAAGTGAAAGCAAAAGTGAAAGTGAAAGCAAAAGTGAAAGCAAAAGTGAGAGCAAAAATGAAATCAAAAGTGAAAATGAAAGTGCAAAGTTTTTTATGTTAAATGATTCACTAGATATTAGGAAATGTAAAAATAATATTATTGAATTAAAAGAAAATGAGAATACTTGTATGCAATATAATAAAAGTGATATAAAATATAGAATTTTAAATGTTAATAAAAGGACAGAAAATCATTATACCAGTGAAACAAGTGATTTTGACAAAGATAAATATAAGAATAATGATAAAAAATTGTGTTATTTTAAAAAAAGGATTAATAATTATAAAAGAAAATGCGAGTATGACGATATAGTAAAAAATGATGTAAAAAAAAATAAGTATTTCAAAATTACTATTGATAGAAATTTTTTAAAAAATAATACTAACAACAAAAATAATTTATATTTTTTAAATTCTTTTAAGAATATAAAAATTGGATATATGTATGATAAAATATTATTATTTAAAAAAAAATTATATTTAAAAAAAGTAATAGAATTAAAGCATTTATATATATTGCTATCTCAGAAAAAGAGTGTAGAATTATTTGTTAATATTGAACAAACTTATAATGATACATTAAATAATTATTCTTTTCTTATTAATAACTGTTTTAATGATGATATCTTTTCTTTTGTTTTTTTAAGATCGATAATTGTTGTATGTATTATTTATATAAATCTTTTTATTCCTATAAATATGTACGCTATATTTCTTTTATTGTCTTTTTTTTTCTTATCTATATTTTTATATAATTTTCGTTACAGTTTTATTAAAGGAAATATGAAATTTTTTAAAAAACAATTTAAAAAATTTTCATGTGATAAATGCATGATAAAACAACATGACAAAAATAATTTACATTCATATTCTATCAATGAGAAACATAGTAAATATCAAATAAATAATAAAGAAGGGAATGAAGCATCTGGCAATTATGACAAAACAAATTATGAAGAGAAATATTATAACAAGGAAGTATCTTATGAATCATATGAAAGAGAAGAATATAATAGAGGAGAGTATGATAAAGAAAGTTATACTAGCAATAGTTATGTTAATTTAAATAAAAACAAAATGTTGAATTATAAAAACAGTAAACTTGCTAGTTTTATAGGATTATATGACTACATAAAAAATTATTGGATAAGAAATATTAGAATATATTTCATTTTAAAAAATCTAAAAGAAAGAAAAAATAATTCTGAATTAATTGCAAGTATAATTTTTTTTTTTTTATTTATTTCTTATTTGTTTAATGATAATAATAAAGAGGATTCTATATTTTTTAGTTTCGTATTGACCCTTTTAACAATCATATTATATATAGATTTCTCTGTTTTAAATATTATCTTAGGAGAAATACTCACATATATTAGAAATACCATAATAATGAAAGCTAACATAATTTATTTAAAAACATATTCGATATATGCTTTTTATAAATTTCAAAATATACATACTTATATAAATATATCTTTGTTCAAACCAAAAAATATAGAAAAAAATAAATCAACTATAAGTAAAATGAGCACAATTGACCCTAACTATCATCAGAAAACAAAACATTATAAATTAAGACATAATTTTGATAGAATAATTATTAAAAACTTAAAAGTTAACAATATTGAAATATATCAGAATGAAAGCGATATGAATTATAAAAATGAAATATTGAGAAAAGGTTCCTATAATAATTATATTTTCGAAAATAATTTTTACAAGAATTTATATTGTTATGGAAGAGTAAATTTTAATGAACACACTAAAAGACTATCAACTATTCCTTTATATCTTAATAACAAAATAGAAAAAAACAAAAATTTTTATATATGTACTATTGAAGTTACACAAGAGAAATATCCCAACATTAATAAAGCCATATCTCTATTTATAAAAAAAAAAAAGAAAAAGGGTATTATATTATATTATAACAAAATTTTAGATATTCTTATATCTAAAACAGTGTATCAAAAGAGAGATAGTCCAAATTGCAATTTAATCAAAATGAAATCAAATTATAATGAAATTTTAAGAGAAAATATAAACGATGAAAACTTTAAAATTAGGACAAATATTACAACAAAAAAAAATAATTATGAAGATTTAAATAATATAAATTTATATGATAATGACAAAGAATTTAAAAATATAAAAATAGATAAATATTCTTACACAATAATAAATGAAAACAACTTAATTATCTCTAGCATATTTATTAAGCCAAATAAAATATATAAGATGCAATTAGTATTTAAAGATAAATATTTTAAAAATATTAATATAAGTGATAATGAATTTAATAGTAATATATATAATAATAAAAACCATAACATAAATTATTATAATTGTGATAATCAAACATATAAAAAAAAATACAATATAAATACATGTATAGATGGAAATGAAGATAATAATAAGGATCATAATAAAAATAATGAAAGTAAAAGTGATAATAAAGATTATCATAATCTTATTTATAATCAAAAAGACTATCATATGAAGAAGGATGATTTTATTATGTTTCCTATTATGTGTGAAGAAATAGGAATTTTAATTGTTTCTTATGATATTAATAATGTAGACATGTTTTATGAAATAAAAGTTGAAAATAAATTTAAAGAAAGTTTTTATCTAAATACTCATTTAAATTATATTTCTTTCTTAAAAAAAAAAAAGATTATTATATTACGGCACAAAAAATTTTATAAAAATGAAATATATCATGTTTACCTAAAAAAGAACGACAGATTCCTTTCTGATTATATTACAAGAGAAATTGAAGTTAGAAGTACAGAAAAAGGACAAATTGTTCTGAATATAAATAACAAAAAAGAGAACTTTGAAAGTGGTGAAATCGAAAATGAAAATAACGAAATAGATAAAAAAAAAGTAAGTATAGAACAATTCAATGGTAACAGAAAAATAATCTTTGATGATAATATTAATATTTATAAAATATGTAGTTACAATAAAAAAAAGTGTATTTTTGTTAAAGTTCATAAAAAATATAACACTTTTTTTGTACGTCATTATAATATAAATTATAAAAAAAAATGTAATTTTTCATCTTTTAAAAGTTTGTTCTCTAATAAAGAGAAAGATAAAAGTAAGGAGAAGGAATTTAATGATATTTATAATGAAATAGATCATAACAGTTTTATTTCTATTCAACTATTATATAAGATCAAGTCAAAACATGATATTGCAATTATCAAATATTTGCAGAGATACTTTTTTAACTGTTTAAGCAATACTTATATTGAAGGTGAAAGTATATATAAGAAAAAAGAAAAGGAAAAGAATGAAAAAGAATCTCTTTTTTTTAAAAAAAAAAAAAAAGGATCTGAATGTTTCAATTATAAATTATTAAATACTTCTGATAATTCAATAGGTAACATATATAATGAAAAAAAACATAAAAATAAAGGAGAAAAAGGCAAATCTTACAAAAAAAATAATAAATATTTTAATTTTACTAATAAATTTGTAAATCCATTTTATTCAAAGAATACAAAAGTTAATGACTTTTATAATATATCTAAAAAAAAAAAAAAAATAATTTCTAGGCTAAAGTTATTATTTAAAAATATTTATTATAATTTTGATTATTTTTATAAGTACAAGAAAAAAAGAAATTATCATAATAAATTAAGACAAGAAATTTTCTATAGATATGTTGCTGATTACAAGCATATAATAAAAATATATTCTACAAATATTGAAATATATGAAAATAAATATAATTTTTTAGCAAATAACAAAGGAAACATTGAAGTTTTATCTAGCTTTTTGCTGGAAATTTTGAATTTTACATATATATTAAATATATTTCAGAAATATATAATACTTGATAAAGAAGGAAATACTATTAATTATAATGTCAATAACTTAAATTTCAATATTTATGAAATATATAAAAAGTGCCCGCCAAATAAAAAACCTGTAATAACTAAAATAGTCACTTACTTAGAAGAACTAGCTTCCTATAAGTTGATACACATGATTACTTACTACAAAAAAAAATTAAATTACTTTGTCTTACTTGATGAAATTAATAATGATGAAAAAATTTATGAAGTACAAAGAGAAATTGATAATTTATTTTATAATAAATTTCATTTTTTAAAAAGGGAAATTAAAAAACTAGAAAGAGATAAACAAATGAATAATGAAGTTAATAAAAATAATTGCAGCATTTACTTAAAATCATTTTGTAACGCAATTTTTGAAAGATATTTAAAGCAAAAAAGATTATTCAGAAAAAAAATTTATAATATAAAAAAAAATATATATGAAATAAGTAAAAAATACAAAGGTATAAAAAATGATTTTTATTTCCCATTCTTTATTAACAAAAAATTTATAATAAAAACAAAAAGTGTGGATAAACAACTATATGAATGGAATATCTGTCTTACTAATTTTTTTAATAATTTTTTAAATAATTCATTAACAAATTCTAAGATATATTATAACATAAATATTTTGAATAAAAATATTTTAAATAATATAAAAGAATCTTTATTTGAACGAAAAAAAAATGCTTCCATTGAAAATTTTAATTTTATTCACATTGTTATTTCAGTTAACTTTCTAAACCCAGAAAACGGTTTTTTAATACCTCCAATTTTCTTTTATATGAAATTTTTATCTTCAAAACCAATTTTTTTTCTTTGCAATGATAAGAAAAATGAAAAATTGTCAGATGATCTTAAACAAATTAAGAAAAAACAAAAAAAAAGAAAAAAGAAAAAATATGATGAAATCAATGAATTACATAATAGTTCAAATGCATTAGTCAGTGACACTATTTCTTCCATTATTTATTCATCTAATGAAAAAGAAGAATTAGTATATCATAAATTATTACCATGCTATATAGAAATTATAAATCATGATTTATTTATTTATTTTTTTGATAATTATAATAACAAAATATGCTGGAGGATAGAAAAAGGAAACTACTATTTAAAGACAAAAGATATATATACAATAAACACTAAGAATGAAAAAAAAAAAAAAATACTAATTGAAAGTGATATAAATGAAGATTACCAAGCATTTTATGAAAAAAATGAAAATTTATGCTCTTTTAATAATGCAAATAAAAATGATACTTCTTTTTTTTGTTCTTTAAAAAAATATACTAAAATGTATAAAAAAAAAAAAACAGACAAATCTTTACAGTATTATAGTTTATTGGAAAACGAAGAAATAAATAGAAATCATATAAATAAAAGAATCAATTCTATCTTAAAGTTACTTCATTTATTTGCAAATTATTTATGTAACATAAAAGGGAATATTAAAAAAGCCCTACACTTTTTCTTTATATGTGAAGAGCAAGAAATTTTCGATAACAGTGAGTCAAAATATATTAATGTATTGATAAAAATTAATCCTTTTATTTTACCCACTTTAAGGAATAGATTAATCATAAATGATAATATGTACCTTAAACTAACAGAAAAAGATAATTTTTTAATTAATCAAAGGATGAAAGAAGTTTCTTTGAATTCTTTTCAAATATTTGAATACGATGAAAAAATAATAGAAGAAGACTACCACTTTATCTCACAAAAAGGATGTACTAGTCAAGTAAAAATTTTTAACAATAATAATAAAAATAAAAATTATGTTAATAAAAGTGTAAATGATTTTTCGAAAGAGAAAAGTGAAGAATTAAATTCTAATATCCAATTAAACACTACCTATATAGAAGCCAATGAATTAAATAATGGTATATATTATGAACTAAACATATTTACATATAGTTTTTATAAAAAAAGAGTAGAAGAGTTAATAAAAAATTATGAAAAGTGTAAGAAATTAGAAGAGACTATAAATATTTATGAAAATTTGGATTCATTTAAAAATAATTTATATGAGTATGAAAATGAAAAAGAAGAGGGCCAAAATAAAGGGAAAAATGATGTATGGTCTATTGAAAAAATAGAAAAATGTGATATAGAAAAATTAACTGAAAGAAGTTATAAAAAAAGTGATTCAAGAAAAGAATATGCTAATAGAAAAGAGGATAAAAAAAAGTTTGGTTATTTATTAAAAAGTATAGAAAGGATGAGGACGTTAAATTTTCTTAAAAAAAGGAATATAGAAGATGAAATAAGAACTATACATAAAGAATTAATATTTTATGATAAGAAAAAAGAATTATTTTGTAAATATGTTGGTGATATTAAAAATATGTTATATAATGGAAAAGGTAAGTTATATGATAAATTTAATAGTTTAATATATGATGGAGATTGGGTAAATGGAGAAAAAAGTGGAAAAGGAAAATTGCTATTCAAATATTTTAATATATGGTATCTATATGAAGGAGTTTTTTTCAATGATGAAATAATTGATAAAGGAATAATATCTTTAATTGATAAAGAATATGTGAAAAAATTGCATTTAAATAAAATAAATAAATTATGTCCTTTATTAATTAAAGCTAATTTTGGTAGAGAAAAAAATCACAAAGAAAATGATAGAAAAAAAAGTTTTAACAAAGAGATGATGAAAAAAATACAAAATAGTGTAATGTCAAAATATAATTCTACTAATAATGTGGATTATTGGGAAAAAGATATTATTGATGTTTATATCCCTTATTTAAAAAAATGGAATATTTACTCATTTTATTGTTCAAGTAACATAGAAAATATAAAAAAGAAAAAAGAAATTTTTGAGTCTAATGAAAATAATTTTAAGAATTTAATTGGTTATCCATCTTTTGAGCTCAGAAATGGAGATAATACTAATGCAACTATAATGAATCTCACAAATAATAATAGTATTACTGTTGCTAGAAGCACTTCCAATATAAACGAATTTTCAGGCCAAGACAGTAAAGAAAGAGATTCAGAAAAAAAAAAAAGTGATATTTCCTTTAAGAATAAAAATTTTAATTTACCAAATAATTATATAAAAAAAAACATATCAAATGAAATTTCTCAAGAAGATATAATATATAGATATGATGAAACTAACATTTTACATGAACAATTTTTCGATTATATGAAAACAAAAAATGATGAAAAATTATATTATCCATTAATAAGTAGAAATGTAGGATTAGCAAAAATAATTTATGCTGATAAAAGTGAATATTTTGGTTCAATAAATAGTAGAGGGCAACCTAGTACCAATGAAGAATATCCTAAGGCATTTTTTAATAATAAAAACTTTTTTTATGAAGGAGAAATGAAAAAATTTCTTCCTCATGGATATGGAATGTTTAAAAATAAAGATGATAATAAAAATACCTACTTAGGATTTTGGAGAAATGGATATAGAGAAGGAAAAGGAAGTTTAAATTTAAAGAATAAAAAATATATTATTCAAGGTAATTTCTTAAAAGATAAATTACATGATAATATTAATATTTATATTAAGGATGAAAAAATATCCAAGCTACATCTTTCAAATATTAATGAGAACTCACAAAAAATAAAAATATATTTTAGAAATGGATATGTCTTTTATGGTTATTTTTCAAAGAATTATCAGAGAAATGGAATAGGAATATTAATTAATAACAATAATAAAATTTTATATCATGGTTATTATAAAAATGATATGATTGATAAATTTTGCTATATACTACGTCATAAAGATAATAAAATTTATTGTGGTAATTTATATCGAGGTTTTAAAAAAGGATTTGGTAAATTATACTTTGAAGAAAAATTAAAATTCAATGATGAAAATGAATTTAATTTAAGTTTATCTAATGCTCAAATATTAGCCAGAAAATTAGAAGCATATGATGGAATAGATATTAATTCAGATATATCTTTAAATATTTCTTTTGATTCAACCCATATTATATATATAGGTTATTGGGATAATAACAAATTTTCTCATTTTGGTTCTTGCAATTTAAAAAATGGATTTTATAAAGGTGATATAAAAGATGCTAAGAAAGATGGCTTTGGAATATATATATATAAAAAAAAAAAATCTTATAAAAATAAAAATAGATATATTTTATCTTATTTTAAAAATGATCGAATATATAATATGGGAAAATATTACAGTGAATATGATAAACTTAGAGTATATTCTTTTGAAAAAGAACAAATTAAAAAAAAATTATCTACTTCTGATAAATGCTTTAAAAAGGAAAGATTACAAAACGATATTATGACAACAGATAAATTATATATAGATAACGAACTTGACGCGTATATTACTATGCCCTTAAGTGACTTGCTAAGTAATATTATGAATGATGTTTTTGACACTTCTACAAGTTTCATAAATTATTTGAATCAACCATTCCATTTTGATTTAAATTATTTCTTAAAAAAATAATTTTTTTTCTTTTTTCTTTATTTTTTTGAATATTTTTTATGAGTTTGTATTTCTCGTCATAATCATATATATTATTATAAGAATTATTACGCTTTTATTATAATTTTTCGTAAATAAATATATAATATGCATAAATTTAAAGAATTCATATTATTTATTTTTTTATATTTGAACTATTATAAATATACTCTTTTTTTTTTTTATTATTTAATTTAATTCTTATTTTTGTTATATTCTAATTAGATATTTGCCTATGATATAAATGAATTTTAATTATGGCTTATTTTAAATAACATATACCTTAAATTTAATACTTTTAAAATTTATATATTGCAAAAAAAAAAAAAAAAAATAGATAAAATAAAATTTTCAAATTTTTTTTTTTAATTACATATTTATGTTCTTTTTTGTTAGATTCAAAGCTGTCTCTTGATTCTATATTTAGATTAACTAAAATATATATAAAATTCAATTTAACATTATACATTTAAAAAATACTTAAAAAAAAATTTTTGAAAACTTCATTTTTATTTTTCAATAATAATTAATTGGTTTATTTTTTTTTTAATTTGTTAATTTTACAATTTGTATTATTATATAATGCTTTATTTTGTATATATATATAGATATTTTTTTTTAATGTCATTTTATGTCGTATTTGATATACTTTGCCAGTTATTTAACATAATTTTTTGTGCACATAAAAGGGCTTCTCTTACAATATCTCTGTCTTTTGTTGTAATTAAAATCATTATATTTTCTTTGATTCGAAATTTTTGACAAATTTTTTTTCCATTTGGATATAATCTGGCAAATTCTCCAATATCAAAGCAGGCAACAGCCACAGTAGCACTATCTATTTCATCTTTATTATTAGTTGATTGATCTTTCAGAACAATATTTTGAGCATAATTTTTTATTATATCAGCTAATTGTTGTATAGCTTTAAATTCATCTTTTTCAAATTGCATAACATTCTCTAACCAAAATTTTTCTGTATGTAAAATTGACCATTTTAATTTTCCATTTGAAAGTTCATGACAATATCTTTCAAAATTACTAATAAAAAAAAATAAAATAAAAAATTAATTTAAAAATAATATATATATGATTAGATATAATTAGATATAATTATTACCTGAAATTTTTTACACGCTGATCTAATTTATGTAAAAGTTGAATTATAGTATCATAAATATCATTATCTCTCCATTTGTCATATTGTAAGACAGTTAATGTTTGAATTATATTGTTATCGACTATTATTTCAAAACAATCATCAATATGCATTATATTTTTAATTATATTCAAGCAAACTCTTACTATTTTTTCTACTCTACATTTTTTAAATAAATTAATTACAATTGCTATCATATTATTTCTATGTAATTTTTTAATAAAGAAATCTTTAAATGTAAGTAACCATACACAAAACACTGATTTATATTGCTTATTTGAATTATTAGTGGTTAAATCCAAATTCTTCTTAATTAATGATAAAAATTGTTCTAATTCATAAATATCTTTTCTATAGCTATCAATTTTTAATATATTTATATATATATCAATTTTTCCTTCTTCGGTTACATTAAAAAAATCAATTTTTAAAATAAAATCTTTTATTTCTGTATCAGTAAAATAATTATTATTGTAGCAAAAGCTTCCTGATAATAGAAAAGAACTTTTATCTGCTATATATGTATCACTGTGAGTACACAATTTCATTAAATATGCATAAACATTTTTATCATTTAATATATTTAATATATAACAATAAGAACTCCCGTCATTTCTTATAATTTCATAAAAAATTGTTAATACATATTGAATTAAATGAATATTAAAATCCGTTTGAAGACAATTAAATAATACTGATACTATTGAGGCATTTTCCTTAAAGTATTCAAATTTTTTCTTTTTTTCAAATTCATGAAATTTTTTTAATAATTCTACTTCTTCTGATGATAAAATATTTATCTCTTCATATTTATCATAACATGGCATTTTATTTAAAATAGAATCATGCAGTTTCTAAAAAAGAGATAAAAAAGAAAAATTAAAGAAATATATATATATATATATATATTTATACTTTATGTTTATATAACTAATATAATATTTATTTCTACAGTAAAAAATATTACTTGATTTTTTTGCTCAGATTCAACAATTTTAGTAATGACACTTATTCCATTATTATTTGCCATTTTTTTTAATTATTACTAAAAAAAAAATATATATATATATATAAAAGAAGGGAATAATTACAATAAAATATTCTAAATTTAGATAATTTCATAAGTAAAAAAATAAAAGTTTAAAAAAAAAAAAAATTACTTAAAATAAACAAGGCATCGCGATTAATAAAAATAAACAATTTCTCTTTTAAATTAGAATTTAATTAAATGCGTCATAAAACAAAAAAAAAATATATATATAATAATAATATTAATAATAATATAAACAAATAAAGAAAATCAAATTTGTTTGGAAATAACAAATATATGAAGTAAAAATATTCTCTAATAAAAACACCAATTTTTTATTAAAATATTTTGAATATTTTACACAATATATTAAACATATGTGTGTACTATAAAAAATGGAAAAAAATCTTGTCTGAAATAATACATATTAATCTTTGCATTAAAAAAAAAAAAAAAAAAATGAAATGAAATATATATATACATAAGAAATAAATATAAACTTATTGGTACAAATAATATTTAAAAAAAAAAAAAATATAAACAGATAAAAAGATATCTCCACAGTTAATTATTTCTACATATACATTTTTAACAGTTGAAGGCATTTCTTAAATATTATGTAATCATGTTTTCTTAACTATTTGCTAATTACATTTTTAAAACGCTTTTTTTCTTTTTAAGGAATACTTAGAGAAAGAATAAAAAAAATAAACTTTATAAATTGCATTTAAATATATTGTTTCGACGAATTTTAATTTCTAAGTATTTTTTTGGTTAATACACAAATAAAGAGATAAATTAAGTTCGGTGAAAAAATTTTAAAGAAAAAAAAATTTTTACATAAATTTTAAAAAAATAAAAATGTTCAAGAAAATTAAAAAAAAAAAAAGAAGATTCCTAATTTTTTTTCATTAAAGATTCCTTTTTTTTTTTAATTTGAATATAATAAAAAAATGTATATATATAAATCAATAGTTTAACAAATAGTATAATTTAAAAATGATTTTACTTAAAAATATTAAATATACCTATGTAGCATAAGGAAATAAAATCTTCTATGATATTATATTTTATTTTTTTTTTGAGTTATCTCATCCACATATAATTCAAATTGTTCTTATTTTTTTCATTAATTACAACCTGTATAAAATACCTATGATAAAAAAAAAATACATAAATAAAATAGAGAAAATAATAAAAAAAAAATAATAAAGAAAACATGCAGTTAATATAAATAAAAAAAATGTGCTAGCATATGAGAAAAAAAGATAATTACAAATATAACTATATAAAAGCAATTTCCATAAATATAGGAAAAAAAAAAAATTTCAAGTATATATAGAAAAAAAAATAAAAAATTTATATAATATAAAATTATAATAAGTAATATAAACAAAAAAGAATTAACTAAAAACTAATAAAATTAAGAAAATAAAGGTGTAAAGATGTATGTTAGTAACTAAATGCACATATTGTAAAAATAAAATTTCAATTGTTAAATATTTTTATTTTTTCATTACTTATAGTGAGATGGCGCCTGTAAAATAAAGAACCTATTTTTCTTTTTATAAGCTTGTATAGATCTTAAATAAAAAAAAAAAAATAAAATTATAATTATTGAAATTAATAATTAAAAATATAAAATGAATTCAAATAAAAAATTAAAATACTTAATAACTCTTCCCATGAATTGTGTTTCATTTAATTTAAGTAGGCTAAGAACATCCTTTAATATTTATAAACATAAAAAAAATACAAAAAAAAAAAAAAAATTAATGATATATATTTTAAGGAACAATAAAAAAAAAAAAAAAATTAAAAAGATAAAAATAAAAATAGAAAAAAAAGAAAGAGAAATGATTTTTCTATAGAAAGAATATAATTGAATTTTTAATTTCATTTATAAATGAGACTTTCAAAAAATTATGCAATAATTTGGTTAATAAAAATTACTTGATAATTTTTCACATGAACAAATAGTTTTCCATAATGTGAAAAATTATTTATAGTAACTTTGTCATTATTTTTTTCATCATATTTATATAGTACTGTATAATTAGTTGATTTGTCTGAATTAACTTGTATAATTTTATTACATGTGTAATTTTCTAAAAATTCAACTAATTTTTCAGTAACACAATTAAAATGAATATTATTAAAATAAACATATGTAATAATATGTTCAATATCTTCAAGTTTTATATCTAATTGGTTAATAGAATATTTATTTATATTATCTATTATTTCTAATGAACTATTTTTACTATTATCTCCTTCATAATTATTTTTTAAGTCACTTTCATTATCATTTTTTTTTTTTTCGTTTATAAAATTTATTTTTTCTTGGTCTTTTTCACTTGATTCATATTTAGTGCTATTTTCGCTATCTTTATTTTCTGAGTTTGCATTTTCTTTTACTTCACCTAAATTTTCTTTTATTTTATCTTTATCATATTCATCATTTGAATATTCTTCTTCTTCACTTGATATATCTTCATCATCGCTACTCATCCATTCATATCTTTTTCTTTTTTTATTATTTTCATTATATATAACATCATTATTTATTTCATTTAAATTTACGTTTGATTCTTCATTTAAATTATTGTTATACAACTCTTTTTCTTCTTCTTTTATTCCTTCTTCAATATTAGCTTTTTCATTTTCTTTTAAATCATTCAAGCATTCTAAATCAATTTCTTCTAAATCATCATCTAGTTCTTCTATCCATTTTTTTTTTTTTTTTTGTTGTGCTTCATTAGTTTTCCTTTTTCCTAGCATTTTTTTTTTCTCAAAATACTATATAAAATATATACAGTGAGTTTCTATTAAATTCATAATTATGTATAAAATTAGTTTTAAAATTTTATAAAAAGTGAGAAAAAAAAAAAGAAAAAAAAAAGAAAAAAAAAAAGAATATTTAGAGAATTTAATAAAAAGAAAAAGAAAATATTTAATAATTTTTCTAAAAAGATCTTTAGTATTTGCTCATATATAAAAAGAATAAATGAAATAATTAAAATAAAATAAATAATGAAATATTATGCTTATTGCTTAGTATTTAATATATTAAAAATCACAATTATGCAAATTGCCTTTTTTTTTAAAAGATATGGAGCTTATTTTTTTTTAAATAAATGAAAAAAAATACATATAACAAACTTTTTTAAAAATAGGATATATGCAATAAAATAATGTATCATTTAAAAATACAAATAGTGAAATTTTTTTTTAATTGCTTATATTTTTTATTTTTTGCTACTCTTAATTTTTTTTTTTTTTTTTTCGTTTACACAGCATAAAAATGTTTTAATAAATTTTTTTCATCTGTTTTTTATGTTTTTATATTTTTTTTTTTTTTTTTTTTTATATACATTTTTATTATCTTATTACAACAAAATATCCTACACTTACAATTTATAATTTTTAATTAATATACGAAAATAATTTTTTGATAAAATTTAAAGATGAGAGATATTTGAAAGATATCTTACTTTGGTTTTCTTTTAATAACTATTTACTTAAATATTTTGTTAATTTTTTCAATTATATCAAAAATGAAAATAAAGATTAGTCTTTATTTAGTTAAAAAAAAAAAAAAAATAGGATTAACATTTTTATATTTATAGTATTTATTTTTTTTGACATAAAAAGACTAAAAATAAAAAATTAATATTTAATTTAGAATAATTCAAAATAAAAAAAAATAAAAATTCCAAATATAATAATAAATCTTGAATGAATAGGATAAATTTTTTAGAGTATAGAATTTCAAATGTTTTAGTTTTATTTGATAAAAAAAAAAAAAAATAAAATAAAAATAAAAATGTAGACAATGTTTTTCTTAGATATAAAAGCTAATTTATTTTTTACTTGTTACAGTAATTTATTACAAAAAAAATTAATAATATCAATGGTATTCATTCAAATTAATTATAGTAAAATTTCATCGTTATATTCTTGCATATATTTATATATTTATTATTTTTTGTGATATATGTATATTATTTTTTCCCGTATTTCTTTGAAATGATATCCAGAT
This sequence comes from Plasmodium relictum, assembly GCF_900005765.1. Taxonomy (NCBI): domain Eukaryota; phylum Apicomplexa; class Aconoidasida; order Haemosporida; family Plasmodiidae; genus Plasmodium; species Plasmodium relictum. Next base: position 190,192 of record NC_041692.1, read on the forward strand.
TATTATTTTCTCTTAATTTATTTCCTTTAGCACCAAGTTTATTTTTGATATTAATTTTATGATTTTTTAATTTTAATATTTATGCTTTTTATATATGATGAAATTTTAAAAAAATATTATACTAAAAAATATTATTTCAATAACCAGGATAACATTCTTCATAGGTGTCCGTAAAAATATTTTTAATTAAACTATTCTTTTTTTCATTTAAAAATTGATTATTCGTTTTAAAAGTGTTTTCAGAATCAAACAATTTTATGTTTTTTTCTGTATTTTTGTCTATTTTTGATAAGTTCTCTTTATTTATTTCATTCTTATTTTTTTTTATGTCCTCATTATCATTAACATTGATATTTATTTCTTTAATTTTATTTATATTACTATAATTATAGTTATTATCCATTATATTACTACTATTTTCTATTTTTTTTAAATTTTTATCATATGTTTCATCATCATTTTTAAAGATATCAATATGCTCATCGGAAATTTGTTCTCCTTTTAAAAAGTTAGTCAAGGGTCTTTTTGATAATCTTTCATTTTTTTTTTTTTTTTTATTTTGCATATGCCATTTAAAACAAAGGTCGATTTCATTTAAGAAGGAATCTTTCATGTAATACGTATAATTAGTTTTTATATCATCCACATTATAAATATATTTAATTGGTATGTCATTTTTATCAATATTCATATCTATGTTATATTTATAATTAAAAGAATGTATATTTTTATTAAAGTTCTTAAATTTCATATTATTCATAATATTATCAGAAATTTTTTCTATTTTTTTTTTAAAATTTATATGATGAGGATTCTCATATAAAAAGAAATATTTGTAAATGTATTTAGATTCGCTATTTAAAAAATTTGGAATTTGATTGGATGTGTTAATTTTATTTCCTTTTATTTTTTCTTTTTCTAAACTTATTTTATCAATTAACTTGTTTCTTACTTTATTTAATAATAAAAAATCAAGACCTTTTACTAAGTGCGTGTGTTCGATATCTCCTCCCATGTACTTTGATTCATCAATAGTATTATTTACATTGTTGTATAATACAGTGGCATCTTTCACATCTTTCATTATTCCTTTTCTCCTTTCTTCTGCTCTGTCTCTATACCTTTTCTCACTTTTTTCTTCATTTTTTTTTTTTTTTATTAAATATTTCTGTTTTCTTTTTAATTTCTTCTCTTCCTTTAACAATAATTTGTTTTCCTTTTCTTTCTTTTCTTTTTCATATTTATCAAAAATAAGGCGAAAATCATTGTTAGTTAATTCGGTAGACATTTTTTTAAAAAAAAAAGAATATTAAAAAAGAAAAAAAAAAGATAAAATTATAGCAAGTTATTGAAATTATAATATTTTCAAGATACAAAAAATTGAAAAAAAAGGAAAATTTACAATAAAATATTTAATATTAGTTTTATAAATAACGAATATAAAATATTAAAAAAAAAAAAAAAAAAAACCTTTTAAATGAACAAATATTTTCATTTAAAAACTTTAAATATTTCAAAACAATCAAATTTCAAATAAAAAATCACTTTCGTTAATGAAATTAAAAGTTTAAAAATGTGATATTCAAATTCTAATTAGGAAATTTAAAAATATATATTTAATTTATACTAAAGAAATAAATAATAGAAATTTATATCTAAATATTTGTGTTCTTAACTTTGTAAAAAAGAGAGTAATGAACAAAGTCTAATTTTATATATAAACAATTAAAAAGGAAAAAATATGAAAAAAAAAAAAGATTTTATATATTTTAAATGAAAGTACTCAGTTGATTTAAAAAAAAAATTATATATAGTCTTATCTTTATCATAAATGAACTAATAAAAAAAGAAATATTAAAGAAAAATTAAAAAAAAAAAAAAAATCTGGTTCTTAGAATAAAAAAAAACGGTATTAAATATATTTTTTTTTTTATAAATTATTATATACATACAAAAAAGTATACTTGAAAATGATTTTTGTTACTATATTTGTTTATTTTTATTAAAATAATTTTTTTTTTTTTTGTTTTTGTAATTAAATTTTTTTCTTTTTCTTCTTTTTCTTCTTTTTCTTCTTTTTTTTTATTTTTTTTTTTTTTTTTTTTTTTTTTTTTTTTTTTTTTTTTTTCTTTTTTTTTTTTTTTTTTTTCTTTTTTTTTTTTTTTTTTTTTTTTTTTTTTCTTTTTTTTTTTTTTTTCCCCTCTTTTATCATTATTTTATATTTTTTTTTCTCCTTTTTAAATATTTATTCAAATTAAACTAATTAAATGAAAATTTTTTAATTAATGACAGCTTATATATCTCAACCGTGTATTTAAATATATATTAAATTATTGATTTTTTTTTTCTTTTAAAGTTGCATTTAGAATTATTTTTCTCATTTTCTTTTACATTTTTCATATATTATTTATAAGTTTTAAGAAGAAATAAGATATACGTAATATGTATATATATTTATATATAAATTTATTTTTAAATTTTAATTGATATTAAACTAATATGCTCGTATATATAAATTGAAAAGTGTTCATCTGATAAAGTGAATTTGTAAATATTAAAGAAAAAGCAAAACAAGAACATAAAAAATGAACAACAATTCAATGAATGATATAAGCAGAGCTAACATTCATGCTGGTTATAACGAACGCACTCATTATAAAAATGTTTTGTCTAATATTAATAATAGCAAACCTAATAAAGATATGCAAAATCAAATGAATAATACAGAAAACATGGAAAAAATACATAATACAAATGCTGTAACATTAAATTCAAATTGCAATATTAATAATAAAATAAATAATTTTAATAAAAGTTATATGAATTCACATCAAAATAATAATATGAATACTAACACTTTGAATCATGTGTCAAATACCAATTTTCATCAAGTTAAGAATTTACAAATGAATAATATTACAGCAAATTATAATCCGGCAAATAATATAAATCCTAACATTCAAAATAATGAAAGTTTTAACAATAAAGATATAAATCAAATGAATCCTTCAAATACAAATGATTCTAGCAATGCAAACAACACAATAAATGTGAACTCTTCAGGAAATACAAATAATTTAGTCTATATGAATAATACAAGCTATCCAAACACTGCAGTAAATATAGACAATACCGGAAATTCTAATACAAATTCTGTAAATAATATGAATATTAGCAATAATTTAAATTATAATATAAACGCAAGTTATAATATGCAAAATAAAATAATGACTAATACCAAACCAGTGTATAATCAATATCCGTTAAATATGAATACACCTATGAATATATATCAAAATAGTGATAACTTAAATAATCCAATGAGAATGCCTATGTATCATCCACAACCAAATATAATGTATAATACTATGAATTATATGAACAGTAAAGCTTATTTAAAACACTTGAAGTATAATAAAGTCATTACAGCAGATCCAAATATAAAGCCTAATGAAACAATTTATATAAAAAATTTAAATGATAGAATAAAACCAGAAGAAATGAAAAAAAACTTAAAGGAACTATTTAAACAATTTGGAATAATTAAAGATATAATTGTTATGAAATCTTTTTGGAGAAAAGGACAAGCATGGATAATTTACGATACAATTGAAAGTTCAACAAAAGCTCTGAATGCAATGCAAGGATATTTCTTGTTTGGTAAAATATTACAAATAAATTATTCGCATAATAAAAGCGATATACATGCAAAAAAAGAAGGAACATTTATTGAGAGATCAAAGCAGCCTAAGAAACCTAAGCAAATTATTGAAAGAGAACAGAAACAAAAAGAAATTTTTGAAAAAATGCACAAGAATTATTTAGAAATGCAAATGAATAATTTTAAAATGAGCCATAATGAAGAGTCCAAAAAAAAAGATGAAAAAATTGATTTGAATCAAATGGACAAACAAACATTAATTGCAAAAGCTCAAGCAAAAGCATATGAAGAAAAAAGTAAAAAAAATGAGGATTTATCGAAAAACAATATATTTTCACCATATTACCCCATTAATACATGCCCTCCTGTTCAAAATAATGTTATAATACCTTATAAAATTCTATTTGTTGAAAATGTTGTGGAAAACGTTAACATTCAAGCTTTTAATGATTTATTTAAGAGTTTTGCAGGATTTATTGAAGCTAGAATTATACCTCAAAGAAATGTAGCCTTTGTTGATTTTTCTGATGAAGGCACGGCAACATATGCAATGAAAGGTAATAATAAAGAAAATAAAATTATCATAAGAATATGTATTTTCCTATAATGCTATTACATCAATACATATAACTTTTTCGATATTGATATATAATTTAAAAATCTAAAAAAAAAAAAAAATAGTTATATAATGTTGAAGTACAAATTATACTTAAAAAAAGATATTGTTTATTATTTATATAATGATTAGAAAAAAAAAAGGAGAAAAAGATAAATATACTTAAATATAAATTTTAAAAACAAAAAAGCAAAAAAATATATGAATTCTTTTTATTTTATTTATATTTCCTTTCTTTTTTTTTTTAGTTTTGCAAAATTATGAATTACAAGGATCTAGATTAAAAATATCATATGCTAAAAGATAACTTATTTAAAGAGGAGTATTGATTAAAATAAAAATATCCCTTATTTATTTATACTTTCCATTTTTTCTATGTAGATTTTTTATTTAGATTATAAATAGATTTCCATAATAAGTCCATCTAAAAAATAAAATAATAAAAAATAAATGTAAAAAATGATATGAACCGTTAATTTGAAGAGTCAAAAAAAAAAAAAAAAGATACAAAAAAGAATAAAAAAAAGCAAGAAAAAAAATTACATAAAACATATGAAAGTTTATTAGAACAAAAAAGTGAAAGAAAAAAAAAGAAAAAAAAAAAAAATATAAACATAAATAGGAGTATATATTTTTCCAATAAAAATAACAAAAACAAAAAAACTTAATTTAAAAAAAAAAAAGAAAATAGTGAAATACCTGAGCTTTAGTTTTTCCAAATGAATGTTTCAGTGCACTATAAATCAAATTTGTTTCTAGAGGTTCATTTGATTTAATCCATATTCTAGTTAAAAAAAGAAAAGAAAAAAAAATATATATATATATAGGTACTATTAATATAAATTAATTAAAGGAAGAGGAAACAAAAATAAATAAATAAAAATGAAAAAAAGAAATGCTTTTATCTGTCACATATAGATCAAATTTTTATAATTTATAATTTTTTTTTTATGAACCTTCCATTATGCCCTATAGCTATTTCATAATTCATATCCTGACCAATTAAATCCAAAATATAACATTTATCTCCAATTAAACTTTTTGAAAAAGAAATATTAACAGAAAATAAAAATCCATCTATTAACTCACCTAGATAATTTTCGTAATTTATCCATGATTTTACATCCGATGAATTTATACAACTAGTTACTACACTATTATTATCTAAATTAATTTTTTCAACTATCATATATAGTAATGTACCATTCATTAAATTAGGAAAACTACTCTTTGTTGCATACTTAAATCCTTCAATCTTATGTATAATACAATCACAATTACAATTAATGTCCATTTGATAATAATCTAATTTTTTTGATTTTACTATTCCTATTACTAAATCTCCCACTTTCGGAATATATTTATGACTAGTGTTCATAATATCATATTTATAAGGATAATATGGTGTTTTTAACATAATACCTGAACATTTACTCCTATAAAAATTTTCATATTCACTATTATGAATTTTTTCAAAATTATTTTCATTAATTTTATTAAGTTTATCTTTTTCTATTCTAATATAATCTCCACTTATTATAACATCATCTTCCATTTCTTCTTTTCTTTTTCGATATTTAATGAAAATAGAAATATAATTATTTGTACCTTTTATATATTTGTATTGGTAATTTTATAAATTATTCTTCATGAATACATAAATATGTTATAAAAAAAAATATTTATATATTTATGCATATAATGAGAAAAAATAGATTTATATTATACTTGTAAAACCACTGAAGAAAAGAAAAAAAAAAGTAAAATATATATATACGAATACTAATATACTGAATAAAAATCTTTTAACGTATCTTAAATAACACTTTTTAAAATGTATTAATATAAAATTATATTTTCGTTTATATATATTTTTAATTAACCGTAACGTTTTTTATATTTCGTATGAATTTTTTTTTTTTAGAAACTTATTTTTAACATCAAATTTTTAAAATTAAAAAAATTAATTTTAAATTAATTTTTTTTTTTTTTCATATATAATTTAAAAATATGAAAAAAAAAAAATAATGAAAAGGATAAAAAAATAAAAAAAATTGTAATAAAACATATAGATAATTTATAATCAACAATTAAAAATTGTTAAAATTATTTCTTTATATATTATTTGTTAATAATTTTATATATATATATATATTTTAGCTTTCTATAAAATGCCATTTTTTATGGTAATCTATGTTTGACATTTTTTTTTTATTTTTACTTTTGTCATTTGATTATAATTAATATAATAAAGAAAATGATTGATAAAGTATGTAAGATTATAGAAAATATGATTTACGAGTTCAATGATCTTAGGAGGAAAGAATTATTTGATGAACAAGAGATTAAGGCTATCGTAAATAAAAGAAGGCAGCATGAATACAATATTAATAGTTCATCATCTCTATTACTGAATTTTATTTTATATTTAGAATTTGAGATGAATTTAGAAAATCTGAGAGAAGAGAGAAAAACGGAAAAAAAAAAACAATATTTAGACGAAATTAAAAAATATAAAAAATTAATAAAAAGGCATTATTCTGAATCAATAAATTTACAAGGAGAAATAGAGAATAAAAAAAATTCCAAAAAAAGCAAAAAGTTAAAAGCGTTAATAAATAAAAATGAAAATGAAATAAAAAAGTATAAAAATGACATTCTAAAAATGGAAAAAAAACTAGAAATATTATTACAGTACAGCTTATCGGATAACTCTCTAATAAAAAGAATAATCAAAATTTTTCAGGTATGTTTAAAAAAGCATTTTAATAATATTCAAGTATGGTTACAATATTTGAACTTCTGTTATATAAAGCAAAGAAGAGAGGAAATGGAAAATGCAATATTAAACAGTTTAAAGTATCATATGAGGAATGAATTATTATGGACAATTTACTTATACTATTTTTATAATATAAAAAAAAATATAATTCATACAAGAAAGTTGTATGTAAGAGCTATTTTATTTGTTCCTCGTAGTTTGTATTTAAATATTTTATATTTTAATATGGAATTTGACATATTTTTTAAATTATTAGAAAATTTTAAAGAAAAACATAAAGATAATGATTTGGATAAATTTAATGATTTTTGCAAAAACAATAAATATGAGATGGATAAAGATGTATGTGAAAGTACAAGCGGTAATAAAATTGACGATGATAATAACAATACAAATAATGATTATATAAATGAAGATTTTTTAAAAATTGACAGCAAAGAAAATGCTAATGATACAAATAATATTGTCAAAGAGGAAGACAAATATGGATTAGATGTAATTATTTTTTTAGTTAAAAAATATTTGAAAATTTTTCAAAATGATAAAAGTAACTTGCATATATTTATATTTTTACTTTTGAATGTGTATTTAAAAATGGAAAAAAAAAAATGGATAAGAAATTATATTCTTCAGTATGATGATTTTAAAGATATTATATTTACTTCTATTGAAAAACATAAAATGGATCAGCCATGCTTTTATTATTATCTATTTATTAATAAGTGTCTGAAATTTTCTAATTTTTATTTTTGTGAAGATGAAAATTTTATACTTTTAAAGGAAAATTTTTATAATGATTTTGAAGAAAATTACAATAAAAACAATATTCAAAAATATTTCAACTTAAATGAAGTGAACAATTTACTAATAAAATTGTTCGATTCTTTTGATGAAGATATTATGATTTATTTTTTTTGCTTGATCCTTACAAATTTATTTGATACATATAATGAATTTAATAATATATTGGAGGTTTTTAAAATTGATGATAATAAAAAAATCCATTCACTTAAAACAAAAGAAGAAAATATATCCATAGAAAGCACATTAAATGGAGATTTAAAGAATAAGAAAAAAGAAGAAAGTAATAACTTTAATTTATTTGAAAATAAAGATAATTTACAAAATTCAAGTAAAGAGAAAACTATTTTGTTTTATATGAAAGAACCCCTTTTAACAAGTTATGAAGAATTAGAAATTTTTCAATTTTTGAAGGATGATATTTTTTTATGTAGCAATTACGAATTTAACAGAATTAATACAGAATATATAAAAGAAAAAAATATTTATATTTATAATTTTTTACATAAACTAAATTTTACCGCATATATTTGTTTATTCGAAAATAGGCATTCACAAATAAGTAAGAATAATTTCATTTATGATTATGAACAAATTAATACAAACAAAGATATACTTTCATCAATGCTTTATTTCTTCTTGTTTAATAAAAAAAATCTAGAAGAAAATCATATTAGAAAAAAACATAGAGCAGCAAATGAAAAAATGAATCTTGCTGAAAATAATACTAACAAAAAACGAAAAAAAATGAAAGAACTTTTAAGTGATAGTATTGAAGAAAGTAAAAGATTCATAGAAGAAGAAAATAAAAGTAAGACAACTGATAATAAAAATATATATGAAAGCGATAGTGAAAATAAGAGTGAAAGTGAAAATGAGAGTGAAAATAAGAGTAAAAGTGACAGTGAATGTGACAGTGAATGTGACAGTGAATGTGACAGTGACAGTGACAGTGACAGTGACAGTGACAGTGACAGTGACAGTGAAAGTGAAAGTGAAAGTGAAAGTGACAGTGAAAGTAAGAGTGAAAGTGAATGTGAAAATGAGAATGAAAATGAGAGTGAAAGTTATAGTGAAAAAGAGAATGAAAGTAAGAGTGAAATAGAAAGTGAGAAAGATAGTAAAAAAAATAAAAATGAGAAAGAAAGTGAAGGTGAAAATGAAAACGAAAATTTTAATGAAGAAGAGAAAGAAAAGAATAGCTTGAATCAAGATAAAAGAAGTGAAAACAAAAAAGTACTTTATATAAATAATAAAATAAATAAGGAAATGAATTTACATGAAAACGATATAAATTATTCAAAAGAAAAAAATAAAATTTTAATAAAAGAAATTTATATCATTGACGAATTGCTTTTGCTACTTGATAAAGAAATTGACTTGTTTATAAAAATAAATATTTTAAAATGTATCATAAACTTAATTATATTTTTGAATAATAAAAAAATAATAGATTATTTAAAAGATGTAATTACACATAATTATGAGAAAATAAAGAAAAATAATTTGAACAACTTATTAAATAAAGAAATAAATAATTTGATTTATTTGTATAATAGAGTTTATATTGATGAATTTAATATATCATAAAAAATAACTTTTATATTAATATAAGTTATTTATTTTTTATTTTTCATATTTCATTTTCTTTTATATAAAACTAATTCGTTGTTTTTATTTTCATTTTTTTATGTTTTTAAAAAAAAAAAAAATCTTTAAAAATTAAAAAACATATAAAAATTCCTTTGATATATTTGTTATTATTTTAGTATATATAATAATAATAATAATATGTAGCATTCCCCTCATTTTGTGAAGATAATGAATTTTAAAAATATATATTTATGAAAAATTCTTAAGTTTAAAATAGGTTGGATTAGTAATTAATATTTAAAAATAATACATATCTATGAATGTATAGAAATATATAATATAAACAAATAAATATGAATATACAAAAAAGTAACGTAAAAAAAGTATTCCTTAAAATTTAAATAGATATATATATAAACATAACAAATATATTTAATGTTTTAAAAAATTAAACGAAAATATTTTATAAGAATTATTTTTATTCACTTTTTTCTTCTTTTTTTACATATATTGTTTTCTACATTATTAATAGAAATTTTTTTCAATTTTTCTTTTTCTTCTTCTGTTCTTTCTTCTTTTTTTTTATTAATGTTTTTAAATAAATGAAATTCTTTTTCATTTTTCAAATTTTCTTTTTTATAATGTTTCCAACTATTTACTCTTTCGTCTCTTCCCTCCATCCATAATTTTCTTTCTTCTTCTTTTTTTAAATCTTCTTTTAATCTTTCTTCTTCTTTTTCTTGAACATATTTCAAATTAGCCAATTTACATTTTTGTGCATATTCTATTTTTTCTTTTTGTACTTTCATTAAATTTTCACATTCTTCATTAATTAATTGTTGTATTTCTTTTGTAATTTCATATTCTTCATATGTCTTATTTAAATATTCATTTATTTCGTTTTTTTTTTTTTTCAAATTTAATTTTTTTATGATATTTTTCTTAGCTGTTTCATAAACACTTTTATATTGTTCTTTTATACTATCTTTTTTTAATTCATCATATGCTCTAGTTAAAATATTAAAAGCCTCACCAGCTTTTTCAATTTTGCACTTATCAGGATGAATAAGAACAGACAACTTTCTATACTTACTTTTTATTATTTCCATATTTATATCTTCGTGTATATCAAATATTTCAAATGGAGAATGGTCTTTCTTAGCTAAAATTCTATTTATTTCTTTTTCCGCATCACTTTTACTGAATTTCTCTTTTTGTCCACTACTTTTATTTGATGTAATATTTTCAATATCTTTTAAAAAGTCATTAAATAAATCATTTATTTCATTTTCATCAATTGTATTATTGTCGCTTTTGTTTTCATCGATTACATTATTAATTGTTTCACTGATTATATTATTATTATTATTATTATTTTCAATATGATTTAAAGAGTTATCTATTTCACTATTTGTATTATAATCCACATTACTTTCTACAAAGTTATTTATTTCCTTGTTTTCTTTATTATTAATATCATTGCTTATTTTATTATTTAACACATTACATTTTTCCTCATTTACATTATTAAAATTATGTATATTTTTATGGTTATTTTCTTTTTCATTAATTGCATTTTCAGAATTATTTTCTAATTCGGTGGTATTTTCTTTCTGTGATTTTTCTATATCTTTATGTTCAGTCATTTTACTGATTTTTTTTTTTTATTTTTTTCAACACTTATAATTTTATAAAAAAGTTACAAATCTTAAATCATAATATTTCACTAAATTATTTAGTTAAGCATAGGTTAATATATATAATGCTTAAATTAATATCTGAAATTTTTATTTGTTAATGTAAATAAGCCACTTATATTTTTAAAAATACTTCAATAAACAGATATATATAAATATATTGAATATTTATATGTATATTTTGTTTGTAAATTAAAAAATAAACTTTTAAAAAAGAAAAAATATTAAGTTAAAAATTCTTAAATATATATATATAATTATTTTTAAAAGTTATTTGTATAATTTAAAAAATTTATGAAAGAATAAAAATATCTATTATTTTAAAGTTTTTTAAAACAATAAATACAAAAAAAAAAAAAATTAAATAATTAAAAAAAAATTACTTCATAGATATCTTATAAATGTATTTAAAAGGACTGATTTATTTTTATATTTTTAGAAATTTACATTTTTGAAAAATGTTTAACTTATTTTTTTTAAAACACGTGTATAATAGCAATAAATTTATTAAAAATTGCTTAACTTTTCAAGAAAAACTAAAGTTTTCTTTTTTATATGACAGTTACAAATATTTACACTTAAAAAGAACATTGTATAAGATTAATGAAAATAAAAATAAAACAATAAAAATTGAAATTAAAAATATTACATATATTTCTAAAGAAAATAAAAAAAATATTTTACTTTATAAAAGTTCTAAACATTTCTGTATAAATACAAAAAAGAAAAAAGAAAAATATACAAATGGTGAACTTAATATAGGGAATAATATTAAACAAAAGGAGGAAAAAGATGATGAACATTATAAGGATGTAAGAGTTGCAGAAGAAAGTAATAAAAATATAATTTCTGATAATAAAGAAAAAGAGAATCAAACAATTTTAATAGAAAATACAAATGAAATAGATGAAGATATAAAAAAAAGTCTTTTAGAGGTATTTAAATATAGAGAGTTCACAGATGTTCAAAGAATAATATATGAAAATATAATAAAAGAAAAAAAGAAAAATGATTTATTAGTTCAGGCAAAAACGGGAACTGGTAAAACAATTTCATATTTACTTTTAGTAATTAACGATATTTTAAAAAATAAAATTTTAAGTGTTCATACACTTGTAATAGTGCCTACAAGAGAGTTAGCAAATCAAATATATAATGAAGCAAAGTTATTATTAACTTATAAAAATAATATTAATGTTTTGACTCTTACAGGAGGAATAAAAAGAAGAGAAGATCAAATAAATATAAGAAGAGTTAAACCTGATATTATTATTTGCACTATTGGAAGACTATTAGATCATTTTGAGTGTACATATTTATTTAACACATTATTTCAAAATTTGAGAATGTTAATAATTGATGAAGCTGATCAGCTATTAAGTTCTGGTTATCAAAATGATATTAATAGAATATTATCTTATTTGCCTAAAAACAGACGAAATTTTCTTTTTTCTGCAACATTAAGTCATAATTTGGATGATATTAGAAAAAAAATGTGTAAATCAGATTATATTTTTTTAAATTGTATAAAAGATACTGAAAAACACACTAATGACCAATTAAAACAGTATGTTATATTTCATAAAGCAATCGATACAACAATAATATTATATAACTTATTAATTGAGCATATGAGATTAAATCAGTTCACATATAAAATTTTAGTATTTTTTCCCACAGCTAGAGCTACATCTTTTTATGCTAATTTTTTTAAAAATCAATTGAAAATATCAGTTTATGAAATTCATAGAAAAAAAGAACCAACTCATAGGCAAATTACATCTAATAGATTTTATATGGAAACTGTTGGAATTTTATTTACTTCAGATATAAGTTCAAGAGGAATCAATTATCCCGATGTTAGCTTAATTATTCAGGTGAATAGTGCTATTTCTAGAGAACAGTACATACATAGAGTTGGTAGAACAGCTAGAAGTAATAAAGAAGGTATGGCTATTATTTTGTTAAATGAAGCCGATGAATTATTTTACGAACAAATAAAAGATCTAAATATTGAAAAAATAAATCCAAATGATTACACAATAAAAAATACTAATGTTTCTAATTATTTAAATAGTTGGATGTCTAATACACAGTTATTATACTTGGCTTATGCATATTATTCTTCCTTATTAAGATTTTACAAAACAAAATATGCAATTCTTAAATTAAGTGATGATGATATTATTGATGTTGTCAATAATATTTTGTTGTCTACTGGATTAGTAGAGCAACCACATATTTCAAGTAAACTAGCCGTAACATTAAATATGCAAAGTAATCCGAAACTTAAAATTAGAAAAGATTTAGATGATTTATTATTATAATAAAAAAAAGAAAAAAAAGAAAATATATTAAAATGAAAAGCATAAAAGTAATAAACATAAAATTATATTTGTACAAATGCATTTGTTTTTAGTTAAATGAATATCTTTTTAAAGTTGTCTTTTTTTTTTTTTTTTTTAGTAATTTATTTATACAAAATTATTTTTAAATTTAAACTATGTAGAAATGATATATCTATTTATTCTTTTAATATATATAAATAATATTTTTTTCTATAAAAAAATATTTATTTATATTATAATCATAGCATATACCATTAAATTGATTTCCTTCAATAAAAAAAGAATTAATTATTTCTGCATTGGAATTAATTTCTAATATTTTTCCTTTTTTTTCATATTCACTTAAATCTTTTAGCAAAATAATAAAGTTAATATTATTGGTGCAAATAAATAAAGGAGAGTAACATCCATTTATATATAAAAAGACGCTCTTTATGTAAGAATTTCCTTTTTTTATTAATCTTAAAATTTTGTTTTCTTTGGTTAAGCAAACATAAACAGCATTTATATTATCCTTTTGATATATACAAACATTATTGACATAACAAGTATTTTGTAAATCTATTGATATCATTGTTTCAATGTCTTTATTTATATAATATAAGCTACTCTTATTCTCTTCATTGATGTTACCTGAATCTATTAAATATAAATTATTATTATTTTTATCATAAACTAAATTGTTAATTCCTGTGAAATTTTTGTCTTCATATTCATCAGCATAAAATTCAATATTTTTATTTTTGTCTATTATCATTAATCCCATCGTTACTTATGAATATAAAAAAAAAAAAAAAATGTTGTTTCTTTATTTTTATCTTAAAAAAAAATTGTTTTTATCTTTAAACAGTTATTATAAAAATAATTATAAACAATAATTTTTAATAAAGTTTTTTTTTTTTCTTTTTTTTTACTAGGATTGAATACATAGAAATTAAAATCATTATCTGAGCATAAGCACTTAGTTGTAAAATCGATACTAAGATATTTTTCTTCTTCTACTTTGGTTTTCTTCTTTTTTACTCCTATTATACTTTCTTCACTATTGAAATAAATCTCTTCTTCTTCATCTTCTTCGGATGATGATAAGAAATCATTAGTTTCTTGAGTTTTTTTTATATTTACTAATTTATATCTAAAAATATCACCTTTATCAGAAATAACACATAACTTACCTTCAACATCTATACAAGGAGAAAATATTTCGAAATCATTTTCATAGAAAATTTCTACGTTTTTGTTTTTTTTTTTCTTTTTTGTTTTTATTTCTTCTATATTAAAAGAGTTTTCGTCACTCGATTTCTTATCACTCATGTCTATTTTACTTATAAAAAAAATACCTTTTTTCTTTTCTCTTTGAGTTATTTTTTAATTTTTCTTATATTTATTGTAAGGAAAACTTAAATATCAATATTTTTTATAAACTTTGAACATATCTTCGTAGGAAAGAAAAAAAAAAAATGTGAAAATTCTTTTTTTATATTTATGGATATGTCTTTTTTTTTTTTTTTTCCCATTAAAAGAATTTTCTTGTTTTATATAGTTTTTTTTTTTTTTTTTTTCATTAAATTATTTTTCATAAAATACAAAGTTTAGGTAAACATGAAAGTAGGAAGCACAAGGCAATTTCTTTTTATAAATATGAGGATATATGCTTAATTTTTATTTTTGTATCTATTAATATTATATAGAGAATTATGCAAATTATAATTTAATTTAAATAATGATATATAATTATATACAAGACAAAAGAGGTATTTTAAAACTTTCTGTTTTATTGAATATATTTTGTTGAGATTTTTAATTTCATTTATTTAAATATTAAAAAAAGAAAAAAAAAAGAAAAAAAAAGTAAAATAAAAATATTTAAATTATAAAAAAAAATATAATTATAATGTTATCATTCATATTCTTTTTTATATATACATACATATATGCAGATATAAAACTTTATAAGACACTATCAGCTTTTCTGATAGTATTTTTAATCTATATAATAAAAATATTTTAAGTTAATGTTAATTAATAATTTCAAACTCTTAAATAATACAAAGATGACAAAAAAGGATTAAATAAAATTCGATAAAAAATAAAAATTATAAGAAAATAAGTAAGATTATTTTATTATATACTAAAAAGAAATATGTAATATATTTTAAATGATATAAAATTAAAAAAAAAAAAAAACAAAAAAAAATTATATACTTATTCTAAAAAACAATTGTGCATATAACGCATTTTCATTATTCCATTACTTCTGGTAGCAAGGAAATATATGAAAATGAAATATAAGTATTTATGCATTTCGAATTACATTTTAATCATAATAATTCAATTAAAAAAAGAAAAAAAACTAAAAAAAAATTAAATATTAATTTAAAGTTTAATTTTATTATGCAAATTTCTTTTATGAAATTTTATGTTAAAATCAACGTCACTATATGTTCTTAGGATAAATTTTTTTCTATGTAGATCAGAATCTGATAAAGATTTTCTAATTTTTTCATTTTTAAATTTTGTTTCAACATTTGTAGTGTTCTTGTTTTCATTTTCAGTTTCATCACTTTTTAATCCCACTAAATTTAACAAAGAGTCTTTATGAGCATAAAATAAATATGTACAAATTGAGATTAATGTTAACATTCTGAATTTTATTAATATATATTTATATATATATATATATATATATATATATAAATTTTTTTGTTTTTTTTTTTTCTTCTATACTTTTTACTATTTTAAATTATAATAATGCTATTATATCAAAATAACAAATTAGTACTATCTATACTTCCATAGGTTTAGTCATTTGTTTAATTATTTTATTTTTTTCTTTATTTCACTTGTCTGTATATATTTTTTATTTTTTTTTAAGCATAAAAAATACTCCATTCATTTAAAAATTGTAATGAGAATAATATTTCGGTTATCCTTAAAACGATAATGTAAATCCTATTTTAAAATTTTAATAACTCTCTAAGAATGCAAAGTTCAATACAGTAGAAACTTAAAAGAAAAATATAAAAGTACAAAAAAAAAGAATAAAATAAAATAAAAATAATTATATATATTTAATATGTATTTAGTGCTTAAATATAGTCAATAAAAAAATAAAAGATATATATATATATATAATAAAAAAATTAGAGTTAATCTTAAACTTTTCAGTAAAAATTATTAAAAAAATAGGAAACATAATAAATATCTATATACATTAAAGTGTGCAATAACTTAGAAAAAACGTTGGATTTAATGTAGAAATTTAAAGAGATAGGATGAAAATACTAATATTTTATGTTGTAAAAAAAAAATAAAATAAAAGCAAATTTTTTTATTTAATTAAAAGATTTAAAACAGGATTCATAATTTAAAAAAAATTATATTAAAAAAAAAAAAGATAAAATTTTTTGACATAGCAAATCTATTTAAAATAAAAATATACATAAATTTTAAGTTGTTTCATTAGATTATAAATTTAATTTTTATAAAATTAATTTTGTCAACAACTAAAAATTGTTACTTAAATTGCTATTTTATTCATCGCATGCTCATATATTATATTACATTGTATTGTATTATTTTTTTTTTTTTTTTTAACTTTAAAATATATTTAAAAAAAAAAATTAAAAAACATTTTTATTAAAATGTTTTTCTGTATAATTTCCTTAAAAGTATATTTAACAAAAATTTTATCATACAAAAAAATAAATATATTTTTTTTTCAAATTATTTATCAAAAAATTTTTTCATTGAAAAGTGTAAACATTTTTAATTATAGAATAAAAATTAAAAAAAAAAATAAAAAAAACAAAATAAAATAAAAATTCTATTATTTTTATTATATTTATTAAGATTTAAAATATTTTCTTATTTCATAATCATAATATAAAAATAGAACTTTTTTATAAGAAATTTTTTATTAAAAAAAAGCATAACATCATATATAATGTAGAATTTGCATAAGCATATATAATATTAAAAACAGTGCTTATTCCATTATTAAATTGCATGTTTTGCAAATTAAAAAAAAGAAAAAAGAAAAAATAAGAACTTGTTTTCATATAAATTTTTTAAGTTGGATGAGTAAAATAATAAAATTTAACTAGGCATTTTTTTTTTTAAATTTAATTTTTTTCCATTTTTCATTTTTTTTTTATCATATTCCTTCGTCATAAATTTCTTCATTACCTATATGTGGATTTTTTTCTAAAGGTCTTTCGACAACCCACCGAGGTGGATCCATATTTCTTTCTGATTTATCTACAGGCCAATCAATCAAACAATCATGCCTTTCATCACTTGGAACTATTTGTCCTTCAGACACTGAAGGTCCTTTTTTTATTTGTTCTTTTCTTTTTTCAATTTCTTCTTGGAGTTTTTGATTTTTATCCCATAATGCTTCTCTTTCTTCTTTTGATTCATCACTTTCAGGATCTATATTATATTGTCTAAGTACATCTTTTCTATATAACCATTTTTTTGTATCCTCTAATTCTTCTGCAGTGCTTTTGTACTTATTCCAAGGAACATCACTATACCTATCTTTATCCATGTAAAATTCAGGGTTCCTAAATTCTTCTTCAATAGTACCATCATCACATGTGTGGCAATTATGATATAAAGCATTTTCTATATATTGAAAATTTTCTGATAAGTAATCTATAGTTTTCAAAAGAGCTGTTTTAGGTGCAATAGACCCATCTGTATGCATTTCAACAATGTTAATTTCACCTAAAATATCTAAATTAATCCCTCTTCTCTGCCCAGTAAAACCAAAATACTCTACTGGAGTACAACTACTACTAAAATGAATAAAATTATCTTTACATATATCTCTATTTCTTGATTGAGTCCCGTATTCAGGCATTACGTATTCTTCAATACTTTCTATTTTAACATCCATCTCTAAATAACTCCCTGCAGCTACAGAACATATATATTGATTTTTGTTTATGATTTCAACATTTTCAGGTAATTGCATATGTCCAGATACAACAATCATTGGGCCTTTTATTCTAAATTTTCCAATTAAATAATTATCCATATCTGCATCTTCAGGTACATTTTTAAAAGTTATTTGCCTTAAGTTCTGGGCTATATCAAAAAAATTTTCTCTAACACCAACAATACAATAAAATTCATGTTTCATATTAGGTATTCTTAAAGCCGTGACCCTTCCACCTTTTAAATGCTTTATAGCTACTCGTCTAAAAGCATTTAAAAAAATAGGAGATAACTCAACTTCATGAGAATGCATAAAAAAATATGTATATGCTCTTCCTTGATGATATTTTACTGGTTGAATTTGCTTAAATTTAAAACCAAATGTTTTAGGTCCTCCTTTTTTTGCATCAAAATATGTTTCATCTAGTAATTTTTTATCCAATTGATATGAATCGATTAACACTTTTTTCTCTTTACATAATTCATCAAAGTATTTATTGTACTTATGAAAATCATAAACTTCTGGTTCATAATTCATTGACTTACCTTCATAAACTTTTATTCCTTCATATATATATGGAGGTAATTCATATTTTGTTCTATCTATTTTATCAATATTTTCTAGGTCTATTTCTTTTATATCCTTTTTTATTGCATTATCATATACATTATATCTATGGTTTCCTACTTTCTTTTGCTTTTGCTTTATCTTTTCTTCATAATCATTTGAATTTATTTTATCGTTCAATTCATCATATCCATTATATAAATTTTCTTCTTTTAATACACCATATTCATGAAATTTATCTTCATTATTTAATTCATTGTATCTGTTATCTTCATTTTCTTTATCTAATAATCCAAATTTATATTTATTTGTATATTTTTTCTTTTTTATTTTTTCATTTTTGTAATTATTTTTGACATAATTATATTTGTTTCGTATATTAGTATCTAAGAAATAATGAAAAAAAAAAAAAAAATGATATTTATAAACAATGTAAGAGTTTAATTTTTTTTTTTTTTTTTTAATTTCTATTTATTTAATGGAGTAATTTTTATAGAGTTTGGATATTTCTTATAACTATTTTTTTTTTATTGTTATTTTCTTAGATAGTACTAATATTTATATTAAAATACTTTTCTTTTTACTTTTAGGTAAGGTAATTGCAGGTATGAATGCTTGATTTTTTTTTTTCAATATTAAACAAAAGAACGAATTCGAATAAAAGGTTGTCAACAAAAAAAGTAATAATGATAATGGCATTATATTTTTTTACTCACAATATTGAAAAGTTTCTATATTTTTCATTTTTGATTTTTTCAGAATGTGTAAAGTTATAATAATTGCAACAACTAATATACAACTTAATTTAAAATAAAATAATTATTATATTTAAAATTAAATAGAATCTATTTTTTTCGTTTATTAGATCATTTTAATTTTACTATAAAGCACAAACAATATATTCTGTTATTATTTTAATGGATATGTAAAATTAAACGGAATTGACCTTTATAAAGGGAAAAAGAAGAATATAAATGTATATATTTAATGTACTTTAGTTCTTAATATCTCCTAATAAAATGAGGCTCCTCTTCTTTTTTAATTGAAAATGTTAATAAATAATATATTATTTTTTATATATACGAAATATATATATATATATATATATATATATATATATATATATGTTATCTTTCTCAAATTTTTCTTAATTCTATTTCATATATATAATTATATTACCCACATATTTTTCTTTAATTTTACTCTGATATTTTTCTTTTCAATTAGAAAAAATGTATATATGTAAAAGTTAACATTTATAAATTTTTTTAAAAAAAAAAAAAAATTCAGAATAATTTGTAATACTTATATGCCTTATTCTCTTTTTTTTTTTTTTTTTTTGTTACTACTTTTATGTTTTTTTATGATAATTTTTTTATTATCTCTTAATTTTTTTTTCTCTTTGTTTTTTTTAATATATTATTTAAAATTTTTCTTTTTTATTTCGGCAAAAATCTTGAAGTATCAAATATAAAATATTAGACGTGTGCAATAAAATTAAAAAAAAAAAAAAAATTTATGTAAATTCACTATTATATTTGTTGTTTAATATATTTTATTTTCATTGAATATATAATATATATATATATATGTTTGAGTATAATTATTTAAATTTTATGTTTATTTTAAAGAAAAATAGGTATACTTAAATTAACAGTTTTGTTTATTTTAAATAAAAAAAAAGAATTACTAATTAAAAAAATATATATATTACTACTATTTTTTCTGTGTAGTATAATTACGTCAATTAAAAAATATGTTTATCTTTTTTTTTAACATAAATCTTTTTAATTTAATTTATCATAGCTAAATTTAATATTAGTAATAATTTATAGATTTTTATGTGTTTATCTGCCCCTTTTTTTTATAATATATATATTTTTTTTATGATTTTTGTATATATTTGTATTTGGAAAAAAAAAATTTAAGGGCGTATGTAATTTATAAGAAATAACAAAACTCACATTATTAAAAGATATTAACTTATTTGTATATTTAAATATATAAAGAGAAAAAAAAAAAAATTTATGTTTTTAAATAATTATAAAAGAATGTAACAATAAATATATGTATCATAAATTTTTTTTTTCTTATAATTTGTAATATAGAATTATATGAAAAGAAAATTGTATTATTAATTTTGTAATAATATATATTGTATGGAAAATTTTTAAAATTTCGTTATTATTGTATATATTTTTTTTTTTTTAAATATATTTATATAAAATTATTATAGGTTTTTTTTTTTATTAAATTTATACATATATATATATATATATGTGTTAGAACATTATATAATGGATTATAGAGGAATAAGAAAAAGAAAAGATGCAAAAGATAATGAAATAAATTTACAAAATGAAGATATATTCATTAAAGAAACTACGAGAAATACGAGTTGGAGCAATAGTTTTACAAAAATAGAAAGTGAGAATAAAAATTTTAATAATAATTCATCACATATAAATATAAAACCAAATTTAAGAAGAAATTATTCTAGTGAAAGTAGAAAATCAGAAAAAAAAAAATCAGGAATATTTAATAGCTCTAACATTAGTTCTTTATCAAATAATTGTATGAAATCTTTTAACAATATGCTAAACAATATAAATTATAGCATGAAAAATACAAATAATAATAATTTATCAACCATTTCAAATAATACATTTTATGGAAATCAAGTTAGGAATATAAATTATTCAACTAACGTAAATAATTTGAATAATTTGAAAAATACACAAGATAAAATAAATTTAGAAAACAATAGAGGAACAAATGATTCTAGTTTATTTAATAATCTTGATAATTACTCTTATACTAAAAATGATAAAAAAAGTGAAAGATATTACAACAGTGATAAACAAATTATGAATAATGATAAAATAACTGATAATAATAATAAATTTAATAACAATAGTAACAGAGGAAATGATGAAAAACAATGTGGTGAAGTACTAAATAGCAAAAATTTGGAAAATTTTTTGAATAATAAGGAAATGTTAAATAAAAATTATCACATAACTGGATTTGGTAACAATTCTATTAATGAAATAAATAATTTAAGAAATATAACAAATGATCAAACATATTTTACATGCCTTGATAATTTATTAAGAAATCATGGGAATATTGATTCTAATGAGATGATAAAATATAATGATAAGAATATAAATTGTTTAAATGATATAATATTTTTAGATATATATAGAGCATATAACGTGTTAAATTATATGCAATATAAAATTAATGTAATTATTTTAACAATTAAATTTATTGGAAAGAAAATAAAAAGAAAACATGTTCCTGAAGAAGTAGTTATATCTTTAGAATTTTTAAATTTCTGCGTTAGAAATTTAGGATTATATTTTGTTAGATTTATTGATGAAAGCTTTATGAAAAAATTGGGTAAATTATTAAGAACAACAACTTTAAAAAAATCTCTTACAAAAAATGTGAAATCGAAATTGTCTAAATTTCTTATTGTTCCTATAATTCACCCAGGTGTGGCAACTGATCCCAGACTTCATTTTATAAAAAGAAAAATTTTGTTTATGATGCAGTTGTGGCATGATTCTTTTATTCTTCATCAAAATGTAGCATCAGCTATATTTTCTGAATATAAATCATTAAAAGAAAAAGGTGTCTCCTTTCCAGTTATTAATAAATCAGAAAAATTTTTAGTTAAAAATGCAGAAACATCCCCTTCATTTTCAGATGATAATATTTTACATGAATTACCTTTAAATTTAACTCAAATAAATAATATTATGAAGAGTTTGAAGGATATTCAAAAAATGAATCATGATGAAGAAAGAACTAAATGCATTAATATAGTATCAACATTTAAAGAGAATATTATACAATGTATAAATAAATTGTCAGATTATAAAGGAAACACTAATGTTTCTGTTACATTAAATTCACTTCTTTATATTAATGATCAAATTGGTGTTTTAAACAGGTTAGAAGAGGAGAAAAAAGAAAAAGAAGAAAAAGAAAAACAGCAAGAAATAGAAAAAGAAAAAGAAACGGAACATGAATATGAACATGAAAAAAAAAAAAAAAAAAAAAAAAAAAAAAGATAATTTAGAATTAAATAATATAAATGACATAATTTTTAATAAATATGATCCATGGAATAATGAAAGAATAGATAAAAACAATGAAGAATGTAAAACTGATAAAACATTTTTTAATAAATCATTAGGTAATTTTAGTAATACTTCTGATGGAAATCCACTAGGAAGTTTATTTAATAATGAAAATGTGTTTTCCTTTTTTAAAGATGAAGAAAAAGAAAAAAATGAAACAGTTAATGAAAATAATTTTATTTATGACAAATATAGTGTATTTAATGAATTAAACTTCAATAATGATAAAAATTATATTTGTAGTAAAAAAAAAGAAGAACTAGATATCTTTAATAAAAATGACGATAATCAAGAGAATGTGATAAGAAATAATTTATACCATATTAAAATAGAAAATGAAAAGCAAAATTGTGAAATAACTAATAATAGCACTATGAATAATCAAAAATATAATGAGAAAATATCGAAATTAGATGAAGTAAATAACAGTGATTTTAATATAAATGAAGTGAATGATTTAAATTATACAAATCATAAATATGTAAATAATGAAAACTCGAAAATTTCTATTTTAAGAGAATGTAGTAATAACAATGTTAATCAGTTGAATAACTTTGATAAAGATAAAAGAGATATAGATCTCAGTGTGACTGATAATGATTGTAAGAAAACTGAAAAAGAAGAAAATAACTATAGTTTATATCATTCAACAAATAAAAATAATTTTGAAATAGAAAATTATAATGTGAACATTTCGAAAGAAAGACATTGTAACTTTGAAAAAAAAATTTCATTTAATAACGTTGATGAAATTTCTAATAATATTGAAAATAATGTTACAGGAGAAGATGATTACAACAGTAATACTAAAACAGAAAATAAATATATGAATATTAACTACGTTAATGTAGAAACTTTAAATATAAGGTATATTAAAGAAAAAAATTCAAATGATGTAAGTTCATATAATGAAAGTCAAAATGATTCATTTAATTATTTAATAAACAGAGAAAATTCTAATGGAGGTATAAACAAGTTACTTCATTCAGATAATAAAAGTAAAAAGAAAATTGTAGAAAAAGAAATATATGAAAAAGAAAAATATGCAAGAGATAATTTTGATGAAAATAATTATGATTATTTATTCGAAACATTTGATTTTAATACCATTAATAATAATTGTGATAAGGTAGATATAAACAAAAAGAAAAATGATTTTTTAGAAAATTCAAACGAAAAGCGAGATGATATATTCTTAAGCAATGAAAATGAATATGAAAATAACATATATTTTACAAAAGAAAAGGATAATGTAGATTTATATGAACAAAATGAGAACAATTTAAATAATGATAAATTTAAAGAAAAGCATGATGAAGAAAATATAAGTATGAATAACATTATTAAAAAATTTCATAGCGTAGAGAAATTTGAAAATAAGAGTACTGTTTTAGACGCACATAATATGAACCTACAGGAGATAGAAAAAGATTTTACTTCTTTAGAAAATATTGATAAAAAAAATTATACTTTTTCTTTAGAGGAAGCCAATAATGAAACTATAAATATAAACGAAAATATTGACCCTATAAATGTTGATATTCAAAATGAAAATAATTCTATGAATATTTCGGAAAAGAACATGAATAAATTGAATAGTAATGATAATTGTTGCTGTGATGAACAACGGTATAATTCAAAAAATGACATAAACATTTCTGGAATTCAAGAGGAACTTAATTCAGAAAGTGTTGAACTTAAAAGAAATGATGATAATTATAATAATTTAGAGAATGATCATATAATTAAAGATCAAAACAGTTCTAGCGAAAAAGTTGATGATATAAGTAACGCTGATTCGAATGACATAAATTTTGATGAAATTGACGAAATAACTAAGGCATTAGATGATATAAATGACAATTTTGAAAATATGAATATTTATAAGTTTGATCACTAAGATAATTTTTTTCATAAAATTATATATATACATATTTCAAAATAATACACGAAAATTACTTTTTATTTGCCTTTTTTTTTTTTTTTTTTTTTTTGTATTCTTTTTGAAAAACAATTTTTAATCAATTTTCTATTATGTGTCTTATTATTCTATATATATATATTTGGGGAATTACTATTATATTTATTTAATATTTTTTATGTATAGACAAATAGTGTTTAAAAAATTTGAACAAATTCTTTTTTAATGAAAATAATTTCATGAACTTTTTTTCTATTTTTTTAAGTTAATTTTCATAATAAAACAAAATAATACATAATTTATTTTATTTTATTTTTTTTAACTCACTTTTATTTTTTAATAACTTAAAAACTTTTAAGTTACAAATAAAATTATACTATAAAAATAAAACAATAGAAATAAAAAAAAAGTTAAAATAAGAATATGATGGTATCAATAAACATAAAATTAAATAAAAAATAGGGGAAATAAAATTTTTGAGAAATTTAATATTTATAAATGGTGTGTAAAATAATAGTTGCATATATATGCATATTTTTTTTTCCCAAAAAAAGTCATTTTCACATTTTAAATTAAAAAAATTCAATTATCTTAATTGATATGACAAGTATCATGAAGTAATACAAATTCACGAACTGAACTTCCAAATCTTAAAATATCCGTTTCTCTAAAAAGGAAAAAGAACATGTATATATATATATATATATATATATATATATAAAATAAATAGGTAATAAAATAAAAATATTGATAAAAGTTTAATAAAATTAACATATATATATTGACTTATTGTAATATTATAAATACCTCAACTCATAAAATTTATTTGGCTCTATCTGTTCATTGTTTAAATATGATCCATTTGTACTATTCAGATCGACAAGAAAAGGTAAAATTTTATTTTCATGTCTTTTAAACTGTATAACTGCATGTTGTTTTGATATACTAATATTATTTAATTTTATATCTACAACTAAATCTTCCTTTCCAATTAAATAACAAGATTTTTCATGTATATGTAATATTTCTACAAAAAATATATATATATATATATAATTTGAAAAAGTAAATATTAATAAAAAATAATAGAAATTTTATTTTATTTTTCATAAATTATCGTATATTCATATTTGCACTTTAATCATTTCTATTTTCTTTTTCTTTTTATTTATTAATTTAATTTTTTTATTAATTTACTTTGAGGCTCATTGTTATTACAATCTTTGAACATATAAAGACGCCATTTTTTATCTGGAATTTCAGCATCAACACTTTCAGTATATTTTAATTCAACTCCATTTTTGTAATTTTTATCTTTTGCCAATAAACCAGATGGATTAAAATTTTGCTTTTCCTTAACTTCATTACTTATGTTTTCTCTTTCCTTTTCTTTTTCATCTTCTTTCTTTTTTTTAGTTTCATTCTCTATACTAATTTTCTTTAACTTATTACTACCATATTCATGATTATTATAATTATTTTCATGATAATTTTTAGAATTATTTAATTTATATTCTTCATTTTCCTTTACCATTTTATTTATATCATTATTATTTTTTGTTGATTTTAAACGATTTTCATTCTTAGATTTATCTTCTGAATTTTTTTTGTTCTCTTTGTTATTTGAGGAATCAGAATGTTTTAGATCTTCTAAATGAATTTTTTTTCTGAAATTGCTTTTTTCCTTTTCTGTGGAATCATGTTTCCTTTTACCATTATAAATTTCGTTTTCCTTAGGATTCTTTTCATATTCATTGTACCTATCTATATCATATATTTTATTTTTTTTGTTTATCATCTTATCATGTTCTCCATAATTATCTTTTCTTATATGTAACTCGTCTTTTTCATATTTTTTAGAACTTTTTTCATATTTTTTATAATCACCTTTTTCATATTTTTTGTAATAATCTTTTTCATGTTTATTATAATCACCCTTTTCATATTTTTTAAAATCATCTTTTTTCTTGTTCTGTTTGTTGCATGAACTACTTTTTTTATGTCTAGCATTATATTTGTCCCTGTAGTAGTCTTTATCTTTATATTTTCCTTCATCATCATAATAATCTTTTTTATTTCTTTTTTTTTCATTTTTTTCTCTTTCATTACTATGTTTTCCTATTTGTTCATACTTATTTTTTTTGTTATCATTCATTTCTGAATAATTTTTATTCTCTCTAATTTTATCATTTTCATTTTTAACTTTTTTTGATTTATTGTTTTTATTATCATATTTTTCTTTATCATAAACTTTTTCTTTTTTGTTATTATCATATTTATCATTAGATATTTTTCTTTCTGTTATTGCTTTATCTTTTTTAGAATTTACATTACATACATATTCATCTTTTTCTTTCTTTTTATCTGGAATTTTTTTTTCGCATTTGTCTTTATCACATTTTTCATCTTTTTCACAATTTTTAACCTTTTCATAATTTTTATCATAATTTTTCCTTCCATCTTTTTTTTCTCTTTCATCTTTCATTTCTTTTTTATGTACCTTGTATTTACAATTTCGATCTTTTTCATTTTCATAATCTTTCTCATATATATCATTTTTATCTCGATGCAACTTTTTTTTAATTGTTATATTCTCTTTATATTTCTGTTTCTCTATTTCTTTTTCCTTTTCATATTTTTCATCATAATTATTATTTTGTTTATATTTACTTTTATTATTTGTTTTCGAATTATTTTCATAATTATTTTCATAGTTCCTCTTTTTATCAATATTTTCGCAATTATTTATATAATCTCCATTATTATCTTTTGGTCTATGATCTTGATCCTTTTTAACTTTATTTTCTTCAATTTTTTTTCTTACGTTGTTTTGCAAAAGTTTATTATCAAAATTTTTACTTTTTATCGACAAATCATTTTCACAATTTTTTAAGTTTTTCCTATTATTCTCTTTACCTTCTTTTATATTTACATTATTATTATTACTGATATCATTTAACTTGCTTACACTAGCATTTTTTTTTTT
Source organism: Plasmodium relictum (assembly GCF_900005765.1). NCBI lineage: Eukaryota > Apicomplexa > Aconoidasida > Haemosporida > Plasmodiidae > Plasmodium > Plasmodium relictum. The sequence goes on from NC_041692.1 coordinate 218,260, forward strand.
ATATTCTGAATTATTTAAATTGCTTTTATCAGCATTATCATTTATTTTAATAACTTTATCTTTATTCATTTTTAAATTTTAAATACATCCTTATTTTTTCAGTTGTTTTATCATCTTCAATATTTCACTTAATACATACTTTTAAAAATTACATTCATTAATTTTTTTTTAAATTTCTTTAATCATCAATTTTTTAATTATATTTTCTCACAATATTCTTTATAGTTTTTTTACGATGTGGCTTCAGTTTAAAATATAAAAATTTTTAATTTTTTTTTTTTTTTTTTTTTTTAATTTAAATCATTATTTTTATTTCCAATGAAAAATATTCAATATCTTTTTTAATTTTTTTTTTTTTAACAGTGTAAAAATTTTAATTTACTAACATATTTTCTTCACATTTTAATTTTCATGTAACTTCAAAAATATATAATATATAAAATTAAAAAAAAATAAAAAATGAGAATTTTATATTTTTTGTGAATATATAAAGACATATAACCAGTGGTACTATATTTTAAAAAATATATTTTATGATCTTTATTGTATATTTTTATTTTTTATAATTTCAAATTAATTTTATTTTTTTATTAGGATTAAAATATCACTTAGAATAAAAAATTAAAAGTACAAAATTTTATCTCTTTTTTTTTATAAATAATATTTTAAATTTTAATATATTATTATATATAATAAAAAGCTCATAAATTACATATTTACAAATGTATTATATATATAAATATATATTTACTAAAAAATAGGAGTTAAAGTTTTAAAATAACGCAAATTATAATATTTATATATGTACAAAAATATATATATATATATATATATATAAAATAAATAAATATAAAATAATGAAAAAATTATATTTTCAAATCTTCATTTTAATAATTAGAAATGGGATTGCATATAAAAAAAAAATTTTGTGCCATAAATAATTTTATTAAAATTATTATTACTAAAAAATCATGTGAAATAAATGAATTTAAAAAAGTATTAGGTTTAACATTAGTTTGTACAAATAAATGTATTTGTATGTATTTAATCGTGATAACACTAAAAGCAGAAATGATATTAATATGTTTTTCCCTTGTATATTTATAATAAAAAAAAAAAAATTAAGCTATTTTAACAAAACGTGTTCCATAAAGATGTTGTAAATAATATTTTACGATGAACTTATTAAACTACTCTGATTTAAAAAGGATTGTAAAAATCTTAAATAACTCATTATTTGAGAAGCATATAAGTCCATATAAAAAATTTTACTTTCTCTAATTTTTGATAGATTTTCTATTGGTTTAAAATCATTGTTTAATAACATAGTTTTATCTATAAAATTTATATTTTTTTGATAAAATTTAATGATATTAATTGGATTATTTTGAAATTTGTTATCTCTAATCATTTTTATTGTTTTTTCAATGTCTTCATATTTTGAATATAAAAGATCAATATATTCCAAATTTTCTTTTTTGAAATTTTCCATATAAGAATCGAACTGTTGAAATATTTCTTTTTCTTTTTTAGATAAATTATTAACTATGTAACTTACTTTACTATTCAAATCACAATAACATTCACTTAATAATAATGACCATTCGTTTTTAGTATCTTCAAGGGATTCATAAAAATTTCTATCTAAATCGTTTATTAAATCACTTATTATTTCATTCCATTTGATTAAGTATTTATTTAAAATTGTTATAAAAGCATTATTTATATTTTCAATATTACAGTTATTAGTATGAGTCCCATTTATTGCACACTCAGAACAAAAACATTTAGTACAACAAGTGTGACAAAAGTAATGTATTGGATAATTAAAGTGTTGATGACATCTAATATTTTGTATTGATGTGAAATCTTTACTATTAACAGGATTTTCATTTGGTTTTTCTAAATTATTATCTAAAATATTCTTTATATTTGTTATACCTATCTCCTTGTCTGAATTACTATAATACATGGATTCATCACTTGAACCAGTAAATTCACTTTTGCTTGTCAAACAATATATATCTCCCTTTTTTTCATTATCATTATTTAGATAATTTCCTTTTTCCTTATTTTTTTTTATTTGTAAAATATTGCTTTCATTATTTAATTTTTTATATATTTTCTTCATCATTTTCCTTTTTTTTTTTTTTTTTTTTATATTTACTGAATTTTCATTTGTTACACAAGTTGATCCAATTGTTCCTTTAATAGAAGAATTATCACTCTCAAAATTACTCTCATTTTTCATATTTTGTACTAAATTATTCAGATTATTTGAAATATTTATATTTTTTTTTTTTTTTTCTTCTTTCTCAATAAATCGTTTTTGTCTTTCATAAAAATGCTTTTCATCATAATTATCAAAATCTGATTCATCATCATAAATCTTACAATTACTTCCTAAATCTTTTTCATGAAAACTTTCTTCATTCGTATCACTAATTATCTCTATATCTTCCTGTGTTATTTTTAAAACTTTCTTTGGTTCTTTAACTATTTTCTTAAGATTAATAACATTTTTATCGATATCATAATAATCATGAGTTTTATAATTTTTCATTTTTAACTTTTTTAATATATCTAATTCATGAATATTATTACAACATTCTTTACATAAATATTCTACACAATCTTTGCAGTATATTACGGCTTCATTATATGAACAAATATTACAAATATATGAATATTTATTTAAATCATCAATTTGCTCATCTATATAATTATACTTTTTACTTGATATCAATAATTTTTTTAAATTTTCATTTTTCAAGCAATCACTATTTAAAGTATCATTTAATTGTATTGCCATTTTTTTTATATATTCTTCTTTAATTTCATTGTTTTTATTTTGTGTATCTTTATCTGAATTAAAGAAAATAGTATGAACATTTAAAACATCAGAAGAAATTAAACCTATTTTTGTTAATACTTCAATTGTTTCTATGGTAAGTTTATTTTTGATATCACATAAAAAGCATGTAATATAGCCTAATTTTTCTTTTTTAAATACACCATCTATTTTATCATCATTAATAGCTTTTTTCGTATCTTTAGGATTAATAAAACATTCATTTATGTTATGATTTTCTAATATGTTTACTTTTTTTTCTTTTGAGCATTTTTTCAAAATTTTCTCATATTTTTCTTGTAATTGTAAACTAGCACACACAAGGCACATTAAATGCTTGCAAGATAAAACTAAAACATCATCCACTGTTCTGCTGCAACTAATGCATTTATATGCTCTAAATGTAGAAAGAAAAAAAAAATTTTTATTTCTTTTACTATTAATGTATATTTTATTATATATATTTCATTAATTTTAATAAAAATTTTAAAAACTTATAATTAAAAATATTTATTAGATTAGCATATATCTATGTACTCATTTCTTTGTTTTATTTTTTTTTATTTATTTTGAATTTACTACTTATTATGACTTGTATATATATATATATATATATATATATATATATGTATATGAATTTACTTTTTATTATCAACTGGGAAAGACTCATTTTCAGATATATTTTTATTTAAATTTCTATCACAATTTTTATATGTATCATAATTATTTTCTAAAGAATTCGAAGAAATTTCAGTTTTATAATTGGTATCTTCGTCAGTTAAGGAAAATTTATCCATCTTTCATAGTTTTTTTTTAAATTATAAAAAAATTATTGAATGTATTTTATTTTATGAATTCAAACAAAGAAATATGATATTATTAAAAATTTATGATTGTTTAAAAAAAAAAAAGAAAAAAAGAAAAATTATGTCTTTTTTTTTTTTTCTAATACAAAAATAAAAAAAAATGAGTAATTCTGTTACGAGCTTTTGCATTAAACAAATATTAAAATTTTACTATATCACAATATCAGACAATTATTATGAAAAAAATACACAATTATTAAAAACAAAAAATAAAATGTATAATGTATATAATAAGTCTATTTTTTTTTTTTTTTTTTAATACGCCCTAATAATAAACAAAAAAAAAAAATTATGGTATTAAAAGATATATTTTAGTTTAAAAATTAGAATAATAAAAAAATAAAATTTATGTATTATGAAGTACAGATTTTTACTGAAGGAAACTTAAAAGTGTTAAATAAAAATAAAAGCATATCTTCTTTTTTTTTTCCCAAACTAAAATATACGTATTTTTAATAAACAAAAATTGGTAAATGCACAATTAAAAAATAAAATAAAATTGCCATTTCTTTTATATAAAATGAAATATTTTTTACCCTATATAAAAAAATAGAAAAATATTAAAAAAAATTGTAATTTCAAATGATAATAATATATATTTATTAAATATTAATATTAATTTATCTATTAATGTAAAATGGAGACAATATTTTATTTTATTTTAATCACATTTATTTAATTATATTTTTAAATAAAGCTTAATTTTTTTTTTTTAGAAAAAAAATCTGTTAGTACCGAAGTATAAACACTAAAAAAACTTTTTTATTTTTGTATTTGTATGCTTGTATAGTATTTATAATTTTCACTAAAATTATTACTTAATATTTCATGTTTTTATTAGATATAATATTTTCATAAAATTAATTAAAAAAAAATTTTATTTTGCTTCTTATATCCTTAAAATATACATTTTCATATCTATTTCTTTGCATTATATATAATTCCAATAATATAGTTATAGATATTTAAAAAATTTTATATTTTGATTTCTAGTTTTTAGTCAACACATTTATGTATATTCTCCCACTAAATTTATTTGTTTTTTTAACATTTCAATTTTTTTTTTTTTTTATATTATAAATTTTATATTTATCATGATAATTTGAAATTAAGAAATAATGGCAGTTTAAAAATATTTTAACAAATAGACATTATAAAATGTCTAATTTATATATGCATTTAATTATTTTTAGTGAAATTTTTCTGTGAACTGAAATATATGTAGAAAATAAATGTTCTTATTCATGTGTATATTAGGAAAAAATTTATATATAATAGTATATTATTTTTAAATTTCTTACCAAAAGTTATTTAAGCTTTCATTAATATAAAAATTTTTAAAATATCTATAAATAATAAAGAAATCATTGATAGATATATGTAAAAAGAATATCCAATTTTTTTCTTTTTTTTTTCTTTTTTTATTTTATTAAATGTGCAATCAAATAATTTTTATTTTGTTTAAATAACTTTGCAACATTTTTTTTTTTTTCTTCTACTCTCTCATTTGTTGATTTATTTGCCTATTTTTGTTATTTCATTTTTGTTTGTATTTATTATTTTTTCTTTGTAATAATTCGTTTTTTCTACGTAGTACGATTAAAATATATATATATATTATTATTTAGTACACATCATTGACTAAAAAAAAATTCTATATTTGTAAATAGCATGTTAGTATATGAAAAAATAAAGCAAAAACAATATGTATTTTTTCTGTTTAACTATTAATTCTATTTTAAAATTTTACTTTTTTTGTAATAATAAATTAAAAAAAAAAAATGGTATTATCAAAATTTGAAATGCATTTCTGTGCTTTAGTTCTTTTTACATAGTAAATAATTGCATACTGTACTTTTTTTAAATCATTTTCCTCTTAATTTTTTTTTTTTTAGTTATCAAAAATTTTTAAAAAGTAGGGAATTAGATTAGAACTAAGTAAATTATTAATAAAAATATTAAATGCTATGATAGAAAATTGTAGAAAAACATTAAAATAAAACAAAAAAAAAGTATATGAAAAGTCATTCAAATATAAAAAAAGAAATGGATAATAGAAAATATTCTAATAAAAATGATATAAATAAGTATGAAGACAATTCTCTTCAAAAAAATAAAGAAATGAGTGAAAAAAATGACAGTAGCTTATTAACAATATATTCCTTTATAAGCAGCTACGTATTAAGGGAAGAATCAAATTATGATGAAAATGATAATAAATATATATTATTAGAAAATCAAGAATTACAAAATGAAAATGATCTGAAGAAAGTAAATGTTGGCTACTATAATGAGAAAATATATAATAAATGTGAAGGTGAAAGTGAGAGTGAAAATGAAAGTGAAGATGAAGATGAAGATGAAGATGATGAAAATGAAAATTATGAAAAAGATAAAATGGAACGAAAATTGGAGATAAAAAAAAAAAATAAGGAGAAAAAAAATTTGACTATACAAAATGGATTTACTTCCTGTAATAAAGAGAAATACATAAAAAAAAATAGGAAAAAAGAGAAAGGAGAAAAAAAAAATGTATATGAAAGTAAGAATAATGAACTTTATAGCAACAGTAATATTAAAAAGAAAATGAAGAATTTATCCAAATATTTTATGTTATCAATAGATAATATAAATGAAGAGGAAAACATTTTTAAAGATGAAAAACAACTGTCAAAGCAAATGTCTTATTATAATGACGCGTATTATTATACATCTGAAATGATTTATAAAGATAATAGAAAAAACAAAGAAAAATTTGCATTATATCTAAGATTAATATCTTTATTTGTTAATATAATAATAGGAATTTATCTAATAATTCATTTTCCACATACTAATAGTCAATTAGAAATGAATTTTTCAAATAAATACATAAGAGAACATGAAAAGCTGAAAGAAATTATTAGAAATAGTATAGAATTAAATAAAGATAATAATAAATATATGGATGATGTGCATTTAAACTCTAATATATTAATAGATGAAGATGAAAAATCGAGAAATAGAAATGCTTTTTTAAGCATTCTTTTTAGGAATAATAAAGAAATAGACGACAGAGATATTAATAATAATAATAATGAAAATAACAATAATAAGATAAATGCAATAAAGACGACATATTTAAATAAAACTAATGATACTACAATAAATAAAGGTAAATATTCTGATATAAATGAAAATGACGTAAATAATTTGATTAAAGAAATAGATATTGTTAACTTAATTGATGATGAAAATATTATGAATTTCATTTATTCTGAAATGAATAAAATATATAAATATGCTATTTATTCCTTTTTTGGAGAATTATTAGTAATATCAATAATTGTATTTTCTTTATTTATATTAAAAATTTTCATAAAAGATAATAATAAATTCAGTGTTATCTTAACTTTATATGGGATTTTATATAAAATATTTTGTTATTTTTTTGCTCATTATGTTTTATTTATGGGAATATATATTTTATCTATTTATTATAATATATATATACATAGAGATATATATGAAAATAGTTTTAATTTTTTTTGTTATCATTACGTATATAATAATTTACATATACATTTACTTATGTTATTTTATGCATTTCAAAACATAATCTTTACTATTAATGATACATTTAACTGTATACGAATGATGTTTATTATAATAAAGCATATCATCATAAAAATATATGAAAAAATAACATGTAAAAGTTTTATTACGTTTTATGAATTAAAAGAAGATAAATCTTTCTTATCTATAAATTGTTTTAACAAGATCAAAAATAAATGTAATATATATGGTAAATGCTGTAAAGATAAAAATTGTGTAGAAATAGATATTGATGAAGTGCACGAGTTAGAATATGATAAAAGCAACATCCCATTTACTAATTCAAAAGAAAAGTCTTATTGTAAAAATTTAGATATTAAGACATATGAACAATCATTATTAAATATGCGTAATCCTATATTTAAGTAACAAATTTTTTTTTTTTTAAGGATTGATATTACAAAAAATATATATTTTTTAATTTTTAAGATAATTTTCTTATTTAAAATTCTAAAATTCAGAATTTAATATTATTCTCTGCAAAAAAATTTTAATTTTTTTTTGTTCATTTTTTTTTTCTTTTTTGTTAGTTTTCGTTTCAAAATAAATATTCTTTATATTTTACATAATTATTATATGTACTATTTTTTTTAATTCTATTTCAATGAATTTATCATTAAAATATTTATTTGCATAGTATTTATTTTATTATTATTTTTTTTTTTTTCAAAAGTTTTATTAAAGACTGTATGCAATAAATTTAATACAAGCAATAGTAAATAAAATTTTGTAGTATTTATTTTGAAAAAATAAAGTAAAATAAAATTAAAATAAAATTATTTGATATTCTTAAGAAGTTTTTTAATTTTTTAATTTGCTATACATTATGGAGTAAAAAAAGAAAAAAAAAAAAAAAGCTACAAAAATAATTTCGATAAAAAAAAAGGAAATAATGTTATTATTAAAAGTCCAATTTTTTAATGCTAATTTTTTTATATTTATGTAAAAATAAAAAACTATTAAGGATGAATTATTATTTATTTTCAGTTTAATATGCAAAAAATACACACATGAGAAATATTGAAAAAAAAAAATTTTACTGCAAAAGTAGTAAAATATATGAAGTACTTTAATTATTCTAATATTTACATTTGCTTTTATTTAAAATAATCACACAAAATTTTTTTTTCCTTTTTTTTTTCAAGTGTCTATATTTTATTTTATGAAGACATTACTTGTTTTTATTATTTGATGAATAACAAAGAATTGTTTATAATTCATTCTTAAAGAGTTTTTTTTTTGAGTTTGACAAGAAAATGGAAAATAAAAATAATATAGAAAATATAAACTTGATCAAAGAGACAATGTTTGGACTTCCTAATAGTGTTATTTTAAAAACAATACATAATAATGTAAATCTAAAAAATTATAAAATTAGAAAAGAAGCTGTTCAAACATTAAGTAAGTGTTTATCTATGTTTATTTTATATATAACTGATGGAGCATTAGAACATTGTGAAAATGAAAAAAGATCAACTATTTTTACTCGCGACATTTTAAACTCCTTAGATGATTCCCTATTTCTTGAAATACATGATGAATTAAGAAAACAGATATCTATTCAAGAAGAAAAAAATAAAATGGAAAATTCTAAAGAAAATGAGAAAATCGAAGAAACAAATAAGAACAATGAAAACAATACACAAATTAATGCGAGAGAACAAAATAAAGACGATTTTGATATATTGCTGCAAGCGTTAGAATAAAAAAAAAAGGAACATACATATATACATATAATATTTCTTAAAATTGATAATATCCTTTTTAATATTCTTTAAATTTTGTTTTTTTGTTTTTTAACGTCATTAAAAATATTAAGTATTTTATTTATCTTATAATTTTTAAGTTATGAACATTTGAAATATTTTGAAACTAAATTATTTTTTTAATAAAATTTTCATTATTAAAAATAATTCATTATTTGGTGTTAAAATTTAAGGTAAAAATAATTTTTTTTTTTAAAAAATAAAAAAATGGTACAAAATTATAAAAAAAATATTATTAATGTATAAACTTTTTATATTAAATAAGAAAATAAAATTTTTATCTAAGAATTTTATGTACATAAATTTATTTAAATTAATAGGTGTTCGTAGTATTAATATAATAAAACATATTTTATTATAATAATAGAAAATATTTATAAATATTTAAAAATACATTTTTATAAATCTGTAGAAAATTTTGCAAAAATGCAAAAACAAAATTTTAGTATCAATGCTATTAAAATTTTTTATAAATTTTAAAAATTATATAGATATATATATATATATATTCGTATGATTAATAAAATTAAAATATTTTCAAAATTATATAATTTAAAATCTTTTTTTTTTTTTTTAAACTAAACTTATGTATTCATCATAACTTTTAATTGTGTAGAAAGATTTATTTTCTTTTCTTTTTGAAAATTTTCTATATAATGAATCGATAAATAAAGAGGATAATTTCATATTTGTTATTAAAGGAACTTGGAAATCGGAAGCAAGCCTTCTTATTCTATATCCATTTGAACCAACTTTAGTATGTAGTGCATCTGTTATATTAATAACCATTTCTACTTTATGATTCATAATTAAATCTGTTATATTTGGTTGTAAATTTTCAGAATTTTTATTATGTACTTTAATTAGTCTTTGATGAAATTTAGAGCCTTTTTTAATAGAAAATGATTCCAGAAATTTTGAATAAAAGTCATATGTTCCTTCTGTTGCATAAATAGTAAATCCCATTAAAAATAACAATTGAAATGGTTCTTCAAAAGCTAATTTATTATTTAAATTTTTAATACTTATCAAAATGGATTTTTTAGGCAATTTCATACCGGTAGCAATTAAAGATTTCAACAAGGCTTCATATTTATTTAAACCAAAACATGCTACTTCTCCCGTTGATTTCATTTCAACACCTAAAATACAGTCAGAACCATGTAATCTATTAAATGAAAATATAGGAGATTTAATAGCAGTATATTCTAAATCTATTAATGAGATATTAATTGGCTTTACATCATATCCCATTAATATTCTTGTAGCTAGATCGATAAAATTTAAATTTAATGCTTTTGATATAAAAGGAAAGGTTCTTGAAGCTCTTAAATTACATTCTATTATTTTTATTTCATTTTGGTGGCATATAAATTGTATATTAAATGGTCCTGATATATTTAAAGATTTCGATATTTTTTCTGATATTTTTTTAATTTTTCTATGAGTTTCTACGTATATATTTTGTGCTGGTAATATTAATGTAGCATCTCCTGAGTGTACTCCTGCATTTTCTACATGTTCTGATATAGCATAATTGATAATTTTTCCATTTTTGCTAACACAATCAATTTCTATTTCTTTAGCATTTTCAATAAATTTCGAAATAACAACTGGATTATCTTTACTTACAATTGCTGCTTTCATTAAAAAGTTTTTCAATTCCTCAAAACAATTTACAACTCTCATAGCTGCACCTGATAATACATAAGAAGGTCTTACTAAAACAGGGAATTTTACTTCATTAGCAAATTGGATTGCTTTAGATAATTTCGTAAATTTATTCCATTTTGGTTGATCAATTTTTAAAGAGTCACATAGATGAGAAAATTTGTTTCTATTTTCACAGCAATCCACGCTTTTAGCACTTGATCCCAATATTTTTACATTATTTTTGTATAAACTAAAAACTAAATTATTGGATGTTTGCCCACCAAAGGCAATTATAACACCATTACTATTTTCAAAGTTATAAATAAATTTTATAACTTCTGTAGTTATTTCATCAAAATAAAGCCTGTCACTTTCATCATAATCAGTACTTACTGTTTCAGGATTACAATTTATTAATATAGCTTTGTGATTTAATTTTCTGATAGTTTTTACACAATGTATAGCACTCCAGTCAAATTCAACAGAACTTCCAATTCTATAACATCCACATCCTAATACAATAAAACATTTTTTCATTTTTTTTTCTTTTTCATCTCTTTTATCAATAATCTTAAAACCAATACCATTATATTTTTCATTAAATATATTTTCATTTTCTGAAAATAAAGAATTTTCAGAGGCTCTTGATGATAACGAATTATTTGCTTCTTCTTCGTAATCATCATATGAATTATTATCAGATGTATATGAGTAAGTTTCATCGTCATCATCATTATCTTCTTCACTTGATTTATTAAAATTATACATAGATAATTCAGAATCATATTCACTTCTATCTTCATCTATATCACTAATATTTCTTCTTTTTTTATTTTTCTTTTTTTTTTTTCTTTCATTTTTTTTTAATTTTTCATTATTCGTGTCATTATCATTCACAGATAAATTATTTTTCTCTCCTTTATTATTCAATATGCCATGTTTATGTAATGTATCATTACCCATATCTTCATTGTTTATTAGTTCTTTCATCTTATTTATTTTATATTCATTGTTATAAACTGAGTCAACAATATAGTAAGAATTACTAGCACTTTTATTGGATATATTTTTCTTGGATAAATAAGTTTCCATATTTTTATTTGCTAATTCTTCTTCTGAAGTATTAAAATTATCTAAATATAATTGATCATTCGTAGAATGTGTAGTACCATTAGACATATTTTCGTCATTATTATTATTCATCATTGAATTTCTATTTTTTGTTTTCTTACAATTTTTTATGTCACTTATCTTTGCTCCTTTTTCACAATTACTGTCCCCTGCATTCATACTGATTAAATTGTTACTATTTGGTTGTGAATTATAATTATTACTGTTTTTTTGTTTTTTTTCTTTTTCTAATAATTCTCCTTTAATTGAGATTTCACACTTCATATTATCATAAGTCCCTTTTTTATCATTGTCTATGTTGTTAATACCAATTCTTGGAATTACATTTTCGTTATTACTTGATTGATTATTTAGAGAATTTTGTCCACTTATTATATTTGTTTCATCAGATCCTATACTCTCTTCTTTTTTGTATTTATTAAACATATGTTGAGAAGATTCTACAACATAATTGGCATGTTTTTGCTCTTGAATAAAAGGGATATTATTAGATTTCTCCATAGTTAAATTATTATTTAAAATTTTATTATCTTGATCAATATTTATATCATTTGTTACATTATTTACATCTTCATAATGAATAGAATGCTTATTATAAATTTGCTTTTGTTTTTCCTTTTCTTTCTCTTGAATTTCATTTCCTTCTTCAGAACATAACATATTTCTATTCTTTTCTTTTTTTCTATTCATTAACATTCTCTTCTTTCTCATATTTAATGGAAGTACATCATGCTCTATTCCTTGATATGTTAAATATAAATAATTAGTTGATGCGGGAAACTCAGCTGAAAGAGTGTCAATGACTTTAATATGAGGATATAAACCCATGCTTTCTCTATATCTCATTACATCATTTTCTGTTACTTTAGTATTGTAAGACAAATAAAAAGCAATTTGCTTATCACTAAATCCATGCTTCTTAAAATATTTCAAATCATAAAAAGATAATTGATTCAAGGTTAATGTTTTTAATTTATTTTGTAAGTTAAAAATATTATAAAATTTATATAAAAACCAATAATCAATATGAGTTAATTCATGAATTTTCTCCATTGGTATATTTAAATGAAACGCTTGATGAATAGCATCAATTCTCTTGGGGGATGGATTTTTTAATTCATCTATAATTTTTTTTTCGTCCCAATCAATACAATATGTATTACTAAATCCTAAATAATTATCGTCAATACATCTTAATGACTTTTGAATAGATTCCTCAAAAGTCCTACCAATTGACATAACTTCTCCTACACTTTTCATACTACTATTCATTGTATTTGATGCAAATTCAAATTTATTTAAATCCCATCTTGGTATTTTAGTAGTAATATAATCTAGAGATGGCTCAAAGCATGCAGTTGTTTTTTTTGTAATGCTATTTTTTAAACTAATTAAATCATAACCCAAAGCAAGTTTAGCAGATATATAAGCCAACGGATATCCAGTTGCTTTAGAAGCAAGAGCAGAACTTCTGCTTAGTCTTGCATTCACTTCAATAATGCAGTATTCTCCTGTTTTTGGATTAATACCAAATTGAATGTTACATTCTCCTATGATTTTTAAATGAGCAATAACCTTAAGGGCTATTTCTCGAAACTTATAATACTCATAATTACTTAATGTTTGAGAAGGTGCAACAACTACACTATCTCCTGTGTGAATACCTAAAGGATCTATATTTTCCATATTACATATAGCTATGCAATTGTTTTTATTGTCTCTTAATAATTCATATTCTATTTCCTTCCATCCTTTTAGAGATTTATCAATAAATATTTCATTATCTGTTTGTAAAAATATTTCTTTACATTTATGAATTAATTCTTCTTCATTATTTATAAAGCTACTATTTAATCCACCTAAGGAAAACGTTGTGCGAACTAAGATAGGATACCCAATTCTATTTGCAACTTCAATAGCTTCTTCTAAATTTTTCGCACTTCCATAAGGAGCTATAACTTCATTAATTTCTTTCAGTTTTTCAGCAAACATACTTCTATTTTCTGTTATTAAAATGGATTCTAGAGATGTACCTAATGATAAGCAATTATTTTTTTTTAAAACTTTTTTTTGTTCTAACATTAAAGCACAGTTTAAAGCTGTTTGGCCACCAAAAGTACATAAAATAAAATCAGGTTTTTCTTTTTTTATAATTCTTTCTACAAACTCACAATTCACAGGTAAAAAATATACTTTATCTGCTAGTCCTTTAGAAGTTTGTACTGTTGCAATATTTGGATTAACTAATATTACATAAATTCCACATTCTTTTAAACTTTTAATTGCTTGGGTTCCTGAATAATCAAATTCTCCTGCTTGTCCTATGCATAACCCACCACTACCTAGAAGTAGAACTTTTTTTTTTATGTAAATTATGTTATATCCAATATTTTCACGGAAATTCTTTTTTTTATTAAATATATCAAGAAGGAAATTTTTAAACAAAAATGAGGTATCTTCAGGGCCATTATTACCTTCAGGATGATATTGAACACTGTAAAATCTTCCATTTTTATGTGTTATACCTTCTATTGTTTTATCATTTGCATTTATATAACTAATAGCTAATTCTTTTCTTTTTAATATGCTCTTTTTTTTTAAACAGTAACCATGATTCTGCGAAGTAATGTAACATTTATTATCTGCTAAATGAATAACTGGTTGATTTACTCCTCTATTACCATACTTCATTTTGTATGTTTCACAACCAAAAGAAATACCTAGTAATTGATTTCCTAAGCATATGCCAAATATAATTTTATTTCTTTGTAAACTTTTTTTTAATATTTCAATTAAAGAATCACATTTTTTTGGATCTCCTGGTCCATTAGATAATAAAACTGCATCATAATCTATTGAATTGTAGTCGTAATAATAAGGTACAATAACATAAGTTATAGGAAGGTCCTTCCCTTTTTTCATTAAATTTTTTATTATACTATTTTTAATACCACAATCAACAATAACGATAATTTTTTCGGTATTATAATTTCTTTTATTTATTAAATTTAAAAGTTCCTCATTCTTCATTTTTTTTTTAATATACGTAGAATAATCATTATTCAAATTGAATTTTTCTTTAAAATTATCTTTTTTTTCTATTGTACAATTCCCCGCTTTATTAATATAACTGTTTTCATCTAATTTTTTATCATTTACATTATTTTCCTTTAGATATTTTTTATTTAAGATACTATTTAAACTTTTTTCAACATCATAATAACCATATTCATCTACATTTTGACAATGAAAAAAAGAATTTTCTTCTAAATTAATTAAATATTTATCGTATTCACATGATCCATACATATTAAAAAATGCATCATAATCTTCACTATTGGTATTGTTACTATTAAAGGGATTATGATCTTTAAAATTTTCATCTGATGATGTTAATATATTCATTTTATCTCTTAATAAGGAATAATGATCTATATTCTTATCATCAATTTTTTCAATATTTGAATTATTTTGATAACTATAATAACTTGTTACATTATTTTCATTTTCTTGTTCATCATGCAGGGATTCATCAATATCATTTATTATTTTTAAATCGTCTTTAGCTTTATAAGAAATATTTTTCAATTTAAATACTCTAATATAATGATTGCACACATATTTTAAAGTATCAATTTCACCTGGATCAAATAAGCTTATTTCTTTATATAATTTATTAATATTATTTATATTTTTATAAACTATTATTTTTCCTAGCATACTCCCTTTTTCTCTTAATCTTTTTGTTAATGCTCTTGTATCTATCCCACCTATACATGGTATTTTGTACATTTTCAACCATTCACTTAGAGTAATAACAGAGTTATAATGAGATGACTTCTTCGTATATTCACATATTACTAATCCCTGAATTTGAATTTTATTACTTTCAAAATTTTTAACTAAACCAAAATTATCATAATTAACTTTTTCAACTCCATAATTACCTATTGATGGAAATGTCAAAACCAAAATTTGACCAAAATAACTCGGATCTGTTAATGCTTCTGTATAGCCAACCATGGCAGTGTTGAATATGACTTCTCCTGTTACAATATAATCATCATTTTCAATTTTACTATTTTTAAATAATAAATCATCCTTCAAGTGATTATTTTTCTTTAATTCTTCATTCAAATTATCACTTTTTAAATAAGAATTTTTTTCTGAATTATATTTTGCATCACATCCTTCATAGCCTACACTATAACCTATATATTCGCTACCATCTTCAAGAATTAACTTACCTACTGTTTTGTAATCTAAAACGTTTAAAATTCAAAAAAAAAAAAAAAAATTAAATTAATAAATAATAAGAAATAAAATTATATATATATTTATTTATACTAAAAAAATATGTATTAAATAATTTTTATATCTAAACTTATTCATATAATTATAAAATTTTATTTTTATATATACCAAAATCTGGCCAAAATCCAGATGCCATTATTCAAATAAATTATATATTTTAATAAAAAAATTATAAAAATTAAAGTTTAAAATAAAAATTTATTCTATGGATTAAATTATTGAAAAATTAATTTAAAGTATACATATTTTTATATAATCAAATTTATGAACAAATTAAATCAAGTATAGAAAAAAAAAATAATAATACATATAATAAATATATACTTGCTATTTTTTAATACATTAAAACTTCAAATAAAATATATTTTCATGTACATTTAAATAAGATTATTATATAAAGAAATAAAAAATTGAATATAAATATGTTTCAATATAAAACAGAATTAAAAATTATATTTATACTCTGCCACTATAAAATTTTATAATGTTCTCTATTTTTTTTCTTTTTTTTCATTCTATTTAAATTTTTTTTTTTTTTTTTATATGTAGTTTTCTTTTCATGTATTTTTATATTTTTTTCTCGCTTATTTTTCTAATTTTTTAATTATTTCGAAATATTGGGCTTAGGAAATTTCAAATATATTAATTTTTTACTCTTAAGTTGTATTTTTTAACAAATATATTTTAATTCATGCTATAATTAAAATATATTTATGTATGCATATGAATAATTTATTCTTTTTTAAAAATAAAAAATAACCATATTGAAGTTTATATATTTTTTATTATTGACAATACATATTTTAAAACATTTTTAAAATACTTTAAGCTATCACATATTTTTTTTTTTTTTTCGTTATATATATATAACGAAAAAAAAAAAAAAATCTATGACATTTCCGTTGGTCAAAATTTTTTTCTTAATATTAGTGATTTTTACTTTATTCTATTTCTTTTTGCATTATTGTGAATAAATAAAAGAGAAATTCATCTATTATAAAAAAAATATATTAAGATAAAATAATAAAGGGTAAAATAAAAAGGGGTTAAAAGTCTAATAAATGAAGCTTTTTTTTTTAATATCTTTAAAATACCTTACGTAAATTTTTATATTATAATTATTTTTAGTTTAAGATAAAATTAAAAAATGCAACATCATATAATTAATAAATATATAAAACATATGTATTACATCACAAAAAAAAAAAAAAAAATTCCATAAATCCTCGTATTATTTTTAAAATGTTCAAAAAAAATTAGGAATAAAAAATAAAAAGTGTTATTCCTTAAATTTAAAACTAATTTGTAATATATATAAAAATTTCACTGAAGAAAATGAATTTAATTATTATATAATTAAATTTTTAATTGAGTAGAAGAGTACTTAAATTGATCAACAAATACCAAATTTTAAATTCCCCTTTTTTTAAATAAAAGAAACATTCAAAACTAATAAAATTTAATTTTTATTTAAAAAATATAAAAAAAATAAATAAACTGTTAATTTTTTTTCAATTATTGAAATATATATATTTTACATTATTTCCTAATAGAAGAAAAATTTAAAAGATATACCTCATTTTCACCCCTTTAAATGCTAAAAATACATACATATATATATATATTATAATAGTTCAAAAAGTTTTACATGAATTTTTTTAATATAAAATGTAAAATACATTAATCAAATAAATTGTTTTTTAATAAATATATGAAAAAATTTAACTTTAAAAAAAAAAAAAAATATAAATAATAAATTAAAAAAAAAAATTAAAAAGAGTTGTATATATATTAAAGGTGCATATATATATATTTTTTTTTTTTTTCTTTTTTCATACATTGCAATTTAGAAAATCAAAAGGTTTAAAAAATAAAAAAAAAAAAAAAAATAACATTTTTTTCAATTTTAAAATGTTAAATTTGTAAATACATTAACTCAAGGCGTTTATATTTAAAAAAAAAATATATATATAAAAATGAAACAAGCCAAAAAAATAAAAAATTGATGATAAATATATAGGAAAAAAAATATATATTCCATTTTATGTTTTTATATTAAACTTCACTTTCCCAATATATATAATTTCATTGTGATTTTATTTTGTTTTTAATTTTTAAATTAAAAAAAAAATATATATTTATATATATATATAAATATAATAAATCTTTATAAAGATTTTATTTTATAAATAATTTAGAACTATTTCAGTTATATTTATAATATTTTTTATAATTCAAAATGAATGTCGATTTGTTAAATCCAGATCCAGTAGAAGAATCAAAAAAACATAAATTAAAAAGATTAATACCAAGCCCTAATTCTTATTTTATGGATGTAAAATGCCCAGGATGTCTTCAAATTACAACCTTATTTAGTCATGCGCAAAATGTAGTTCTATGTGGAAGGTAAAATAAAAAAAAATTATTTTTTTATCTATGTATGTATTATTTATTTTTATATACATTTTAGTTTATAGTATTCATTTTTATGTGTGTAATATTTCTTCTAATTCTTTATATATATATGAATATAATATTTTTTTTTTTTTATATAGCTGTAATATTATGTTATGCCAACCAACTGGTGGAAAATGTAAATTAACTGAAGGTTGTTCCTTTAGAAAAAAAATTGAATAAGTGAAAATATAAAATATAATTATAAAGAAAAATGTTTATTCAACAAAAATTAAAGGGGATTTTTATTATATTTTGAGGAAATAAATTTATTATAATATTAAGAAATGTTATTTACAATTTTTAAATACGTTAATTAAAATATGAAAATTTATATATGATATAGTTTTTTTCTTTTTTTTTTTTTTTTATATATACCTTTTTATTTTTCATATTTTTGAAATTCAAACTTTTACTAATAAAAACACAGAATAAAAATAAAAAAATTTGTATTATTTATGCTTTAAAAGAACAACAAAATTATTGTTATATTAATTATACTCTTCTTATTTGTATCTTCTACAACCTTATAAGAGGTTTTGGCTAAATTTAAAAAATGAGACGTAATGAAGTAGGTCAAATAAAAGGGAAGTTTTATTTTTAATATAAATTTATATGTAAGCATGCATAATGCATAAAATTTATCAAAGTTTAAAAATGAGATGTAAGTAACCAAAGTATAAATTTTACATTAGCATTTTAGAGATATATTAGAATATATCAGACTTATATAATGATAAAAAGAATATAAAAAAAAATAAATATATATTATTATCTAGAATTTAAAAATATTTATGCCATATATTTCTTTTAATATGCATAAAAAACTGTTTGAAAAAAAAAAAAATATATGCATAATGACAAAGTAAAAATAAAAATAATTAATAAAATTATAAAGTTAGTGTAATTAAAAAGTTAAAAAAAAAAAAAGACAATATAAAAAACGAAAACATAAGAGTATACACAATTTATAATATTTAAAAATAAGAGGATACAATATAAGAACATTACATACCTCCTTTGTATGTGTACTATATAATTTTACAGATGAATTCTTTTAATTACATAACTTTACTTTTCTCTCTATTTAATCTTCTTAAATCTCTTTCACGAACAGAGTTTTTAACTATAGGAGTAGTTAGATCAGTATATTTTTTCTTTTTTATATTAGTATTATCTGTTTTTTTTGATGAGGAATTTTTATGTGATAATAAAGAGTAAACTGAATTTAAGGCTTCGTGTTTAGTTTTTATATTATTAAGTAAATCAAAATCATCATATAAGCATATTTTTTTTTCATTATTTAATCTTATATAATATAAAGCGCCTTTTTTATTATTTTCTGTATCTAATTGACTACTGTTATTTAGTGGACTTTTATTTGTTATATTATAGAAATCATTGAATATTTTATTATGAGTATCAACCATAATATCTTTATCCATAGGATAGTTTGACTTATCTACTATATCTTCATCTAATTCAATTAATGGTGGATTTTTATTTATATCTGAATAAGTTGAATCATACACTAATTTACTTGTTAAAAATTTAATGCTTTCACAATTTAAATAATTAGTGCAATTTAATAATTTTGTGCTCTTAAATAACTTCACAAAATAAGAAAGATTTGTTTTATTAACATTATTAAGTGCATTAATAACAAATTGAATAATTCCCTTTTTCTTTTTTTTGCTTCCTTTATTATTGTCATTATTTATATTTGCTATCATTTCTTCGTCACATCTCTGATAATACAATAATTTTTTACAAACTATTAGGAAAACATTGTGCATCCTTGTAGATAAATATGATGGCAAAATTACTGACTTATTTGCTAACAACTCTCTAAACAACTTAAAAATTCTTAAATCAATAGAGGAACTACCACTATTGTATAATATTTCTTCATTAATTGAAGCATCTTTTATATAAAAATATTTATCATGATTATTAGAAAACAGTAAAATAATTGGATATATTAAAATATATGGAGTAAAATAACATAGTACTTCTAAGATAAAACATAAATGCTCTGTTAGCATTTTAAAAAGTATGTTAATAATTGATAAATTATAACCATATGAAGATGTAGCTTCTTCTAGTATTTTACAATCATTAAATTTTTTCATTGTTTTACCTAAGTGTAAATAAATTTCAAAAAGTATTTTTAATATATCATATATTTCATTCAAGTGATCTAAATTATCAAACCCTAAAAAGATCCATTGATTTTCTTTTCTATCATTTAGATCATTTGATATTTGCACATAACTATTTATATCAGTTGTATTTGCGTTATTTAATTTTTCTTTTAAATCAAGATTAGTCATCGTTCCTTTGTTATTATTTGCTTCATTTTTTTCATCATCCATAATATGATTATTATTGTTACTTAAATTATTATTATCATAATTATCTTTATTATCATTAATTAATCTTTCATTTTCATTTCCATTTTTTTCTTTAATTTTATCCAAAATTTTTACTTCTACTAAAACCTTAGTTATTTCATATTCTAATCTATTATTATAAATGTTTTCTAATAATTTTTTTTTTTCATCACACATTTCATCATTAATTTTAGTTAATGTTTTTTTCAAAACGTGTTTACTAACTTCTAATACAACAGTAAAATATTTTATGAAGCAAAATTCATTTCTTTGAATTCTTTTGCAGTATAAATTGTAATAATCTTGATTAAAAGTATCATTTTGCCAAATTTTAAATACTCCTTTAATAACGAATATCTTAATATATTGTATACATTTAGCATAATTTCTTTTCATAAAATAGTATATACACACATGATAAGCAGCTTGAGAATTATAATTGTTACAATTTTTATTTTCTGAAATAAACTTTAAACCTTCAATTATATCATTAACAATATCTTTATATTTAATTTCTATATTTTTTATTATAACTTTTAATTTATGTAAATTACAGTCAAATTTATTTATTTTATTTGAATCTAACTCTTTTTCATATACATCATCAATCATATGATTTTCTTCGCATGTATTCATAACATTTTCAATAAAAAAACAATCATTATTCTGTAAATGTGTTTCTTTTAAAATACCATGTTCATTTTGTTCATTTTCAGATAATTTTGCTTCATTAATAAATTCTCCATTTTTTATATTTTTTGGTGAATTATTTAAATTATGTGAAATGGAGTTACTAAAATTACAACTTTCATGATAATCAATGTAGTAATTGATATATTTATTTATATTATTTTTCTTTTTCTTATTTTCATTTTGAACATTTTTAATATCATTTAAAACAACACTATTTTCATTTATGCCTAAGTTTTTTTTCCTGAAATCATTTAAAATATCAAAATTTTCTTTTATTTTTAAACTTTCTACAGAATTTTCCATGTTTTTATCATTATTGTTTTCTGTAATATCTATTAAATTGTTTAAAATATGAGTATCTAAGTTATCAGAACTTTTAATTTTATTAAACTTGCCTATTTTAGTATCACATTCTATAACTTTATCTATACAATCCTTTTCTAAGTTTTGTGAATCTTTATCTACTTCATAAATATATTTAATATTTTTGCTTAAAAAGTTTTTTTCTTTTATATAATTTAATAGAGTATTTGATAACTTAGTATCATATTTATAATTAAATAAGCATGCAAGAAAAAAATACCTAGGGTAATATAAGCAAATTTTTAATCGTGTTACCAATAATTTATATAATGGAATAATTATTTTTATGCTTTCCTTATCACTGTTGATAATATCATTTACTTTATTTCTGAAAATGTAAAAACTGTTTGTATTTAAAAAGCATGGCTTTAAAGAAAAATTTTTCTTTTTTAAATTTTCATTTTTATCCTCTATTATATTATTTATAATTTTTGGACTTTCTTCTAATGTTTTATTTTTTATTTGATCAACATATTCTCCAATTTTATTTTTTTCTTTCTTTACACTTTTGTTATTTTCTTCATTTAGTTCTACTTTATTTTCATCTTTTTTTTCTACTGATGTTTTTTCTGATGCATTTCTTGTATTAGATTCCTTCTTTTTATTTAAAGAAATGCCTTCATTAAACAGACATTTATGAAAATCTAAAAAATTAACACTTGAAAATATTAAACTATCTGAATAATAGCACATTGAAATAAGCATAAAATATAATAGTATCTCATCATATGAATAAGAGTCAATATGCATTTTAGATTTTTTTTTTTCTTTATTTAATTCTGTATTAGTTTTTTTTTTTACATTATTTTCTTCATCATTATAAGACAACAAGGAATTAAAAAGAAAGTTAAATAATTTTCCCAAAAATAGAAATATTAAGTAAATAGATTTATCGTATAATTTTAAGCATTCTAATGATTTTATTGAATATCCATGAACTTTATTTTTTAAATAAAATTTTAAGATACTCATATAATATTTCATTGAAAATTTTTTATCGTTGTTTATTTTTTTGTAAAACTTATTTTTTAATACTTCTGATTGATCTAATGTATCTAATGTGCTTATATCCATGTCACTAAATTCCTCTGTTTTAATGTTTACTTTAACTTTTTTTTTATCATTTTCAATTTTATTATCTAAACTTTTATAAATATCTCTTAAATTATAATTTATTATATTTTTTTCAGTGTCAAGTTCTATTATGTTTTTATTTTGTTCATCATTTTTTTTATTATCATATATACAAGAGTGGTTCATGTTAACATTTCTTGTTGTTTCAAAATTTTCTAAATTTGATTCGACTTCAACTTTTATTCCTTTTATTTTTGTTTCATCACTTTTTTCTTCTACTTTTATTCTTTTTTCTTGTGCTAAATATTTATCTTCTTTCAATTTTTTCTTTTTTAATTTTACCTTATTACTTTTTTCTTCTTCGAAGCTTAACCTTTTCGTAACTGAATCTTTTTTGGGGTTTTTTGAATTATTTTCCTTTTCTGAAGGTATTGTTATTTTTGCATTTATGCTATTATTTTTTATATATTCAGGATATTTGTTCTTACAATAAAAACTATCTTTCTTAGAATTTTCGTTATGGCATTTTATCAAATTTTGTGAATGATTGAAATTTTTGTCATTGCAACTTTTATATTGATTATACAAATCCTTTTCATTAGTTAATTTTATTTTATTAGTTTTACGCTCTATATTTAAGAATGACAATATATTACTACTGAATAAATCATGTTTTAAATAAATATGTTTTAAGTATATACATAATTTTATATTTCTTTTTATTGTCTTGAAATCATAAAAAGAATATTTATGCTTTAGTGAATTTATAAAACATTTATTTTTTTCTTCAAAAGAATAAAAAAGAGAATATTTAATGTAAGAAGAAATATAGAAATTCAAATTATCGAATAGATGTTTTGCATTTATTATACTAATTTTTGACTTTATAAAATTTGTTAGTATCTTAAAAAATAAAATTTGAATATATCTATTTTGAGAATTTGATAAAACTAAATAATAATTATTCATTTTCTTTTGTCCACTGTTTACAATTTTATTATTATTATCATTATCATCATTTATTACATTTTTTAATGATGCATTAAAATCATAATTAGTAAATAGGTTTTTTGTAAAAAAAACTTCTTTAGTAAAATTAATATCTGTATTGTTATCTTTGCTTTTATATTCTGATGTAAATATGCTGTTGTTGTATGATTCTTCATGTATACTTACAAAAAAGTCAATAAAGTAATGAAAATAATTATCTTTTCCTTTATAATGATAAAAAAAATATTTATAATATACATATATCAAAAAATTAATTAGTATATCTGTGTGCTTTAATATATATTTTAAGTATAAATATTTTAAAAAATAGTACATTTTATATAAATCAGTATTATATAATGAATTATCAACTAATTTAGTTGTTATATTTAATAATAAATATTCAGAAAGAACTAATTCAGAAAAATATTTGTCTTCTAAAAATTTATATAAGTGAAAATACTGTTGAAAAATATAATAATATAAAAATATATTTTTACTATTATAAAATGACGCCTTTAATCCAATATTTAATTTATCAATAATTTTTAAAATATTAAAATTGTACTGTTTATTGTAATCATATTTAACTTCGCTCACAATATGTATAAAAAAACTATAAAACATATTGCTAAAATGATTGTAATGCTTTTTATTTATAACTTTTACTAATTCTAAATAATCAATATTTCTCTTATTGATTATACTAAATAATTTATTTTTATAATACTTGTATACTTTTTTAAAATAACAAGGATCATTATTTAATACTATTGCAATGCTTTCATTTTTATTTATTTTTTTTATTGTACTTCTTGTAATACTACTTGGATTTATACTTTTATAATCATTGTTATCATTTGTATTCTCATTATTTACATTTTTGTTTTTGCTTAATCTATTAAAATTTTCTTTACTTACAGAATTATTGTGCATATTATTTAAAAGAAAATTATCCTCTGAATTCATATTCCCATTTCTTGTACTATCAATATTATCTTCAATTTCATAATTATAATTTAAACTTTTATTTATCTTTCTTTTAACTTTCAGTAGTAAACAGTTTTTGTTGACACTCTCTTTAAGTTTTTTCTTCATATGCTTTCTTATTTTAAATGGATTTAATTCATTTAATTCACCTATATAGCAATCAAAGTTTTCAATTTTAAAAGTTTTTTTTTTTTCTTCCAAATAAACATTTTTTATATACTCATAGAAACAAACATAATAATAATCATCATTTAAAAATAAATCTTTCATATAATCAATAAAAATATTATATACTAATGGATCAATAAAATCTGTAGTCATCTCATCATCTAATGAAATTAACTTTTCAAAAATTTTTACAAATGACATCATAAATTCCTGTAAAAAAAAAAAAAATATAATATTATATAATATAATACAATATAATATAATATAATACAATATAATAAAATAAAATAAACAAAAATTAAATGAAAAATAATAATATATTCTATAGATAGATATACATATATATATTTCAAATATTATAAAAAGATAAATGGATATCTTATGAATAATAATTGAGATAAACTATAAATAAAAAATATTTGTACATAAATTTTTGTATTTTCATTACTTTTCCTTCAGTTTTTGATTTTTTAAAATTTACTAAAAATTGTAAAATATTATAATCATTAAATTTGTAATAAACATTACAAAATTTATAGTTAAGATATATATAATCACTGTGTGAAATATTTATATTACTTTCTTTTGATACCCAAAAGAATTGATTCAAATATATATTATAATCAACTAATTTTTTAATATCTAAACTTATACTCTGCATATATTTATGAATATACAAGGATAAAAATAATTCAACTGCTCTTATATCATTCATTTTCATATTAAATATATCTAAGTTATATTTTGTTATTTTTATTCTTTTTCCATTTGTTTCATTTTCATTTTTATCTTTTGATATAATATCAAAGGGATACACTGTTTTTAAAAATAAAAAATTATTAAATAAAAATGAAAAGCAAATATTAATAAGACCATTAATAGAATGGTTATTACGATATATTTTATTTTGCACTTTAATATTTCTTATGTCTGTGTAGGGAATAATCATATCAAAAATTATTTTACTAATTATTTTATTACTTCTAAATTTTTTTTCATTCTTTTTATAAAATTTACTTCTAGTTTCTTCCACCAATTTGTTACTATTACTGATATAATTTATGTATTTATTATAGGAAGAATTGGGGATATCAGAATGTTTAATGTTATTTAGATAAATGGTATTATCATTCATTTCATTTTTTTCATTTTCACTTAAAGCTTTATCAATTCCAACTTTTTTTGGATTTTCATTTGTATCATTTCCTGATGAAATACATCCTTTTGATTTATTATACAATGAAGAAATATGACTTAAACTACTTGATGTGAAATTACACTTTTTTCTTTTTTTTATTTTTCTTCTTTTTTTGTATTTATTTAAGTAATATAATACACAAGGAAATATACAGTTAAACGAAGATTTATTGCTGCTGTTTATATAAAGAATAGTCTTTTTAATATTACTTAAAATTAATTCATAGTATAAATGTTTTTTATGATAAAGATTAATATTATATATGTTTCTTTCTAAGTGAATAGATATATCTGTGTTAAAAGAAGTTAACAAAGTGTTTAAAGAAAAGTAAAATAAATTCATAGAGCATTTATTAATATTGTATAATTCGTTTTTATTTATATCAAAATAAATTAAATATACATCTTGTAAAGTAAATTTAAATAAAGTATGATTAATTAATATTTGTTTCATTAGAGTAAAATCATCCATTATATTGTTATCTTTACATAACTTATTTAATTTTAAAAAAATTTCATTCATTTCAGGTAAATTACTTCTTTTACAACTATTGAATAAATCTAGGTAAAACATATTATTCTGTAATAAATTTTCTATTAAATTACAAAAAATAAATATATATTTATTTTTCTTCATTTTTCTTTTACTGTTGTTTTTTTTCTTTGATATTAACAAGACATTAACTGAACTAAAATTTAAAAGTGTTTGCAAATAAATTTCATATTGGTTATTGTATTTCCAATTGATTTCAGCATTATTACTACTTTTAATTAAGTCTGTATCATTTTTTAATTTTGAAACATTTGTTTCAGTTTCTGATTTATTTTTTGAGAAATTCAAAATTTCCTGATGATTTTTATTTTCACTTATTAATTTTACGCTTTTTTTATCTGAATTTTCTATTTTATTATTATTATATTCTGTATTTTTTTTTATATTCTTTCTTTTAATGAAATATTCCTGTTTTGATTTTAAAAATGGATAAAAATGTAAATGAATTTTTAAAGGAGAAGAAATTAATAATATGATACTACTTGAAATATGTAAAAATATGTAATAAGTATTATATATATCATTAATCATAAAAAAATCTTGACTTTTTCGTAAATTTAGAATATTATAATTTTCAATATATAAAATGGAAATAAGAATAAAAAGAATATGTGAAAATAATGGATAAAGAGAAGTATAAATTTTATAATCACTTTTATTTATTACAGAAATATATTTAAAAAAAGAAGTATTGTTTATTATTTTTTTCAATTTCTTTTTTATGTTTTTTAATTTTTTATAACTGCGTAATATAACTTTATTTTCATTTTTATATTTATATAAATTTTTCTCTAATAGATTCTCTTTTTTTTTACAGTAATTTTTTTTAATTTTATTCCTATTATTACTTTCTATATATCTAAAATGTCTTAAGTAACTTAGATTTGTGTTATTTTTGATGAACTTCCTATTTTTTTTTAAAGAAATTTTTTTTTTTTTTACATTTTTATTAATTGTTTTTCTACAAACTTTATAACTTCTTATATGAACTGAAGAATACAAACTACTGTTACTTTTTTCCATTTGTGAATATTTATTAAATTTAATTTTTTCCTTCTTCTTTCTTTTATCTTTCATCTCTTTTTTGTTTTTCACAAAATTACTATAATATTTATTTATTTTTTTTCCCAATTTTTTTCCTAAAAGATTATTTTTTATTTTAAATTGTCCATTTATACTTACTTTTCTTTTTATCTCTTTTATTATTTTATATAATTTCTCTTTATTTATATAAATTCCGTTTATTGTATTTTTCTTTCTTTTTATTGACTTTTCGCTATTTTTTTTTTTAATAAATTTTTGTATTTCATTACTTATATTTATCACTTCTTTTTGAATATATTGTTTATTATTTTTTGCTTTTTTCTGTATTCCTATGAATTTTTTATCTATTTTTATGTTTACATTTATTTTTACTATGAAATTCATTAGAACATGAAAGGAAGTAAAAATATGATTTAAAAAATCGTATGAACAACCGTATCTAAAATTTATAAAATTAAAAAAATTGAGCATATTTGAATGAATTTTGTCATTATAAGAAAATATGTTCTTATCTTGAGAAAATACCTTAGATAATTTATTTGTATGAAATTCTGAGAAAGAATTCAAACGTAAATAGAATATAGAAAAAATCATGCTATAAATATTCATTACCTTTTTAATCAAAATAAAATATACATTTTTTTGATTTTTCATAATAAAATTCAAACAATCATTAATAAATTGAATAATTATATTCTGTAATTCATAATTTAAAGTTAAAATGCATAACCGTGTGTCAAATAAAGAGTGAAGGGAATCAATATTTAGAGTAAAATTTTTGTCTAATGATTTTGCTTTTTTGTATAAGCATAATATACTGTTTTTTTTTATTTCTTTGCAAATGCAATTCTTTATATATTTATATGAGTAAGTTAATATAATCAATTTTTTTTTTTTTTTACCTAATTTTTTTTTTTTATATTTTTTTTTGGTTCGTCTATTAAAAGAAGCTAGGACACTCATTAAATCATCTTTTTTTATAAAATTCCTTTTAAAAACAGTACTGAAATTATATAAATTCATTTTTGAAATATAATCTTGATTGTGTGTGTATATTTTTTTAACATATTTATCTTCTTTTAATATCTTAAAAAAGTATGGCTTTGAAAAAATGTTTTCGTTATATAAATTACAGTTTATTTCATTTAATGCGAAATTATAAATTTTGTAAATAGGTAACTTTTTTATTTTTATCATACTATAAAGGCTATTGCAGTAGTAAACAATTTTCTTGATTTTGCTCATAATATTTTTTTTAAAAAATTTGTTTTCATATAACTTCAAATTTAATATAAAAAAGCATTTATTATAGCATTTTAGAAAAGATAAAAAAGCAAGACCTATATTTTCATTTAATTTTTTGAATTTTTTTTTAAATTTACCCATAAGCTTAAAAGGGGGATTATTATTTATTAAATTCTTATGCTGCAAAGAAAGGTTTTTTTTTATTTCTTTGTTTTCTTTGCTATTTTCTTCTTTTTGATCTTCCTTTTCCTCTTGATCCTCATCATCTCCTTCTTCTTCCTCTTCTTCTTCCTCTTCCTCTTCCTCTTCTTCTGCTTCTTCTACTTCTACTTCTACTTCTGCTTCTGCTTCTACTTCTTTTTTTTCTTTTTCTTCTACATCATGCTCTTCTCTCTCTTTTACTTCTTTGTCTACTTCATCTTCCTCTTCTTCCTCTTCCTCTTCCTCTTCCCCTTCCTCCTCATCATCTTCCTCCTCTTCATCTTCCTCCTCTTCATATTCTTCCTCTTCTTCTTTTTCTTCTACTCCTGCTTCTTCTTCTTCATCTACTAATTCCTCTTCTTCTTCTCCTTCATCATCTTCTCCCTCTCCTCCTTCTTCCATTTCTTCTTCCTCTTCTACATCTTCCTCTTCTACATCTTCCTCTTCCTCTTCTCCTTCTTCCTCCTCCTCTTCTACATCTCCTTCCTCTTCTTCCTCATCTACTAATTCCTCTTCTTCCTCATCTACTAATTCCTCTTCTTCCTCATCTACTAATTCCTCTTCTTCCTCATCTACTAATTCCTCTTCTTCTTCCTCTATTTCCGCTCCTTCTTTTTCTTCTTCTTCCTCTATTTCCGCTCCTTCTTCCTCTTCCTCTTCCTCTTCTTCATTTTCCCCATTTCCTTCATCTTCTTCCTCTTCATCTTCTTCTTCATCTACTAATTCTTCTTCTGCCTGTCCATATTCCATTTCCTCTTTCTTTTTCTCATACTCTTTTTCATTTTCTTCATTTTGTATTTCTTCATCATCTACTTCATATTCGTTTCTTTCATCATACATTTCTTCGTTTTCTTCTTGTCTTTTTTTTTTTTCATTTTCTTTTTTTTCCTCTTCATCCCCTATTTCTTCAGATTCCTCTTGATCTTTTGACAAATCTTTTTCATTATTTTTTTCATATAAATTATGATATACTTTTTCTTTTATGTTGACTTCTTGAAGCTTCGTGTTTTCTTTTTTAATTATATAATTTATATCATATTTATCAAGGAAAAGTTTTATATTCTTATAATAATACTTTGAATTTATGTAAAGGAACTCTAAAAATAAAAATATAATACGTCTTTTCACTTTACCGTTTTGTTGATCATAACTATATTTTATTAATAAAAAATTTAAGATAGTAAAAGTATAATTAATAATTTTTTCTAAATTGACATTATCAAAAGTATATTTTTTTTTTAATTTGTTTAAATAGCATTTGTATAATAATTTTAGCATATATAAATGACAGTGTATCAATTCCTCATAATTATCAAACTCTAAATTGGATTCTGCATATATATCTTTTTTTACATTTCTAATTTTTTCTGAGTCATTTTCAATATCATGATAAAAAATATTTAATGATTTACATTTATAATCAAGCACATAAAGATTATACAATCTTAAAAAATTAGTGTAACAATACACATTTTTTTTGTTTATAATATTATTGTTGGTAAAAAAGAAGAAAATTTTCAAAAGTACATTTCTAATGTTATTTTCTTTATTACAGTAGTGGTAAAATAAAATTAAAATAATTTCTTCCATTTTATTTTTAATCCAATTATTTTCATTCGATAAATTAATACATTGAAAAAGGTTTTCTAACTCAAAAAATTCTTTTTCATTTTTTTTTATCTCTGTAAAAATTTTTTCTTTTTCGTAATTATAAGTACGAACCAATATGTTTTTCTTTTTTAAATTCAATTCACGACTCATTGTACTACTTGAAATATTTCCATCATTTATAAAATTCTTATTTGGTTCTTTTTTCTCCTTATCTTCCTCTTTCTCCTTTTCCTCTATGAATTTTTCTTTATTATCCATTGGACTTGTACTACATTCCAATTTGTTTATATTTTCTGAATTCATATTAGTATCTAAAATTATATTATTTATATCATTATAATTATCATTACCTAAATTTTCATATGTGTTGTGTAATACTTTCTTTTTATTGTTCATACATATGTTGATATCACTGCTATTTATGATAGTAGTATAACTATTTTTCATATAGTTATTGTCTATATTATTTTCATTTGATTTTATTATTTTTCTTCTTTTCCTTATATTAAAAAAAGTTAATTTCTCATAATCATCTAAATGATATCCCATATTGTTACCAGGTATAGTTTTTAAAATATTTTTAAAAAGGATATTTGAATTGGATTCAGTATGGCTTCTATAATATTTTCTGTATGAGTATTTTATTTTGTTTATTTTTTTTTTTAAATCATCTTTTTCTTTAACTTGTTTTAGTAATAATATATCAATAATAAAGTGAGATATATTAAAAACATTACTGCTATTAATTGAATCAAATTTGTCTATGGCATACATATTTTCATATAAATGATAAATATGTTTTATATTATTATTTGTTTTAATCATTTTTAGAATATTTGAATAGTTATTCATATAAAATAATTTATCTGTATCATCTATAAGCTTATCTCCGACATTTGGCAGTAAGTAGTTGTTGTGAGAGCTTAGTTTTTTTACTTTATCTCTTATCCTTTTTTTATTTATTTTATTAATACTTAAAATAATTGCTTCTTCTATCTCTTTTTTTTCTTTATAATACTTCTCATTATATGTGTTATACTTTAAACTACATTGTTGTATACTATTTTTTATTTCATTATATATTTTTATTAGATTATTATAATTAGTTTCTTCTTCATGCTTTTCTTTATTAATTTCTTTATTTTCTTCATTAATTTCTTCTTCAACTTCATTTCCTTCTTCACTTTCTTTATAATCTGTTTCATTATTTTCTTCATTATTATATTTATTTTCTAAATCAATAGAACTATATGTCCCTTTAAATTTTTTTTTTTCTAATTTTTTAAAATTTGAACTTTCGTTCATAAATTTACCTTTGATTTCAAATTTTTCAACACTTTTACTTTTTTTTTCTTCTTCACTGCTTAATTCTCTTATTACCAAATATCCATTGTTTTTTTCTTCTTTATTATCTTCTTGTGCTTCTTTAACAATTTCATTATTTTTTTCTTCTTCATTTTTCTCATTTTCATTTTTATGAAAGTCATTTGTTATATTAACTGCTTTTAAATGACTTTCATTTGTTATAATATTACCATAAGTGGTTTCTTCAACAAATTTTATCATAATGTCAAATTTTTTATATTTACATATCTGATATATATTGTCAAAAAAATCTAAAATATTCTTATTTTTTAATACCTCCTTCATTTGTTTTTTTCTCTTTCTTAGTTCGTACATATAACAATATTCTTTTAATAAATTAAATTCATATTCTTTATGTATTTTTTTTATCTTACTGATTATTGATGATGTGTTCTCACTTTCATTTATTTTATCATATAATAATTTCATTCTTTCTGTTTTTGTTTTTTTACTTTTTTTTTTTATATTTTCTAATAAAAAATCGTCCATTTTATTGATTAAGCTATCACTTATATCTTTATCATCTGTACAGTTTTCTAAATTATAGTTTTTATTTTGTGAAGAATTATAATTATTATTAAGTTCATTGGAATTATCGTGAACATAAGAAACAAGACTTTGACATGTAATTTTTCTCTTTTTTTGGAAATGAGTATTTTCATTTAACTTATTTTTATCAAAAAAGCTACATTCATTAAAACTATGTAAATTGATTAAGTCATTTTCATTACTTTTTTCGTTATTTTTTGATACATTATTTGTATCTCCTTTTTCATATGAATTTTTTTTCGCTATAAAAAAATTGTCAAAATTATTTGTTGGATTATTTTCTTCTGATTTCTTCTTCATTAAATTATCTTTATCTGAAATTCTATTATTGTAAGTTTCTTCTTTCATATTGCTATTTTTATTGTTTACGTTATTGATATTATTTTTTTTTCTTTCTTTTTGTAATAAATATTTTTTCTTTGCTGATAAGCCCTCTTGATCAAAACTATTATCATATATTAGAACATTATCTAAATAGTTTGAATCAAAATTTACATTTTCCTCCTCTTCTATTTTCTTTTTATTTATCTTTTCCTTAAAAACTTCTTCTATGTTGCTAATACTCTTATTTATATAAGTAGATTCGGTACTTGTTTCTTCTTTTTTTTTTTCTATACTTGAATTATTCATATAATTTTTCAAAAAAATACTTTCGTAGGAACTATTTTCAAAATCTAAGTATTCTGTATTTATAGAATTTTGTTTAATGCTTATTAAAAAATGATTTCTTATTATTTTCATTGTACTTTCATAAATTGTTGGATTGAAATATTTACTTTCCTTATCGTTATATAATAAACAACAAATAAAAGAAGTTTTAGCATTTAAAAAATATTCTATATCGTTACTTTCTAAAAAATATTTTA
The DNA here is from genome assembly GCF_900005765.1 of Plasmodium relictum. NCBI lineage: Eukaryota > Apicomplexa > Aconoidasida > Haemosporida > Plasmodiidae > Plasmodium > Plasmodium relictum. The sequence goes on from NC_041692.1 coordinate 252,191, forward strand.
TAAATGCTATTCCTGCATTATAGCATATTTCTATTTTGTATTTTTCATTAACTTTGTTCAAATATTTTGATAGCAGTATATATGTAAACGAACTATATTTATAATTTTCAAAGTAAAAATAAGCATTTCCTATAATTTTTAAAAATTCTATTTTACTAATAAAGTCTTTTCGTTTTAGTTTTCCTATGTTTTCTAGACCATATCTTAAACATTCTTCTAATTTTAATTCTTTATATAAATTCTGTAATTTTATAACGTATTTATTCATGCTCTTTTTGTCCTTTTCTTCTAAAGAGTTTCTTTTTTCTCCAAATCGCATTGGAAAATCATCTAAGTAATTTAACTCATTATTATTCAAAAATACTTTACATCTTTTTCTTTTCTTATGCTTATTTATAAACCTTTTCAATTTTTTTTTTTTTACATTTTTCTGGAGAATTCCTTTTGGAACCATCTTTATAAATTTAATAACAAAAAAGGAGAAAATATAATATTAACCTTCAAAAAAAAAAAAAAAAAGCATTTATAATTATGTAAATAACTAAGTGTAATTAATTGATTAAATACTTTATGTATATATATATATTTAAAAAAAAAAATATATCTATAATTAATTCTTTAAAATAAATATTATATAAAAATACATTATCCTATTATAGTATTTTATCACATTTATTTAAAATTTTTTTTTCAATGATATATAAGTGCTTTTTTATATCTTATTATTTTTGTTTTCCTTACACAAAAAATCAGAAACAGAGCACATGTTAAAAATAAATATCTTTGATATTTTATAATAAAAATAAAAAATAGAAAAATATTAAAAAAGAGAACTAAAAAAATTATATAACAAAAATAAAATAAAAAATAGAGAAATCACTTAGTTTGAAAAATAATAAATTACATTTATAAAAATGGTATATTAAAAAAAAAATAAATAAAATGATTGAAAAAAAAAATGGATATAAAATAAAATTAATGAATATTAGTTTGAAAATATGATAGGAAATGAATTGCAAAGTATAAAATAAATAAAGTGAATAAAAAAAAAATTAAAAAAAAATTAATTATAAACAGTTATAATATTAAAAATAAATCTAAGGACAACCAAAAGATGATAGAAATTTGAAATCTAAAAATTAAATGAAATAGAAAAATAACTTAAAATTAGAAATGTTTAAAAAAAAAAAATTTTAATAGCATTATAAAATAATAGAAAATATACATATGTATATATATATTTATTCTTGTAGCAACGCATCTGAATTATTTTAACTTTTCTTTCGTAATGGCAAATAAAAGATTTTAACTAGATTCTATACTTGTCTTAGCATATTAAAAAAATAAAATAAAATAAAATTCTTATTTATATTGAAACTAGATAAAAAAAATAATTTATTTCTTTTTTAGACTATTTTTTTTCCTTATTTTTATGTTAATGAAAAAAAATTATATAATACATATTAAACTCATTAAAAATAATTTCTTTATCACAAATCATTTTGTTATAAATAAGAAAAAAAAAAAAATTAAACGTTAATTATGTATGCTATTATATATTTTCGAAATAATAAAAAAAATTGACATTAAAAAAAAATATAGAAATATAAAAATGTATAAATTTTCTTATTTTGCATGAATTAAAAATATTAATTTAAATAATAAACTTATGAAAATAAAATACATTATTTCTAAGTACATAAAAAAAAAAAAAAAAAGCGAAAAAGATTATATCTAAACAAATATAAAATTTCAATAAAAGCACTAAAAAAAAAAAAGCTTTTCATACATTTTATGAAGATTTTTAATTTTTTATTCCTAGCATGTTCAAGCGAATGAATATATAATTTTAAGAACTTTCTCTAAAGAATTATTAATATTAACATTTTCAATATAATTAATAGCGGGAGATAAAAATTTAGATGTTTCTAATAAATATGTTTGTATATCATTAATGTAACTAAAATTTTTGATATATTTATTTACTTTATCATTAGAATCGTTGCATCTACTTGAGAATCTCTGAATACTAGTTTCTTTATCAGTAATGTAAACTAAAAAATAAATAATTTTATTTGGGTATTTTTCTATTAACTTGTTTATAATTTCTGAATTTACATGTACACCTTCTATTATTAAGGATTCATTTTTTTTAATGTGATCATTAATAATATCATCTATGTGGCTAAACAATAATTCGCACTGCTTTAAATAGTTTTTAATACATCTTTCTTTTAGTTTTTTTTTTTTTGTGTCATTTTCATTTTCCACTTTCTTATTGTTTCTAACATCTATCTCTTCTTTCCGCTTTTTTCTTTCTTCTTCTATCTGCATATCATTTATATCTTCATCATAATCATCTTCATCTTCGTTTATTTTAATTTTCCATGATTCATATGTAGAGAATCTAAGAAATTTTTTATTTTTTACTTCATATTTTCTCAAAATTTCCCTTATAATATCTGTTGATAAAATTCTTTTAATTTTTAAGAAAAATCCTAATAAGCAACTTAAAGTACTCTTGCCACAACCAGAACTCCCGCTTATAATAATAACAAGATTTTTATTATTTTTAAAAAATAGAGAATTTTGTATATTTTCATTTAACATATTATTTTCTCCTTTGTTTTCATCAATTAATTTATTGGAATCATTATTTACAAAATTTATTTTAAACTTATCATCTTCTTTTTTTACATTAATAAAAATATTATTTATAAATAGATATCTTGAACAGATGTGCATTTCACAACCTTTCTTTTTATATTCAACTAAGGGTATTCTACTATTAAAATTTATTACATTTTTTATAAAATCCTTTTTTATTTCAATATGTTTTTTTATTATATCTTCTATAATTAAATTATTATGTCCATTTTTACTCATTTCTCAAAAAATAAAATTCAAAAATTAAAATAATATAAAAAAAAATACTTTTTAATTTTGTACCATTATTTATAATTAGAATATATTTTTATTCCTCAAAATGTGATCAAATAAAAAAAAAAATATATAAAAATAATAATAAATCCAATAAAATGATATAAATAGGTAATAAATGCAATAATTAAAATAAGTAAAAAAAAAAAAAAAGTGTGTTGCGTATTATTTTAAAGTTATTTTCTAATACCCAACATGAGAGAACATGATTATAGTAAAAAAAAAGAAAAAAAATTAAAAAGAATAATAAATAAATAAAAAAGAAAATTAAAAATTTTATAATTATTTTGTTTTTATATAAAATAATGTGTTTTAAAAATGTAATCTAAATATAATTAAAATAAAAATTTTTAAAACAGGAAAAAAAAAAAAAAAGGAATTGAAAAGATCTCGTGTGTATTATTATATTTTTTATTATTTATTACACATTATTAATCTATATTTACATGTTATAATGTCAAAAAAAATTAAGGAATAAATAAATTAAAAAGCTTTAAAAAAAATAAAATTAAAATAGTATATACCCTGAAGTATTATAATTTTATATGAAATAAAAAGTTCAGATTCCATTTTGATACAATAAACATCTTCCCTTTATTGTAAATTTTTATCACCTAAAAATTTTCTAAAAAAATTAAAAAAGTAAAAAGTTAATTGAAATAAAAGAGAAAAATCTACTATTTTAGTAAAAAAAATATACTTTTAATATTTTAAGAATTTTTTTTTTTTATGTAGAATTGTAAATAAAGCATTTTGCTTTAAATGTTTTACAAAAAAAAAAAAAAAAAAATTTTATTATTTTGTTAAAACAGATAAAATAAAATATATATATATTATAAATAAAAATATATTATTTAGATTAAAAATAAAAGGGAAAAAAAAAAAAGAACTTAAACTTATGTATATATATTATATAAACAAACTTAAAATATTAAATAAGAAAGAAAAAAAATAATTTCACAATTTTAGAAACTACATAGCTTTAAATTAAATATTATTAGATTAAAATTGGATATATATTAATTTTCTAAATTGAGAGAAAAAAAAAAATTATTTTATTTTATTTTTTTTAAATGTCTTTTTAGTTATGTATTTGTATAATTATATTTATTTTTCATAATCATATGAAGTTAATTTAGTTGGTGTGGTTCTTATAGTTTCCTCTATATTAATTTTTAATTTTTTGCAAAGGAAATCTAATATTCTATAATTGGAATGAGTATAATATAAGTCTTTATATAAAAAGCATTTTTTTTGTAACATTAACAAATACTTTGTTTCAAGAAATTTATATTTATATATATAAAAAAGTAATCTTAAAAAATTCTTATTATCAATATAATCAATATTAATGCATAACTCACGAAATATATGTTTGTTTATAGACATTTCATGAATGTATCTAATTTTTATTATTGTATAATATATTTGAATAAACTTTTTCATTAAAGGTGATATTCCACTTTTACATTCGTCTCCACTATTTGTATTATTATTATTATATTCTGAAGTGTTATATTTTTCTTCTTTTTTATTTTGATTTTTATTTTTATTTTCTAAATTATAATTATTTATATTTTTATTATTTATATTCTTATGCTCATCATTTTCTTTTTTATTTATGCAATTTAATGATAAACTTAAATTAACTGATAGTTTATTTATATCTTTTATATGCAATTTCTCTTCGTCATCATAATTATTTATATAGCTATAAGTGTTTCCTTTTAATGAGTTTATATTATATGTTTTATCAGAATAAATATATTGAATATATCTGAAGATAAATATATTTGTTATTATATCTATACTATGCATATATTTTGGATTTTTCTTTTTTATTCCTAAAGATTTCAAAATTAGAAATAAACTTTCATTCGTCATATTATAAAATAAGCATGTAAAATGAAATTTTTTTTTTATAGTAAAATGAATAAATGTACTTAAAAAAGTTTCTTTAAAAATTATATCATTATTAACACAATTAATATCATTGTTATTTTTAAGTAATATATATGCAATGCGTTTTTTTGTTTTTGTCTCATTATATTTGCTAATACAATTTTTATATAAAGTATCAATAATCATTTTTTTTTCATTATTATCAAAATTATAAGAATTTTTTACTATCTCATTGTTTTTCGCTGCATACGAAAATTTATTGAAATGCATTTCTTCACCTAATAAATAATCATAAAAAAAGTCGAAAAATAGGAAATATTTCTCTTTTGTTTTATTACAGTTTTCCTTATTTAACAATGTAAATATTTTAGAAACTATTAAGGCTAAGTAATTAGTATTTAAGTAATTTAACTTAAAAACAATATTTTCTAATAAAAAGAAAAAATTGTTAGAATCATAATAATGAATGTATATTGCAAGTAAATCAACTGGAGTATATATAAGAATGTTATTTAAGATATTATAAATATATATGTTTATCTCAAAAGTACTTCTCTGGAAAAGTAAAGACTTATCATTATTTAAACTTATTATGTTATTATAATTAGAAAAATCTTTCTGGTTCGAATTTTTTTCTAAAAAACTAAAGCATTTTTTATTATTGTAAGTAATATCAATACTATTATTACTTTCATTATTTTTAATTTCGTTGTTTTTATAATCTCCTTTATATTTGTTAGAAATATTATTGTAATAGCTAATATAATTTATTCGTGAGCTTGTAAGCAAATATTTATTCATGGTTCTATTATTGCACTTTTTTTCATCATTGATAAAATCGTTTTTATTTTCCATTTTAATTAAATTAAATGAATTATTTTTTTTTTCTTTTTCATAAGAATTATCACTATAATCTTCATTAATACAGCTCATATTAACTAAATAAAAATAATACATAGATTTTTTATGATTGCAATTAACTAAACTGTTCTGTTTACTAATAAAACATTCGTAAGAATCAAATGAATTCTTAAAATATTCGTAAATTTGTAAAAATTGTAATGCATTAAATTTATTGTAAATAATAACTTTTTTCATTTCTTCTAAATTATTGTTTTTTTCTAAATTAGCACGATAATTATTAATTTTGTAAAATAAAAATGGATCAAAATTTTTAAAATTTTTCAATTCAATAAATAGACTTTTTAAAAATAAAAATATTCCTTCGTAATATTTTGTTTCAACGTAAAAGCAAAATAATTGTAATAAAAACTGTACATCATAGGAATTTAATTTATTTTTTTCGTTGAATTCAAATAAGTAGATTTTTTTTTTTTTGCATAATGATTTGTCATTCTTATAATTAAATAAATTTTCTGATGAGTTTTTTATTCCATTTATTAAACTAACATTATTATCAATATTAATACTTCTTTTAATATTATTATTATTATTATTATTATTTTCATTTGATTCGCAAAATGTTACTTGTTGTAATTTAAAAAAATCAAGATAAATTAATGAAATATCACATAGATATTTATTTATATTAGAATTTTTATATTCATTTAATAAACATAAAAGTTCATTCTTCTTTAAATTAAGAATGTCTTTATTTATTTTATGTAACAATATTTCGTCAACAAAAATATTGAAATAATTATATTTTTGCATAAGTAATTTTAAAAATAAAAAAATAATTATATTACACTTATTGTAAAAAGGAACATAATAATGACACATATTTAGTAGCAGTTTTTTATTTAATGAATGAATATAAGTTAAATTATATATTTCAAAATCATAAATATTAGAAAGAATATGATAAACATTCTCTTTATCGTATTTTTTTAAATTTTTTAACAAGTGAGAATATAAAACATTTAATAAATCCTCCTTATAATACTTATAATATATTAGAACTTCCATTAACAAATTTATTTTACTTTTATTTTTATCAGAAATATCTTTATTATTATAATATTCATATATATAATCCATGTAATTATTTTCAATAATGTATTTGTTATGTAAAGAACCATATGACTCTATATCGTTGTTACAATAATTATAACTATAATCTCCACTTCTTATATTATCTATTGTATTTTTATCATCATCAATTGTATAATTTTTTATTTCATTATTATTTCTATATATATTTTTATAATCCATATTTTCGTTTGAATATTTATTGATTTCCTTATGTTCTTTATCAATAATATCTTGAATATTCTTTTTTAAAAAAAAAGAGTCTATATATTGAACATTCTTTTCAGCATTTAAAAAATCTAATTTTAAAACTATTTGATTATGAAAGTATTCTATAAGATTTGTATTGGAATAATTCAGCTTTTTTAAATTATTTAGAATATAAATTATAATATTAATGTCAAAACTCAAATTATTTGAAATAATATAGTTCGTTAAAATGCATAATGTTTTTTCATTTTTGCAATTTAAATAAAATAAAGAAGTAAAAATATTTAATATGTTATTTGAATTTAAAGAATTCATATTATTTAAGATCATTATAAGTATAGAATTTATAAAAGTTTTATTTATCCTATTAAAATATGAATATATATACAATATCAAATGCATCTGAGAAATTTTAAGTTTATTCTTATTAATGAAAAGAAATTTTTCTAGCAACTTCAAAAATTCTTCATTTCTGTATTTCAATTTATAGAGACTTATTAAAATTGTTATCACACTATTAATAGTAATAGCATTATCTTCATCATCTTCATAAAAATTTTCATCGAAATCTTTTAAATCATAAAAATAATTTATATTATTTATATAATTCATAATATAGAGTTCTAAAGAATTTATTATCTTTCTGATTAAATGTATATTTTGTAATCTAACATTACTAACACATTTAATCGTATCCACTAATTCTTTGTATTTTTGGTAATGAATAGGCGTCTTAATAAACCTTTCAACATTTAAACTATTTATATTTATATATTTATTTAGAGAAAAATCTATGTATATATTTTTAAATTTATTTTTTTTTGTATTAGGATTTTTTTCTTTCACAATTTCTTCCGCCTTATTTATGTAGAATCTTTTATCCAAATGTATAAAAAATGTTTTCTTATTTTTTAATTTGTTCATTTTACATTATTCATTTTAGTTTATATCATAATACATGTATATTTGTTTAATTTTTTTTTATACTTATTTGAATCCATAATAAAAATGTTATAAATTTTCATTTTTGCTTTATATATTTATAGCTTTAAAAATATATATTATAATGTTAAATTAATTTTACTCTTTTTTGTTACACTCTTAACATACTTTTTCTTTTATGTATACTTTAATAAAATTATTTACGTAAATACATATATTTATACTTATTAAAATATTTATTAAAATATTCATTAAAAAAATTATTTTTACTCTGTTTTTAACATATTGTATACTTGTTGATTATACATTCAAATTCAATTTTGGAATTTTTTTTTTTTTTTAATGTTCAGGATATAATTATTATTAAAAGAAATATATTTAAAATAAATAATTTTTATATTAATGGAAATAAATAATTATCCTTTGTTTATGTTATTTTATTTCTTAAATACCTTAAATTTTTAGGAATTATTCTCAATTCCTTTTATAAATATAAATTAAAATACCATATTAATTTTTATATTTTATTTTTATTGTGTATTGTAGTATTTTTAAAAATATAATTTTTTTTTGTTTTATTTATCATAATATTTATATATGAATTACTAATATTATTTATTTTAAAATTTAAAAAAAATGTATCAATTAAATGAAGTGAATTTAGAAAAAATATCTAATGAAGAATTAGTCAGAAAAATAATAGAACTGCAAAATTATTTGATAAAAATTTCTGATGATATGGAATTCTTTAAAAATGAAAATAAAGAACTAGATGAAGAGAATGATAATCTTCAAAAACATATAAAAGATATCGTAAATAAAGTTAAAAGTGAATCTACACAAATATTTGATAAAAATAATTCAGTTAGTTCATATATTGAGAAAAATGAAAATATAAGTTACAAAAATTCTAATAAAGAGAGCATAAAAGATAATGAAAAAAGTGTAAATAAAAATATTAATATTAATAATGATAATATTATTATAAATGATACAAACACTTTAAATAATAAATATATAAATGATGATAAAATAAAAAAAAATGATAAAGTTATAGATGATGGTAAAACAATAAATGGTGATAAAATAATAAATGGTGATAAAATTATAAATGATAATAAAATTGTAGATAATTCCAATATTATAAATGAAAATAAAATAAAGAATGATGATAAAATTATAAATGATAATAAAATAAAAAATGATGATAAAGTTATAGACGATAGTAAAATAATAGACGATGATAAAATTATAAATGATAATAAAATAAAAAATGATGATAAAGTTATAGATGATAGTAAAATAATAGACGATGATAAAATTATAAATGATAATAAAATAAAAAATGATAAAGTTATAGATGATGGTAAAACAATAAATGGTGATAAAATAATAAATGGTGATAAAATTATAAATCATAATAAAATAAAAAATGATAAACATATATGTAAAAATGTAAATAAAAATTTAGAAAAAGATATAAATGATAATACAATTCTTCTTAATAATAAGAATGAAAGCATAAATGGAAATATATTAAAAGATCTTTCATCAAAAAGTAATATTTATAATATGTTAATGGAAACAGAAAAATTGAATTCTGTTTTTAACATAGCATCGAATGTTCTTAGCAATTCTTTCTTTAAATTATCAAAAGATAATGATAAAAAAAAAAGAATGAATAAAAATGGCATAAGGAGTGATTACAAAAATTCCAGTAATTTAAATCAAATTAATTATAAAATAAATAACAGCACAAATAAATCTCAAAACAACGAAAATATAAATTATTTAAAGAATAATAATATGAAATATTCTAATAATAAAATTAAAAATTGTAATATGAACATTTGTACTATAGATGATTTCACAAATAAAAATAATTTTTCTCAAAAAGAAAAAGAAAACAAAAGATATACACTCAACAATAAAAAGTATTCGGATTTAGAAAATAATGAAGCAAAATTAAGCAATAGAAATGAATTTAGTGATACACATAAATATAGAATTGAAAACAATGAAAAAGAAAATAACCACAATATAAAAAATGAAATAAAAAATAAAGATACTCATAATATAGGCTATAAAATTATAAAAACTCAAAACAATTATGATGTAAATTATAATAAAAATAATGATATTGATAATAAAAATGGAAATGAATGTAATATATTAGATGATGTTAAGAACGAAAATCAAAATATAGTTGGAAATGATAACATAAGCGAATGTGATAACACAAGCATCATTAGTAAAGATTTTTTAAATGAATCTGAAAATAAAAATAAGATATTAAAGTTGATGGATAACGAGAATATTGATAAAGATGAATATAATAATGAAAAAGTTGTTAAAAAAGAAAATAACAATGCTTGAAAAAAGTTTTTTAAAAAGCCAATGATATTATAATACAAGAAAAAGAAAAGGAATAAAATGAAATAAATCTCATAAAAATAGAAAATGAATTAATAATTTATAATTAATGAAAAAAACAAAAAAACAAAATCATTTTAAATAATTTCAGAATTGTGACATTAAAAAGTATAAATAAGTAGTAATATAATTTTTTCGTATAATTAAAAAAAAAAAAAAAACAAAAAAATAATGATAAATGTCATGGTACATACATAAAAAATTTAAATATTTTTTTTTATTTTTGATTGAACACATTTATTTTTAACTACTAATATTAAAAAAAAATTTATATTAATATAAATTACATTTATATTTTAAAGTTATCTAAACCATCTCTAATTATATTATTACCAGCTTTTGTATATGTATCTAATAACATTTTCGATGAAGAGTGCCTCATAATAGCCTTTAAAAATTTTATATTTAGAAATATATATGTATATATATAATATTATTAAATTTATATTATTACATATATAATTTATTGTAATATAATTAAAGAAAACATACTTGAGCAACTGGTAAAGGGACTGGTGGGTTTGAAGTAGCAGCTATAGTTGCAAAAGAGTGCCTTTAAAAATATATATATATATATATATATATATATATATATATATATATATATATATATATTATTGCTAAAACTATTTTTAATACCTTAATAGATAAGGAAAAATCCTTCTTTTTTTTCCGTCTTCACTAATTTCCAATCCTGCTCTAAAAATATATATATATAGATAGATAGATAGATAGATATAGATATAGACATATCAATATATATGTAAACACCATTATACCTTTTAGCTGCTCCTTTTAGTGCAGTTTTGAATGTCTCTATGAAAATAATAAAAATAATTGTAAAGATTATATATATATGCATTGATAAATTTTTACATTTTAAATTGTTAAAATTATTTTTTAAAAAAATTTACTTAATGCAGTTTTTGTTTTTGTGTAATTAAATTTATTTTTTATTGTTTCAGAATAAAAGCATAAGCCTTTTTTAGGTTTATTTTCTATTTCCCACCTGTCATACGTATATATATAAATTATATATATATATTAAAATAAGTAATATAATTATAAATATATACATGTTATTTTAACCATTTAGTTATTTCGTTATAAGCAAAATTAGTTAAAGGAATAGACGTATTGCTATATTTGGTTTTTTGTCCTTTTATAAAAATTTCTTTTTTTTCAAAATTTATATCTTCCCATGCAACTCTTAAAACTTCAGAAGGGCGTAAACCAATGCCTAAATAATTTTTAAAAGAAATTATTTAATGTAAAATTTAAAAAAGTATATATATTTTTTTCATATTAAAAAATTATATAAAGAAAAAATAGGTTTTTATTTTAACCTATGCTTAATCCAAAGATCGCTCTATGCATATCACTACTGTTCTTTAATAATAATTCTATCTAAAAAACAAAAAAAATTGAAAGATAAATAAATAAAAAAAAAAAATAAATGTGAATATATAAATAAATAATTTAATTTTTACATGTAGATAAAAAGTTTTTTTTATTGTAAAAAAAAAAAAAAAAAAACATGTATTAACATACTTCTTTGGGTGATAAGGGTGTAATCTTTCTTCTAGGTATAGTGCTTTTTTTTATTTTACGAAAATTATGTATGTTTTTTAAATAATCACGATATAAAGCATATTTCAAAGATTGCTATAATATAAAAAATTATTCAAAAAAAAAAAAAAAAAGACAGTATTTTGTAATGTTGTATTATTAAATATAGCTTATAATATATTACTTGATAGGTAGACTGATAAAGGGCCAAGGTTCTTGGTGAGCAGTTCTTTGCTTTTAAATATCTAAAAAAAAAAAAAGTAATTCAATATTTCTCTTATTTATACTTTAAATTTTCTTATAATAAAAATAATACTTTAAGAAACCCTCCCAATTATTAGGCCCTAATTCGTCCAATTCATATTTCCCTAATTTCTTTAGAAAAAAAAAAAAAAAAAGAAAGGAAAAGATAAAGGAATAATTTAAAAATTAAAAAAAAAGGAAATTTTTAATAAATTTAATTTTAATTTGATATATACTATTAATATGTCTTTCCAAAAACCTTTCTCAACTCGAAATGTATTTTCACTTACTTCTTCTTTTCTGTTCATTTAATATATTATAAAAAAATATATATACATATTTATATATTATACTAATTAGGTTAATGTATTTTTTTTTTTTTCCGTATACCTTAATGGTAAATATATTTCTTCTATATACTTTTTTAATTTTATTTTTTCTACAGATACATTTGTACCACAATAAATACAAAATTTCACCTCTATAAAAAAAAAAAAAAATAAATAAATAAATAAGATACAATATATATGTATTAGGGGTTCTTAATTTTTTAAAGTATATATATATCATTTTACTTGGTTTTAATATTTTTTTACAAGTTATACATTTTAGAGCATCATTAATCTTTCTCCTTTTTTTTTTTTTTTTTATTTTTTCTTTTTTCAATGTCTTTTCATCCTTATATTTTGTTAGTTCATCATAACTATTTAAACTTTCCTTTTCATTAACTTCTATTGCTATATTATTCTTTAAGTAAAATTTGTTATTTTTTATTGAAATATATTTATATTTACAATATTTCTTATTCATTTTAAATCCAATCAGATCAAATAATTGAATTCTAGTTGTGTGATAACTATCAACATTTTTTATATGTTTTAAAAAGAGTATCCACAATATATTTTTTAGAATTTTATTCATTTTTTAATTTTTTTTTCTTAATTTTAATGGAAAAATAAACAAATAATCTAAACATAAATGTAAAATTCAAGCTTTCTTCTTTAGTTTTAAATTATATATATGTCTCATCGACTTGATATAATATGGAATATTTTAATAATTTTTTTTCTTTTTTTTATTATTATTATAGTTAAAAACAAAACTACATTGCAATATCTTGTATAATTTATTTCATTTTTTTTCAATTTTTCAATGGTAATTTGTATTCTTTTAAAAGGATAATTTTTTTATTTTAAAATAGTGTTTCTTAAAGTAAAATAAAATAAAACTTCTAAAATAAAAAATTACATTTTCTCAATAGTTATTTTAAAATTCTTTTGATAGAAACTTTAATTTTTTTTTTTTTTATATAATCTTCTTTATAGAATATCTAAAAATATTAAAATAACATGTAATGTAAATATTGTATAAACTAAAATGTCTTTTTTTTATTTTTTAAATTATTTGCTACTGACTTTTTTAATTTTCTGTCTGAACTAAAAACATTGTTTCGGATATATATATATTTTTTTCAATTTTATGTTGATATTATTAGCAACTAATGTTATTTAATTTTTAAATCTAAAAAAAAGAAATCCTTTAAATGAAATATAAAAAACTATTTGAAAAAATTAAATCTCATTGAAATTAGATACTTAAATATAAGGGAAAAAATATTAAATTTATTTTTATAATTTTATATTTTTTTAAATATAAACAAGAAATACTTCAAAAAAAATTTTTTTAAAATTTATTTTTTAATTACATTTTTATGTCCGCTCTTTAATGTTATAGATTTAATTTTATATTTATTATTCAAAAAATTATTTTTCATAAATATCATTTTAAAACTATCATGTATCTATTTCATATACTAATACACCTTTTATTTTTATTTACATTTTTTTTTTTTATTATTCTATGGAATTTAATTAAAGATTACTTCACATATTATCCTTTAAAATTTAATAAAAATAAATAATTTCAATATGTATTATTATTTAATATATATGACACATATCTTTAAAAGTTTATGAAAATAAATGCGAAAGATAAGTTATAAAAAAAAAAAAAAAATTTTTGTTTAAACTTAAATTATAAAATATAATAACAAAAAAAAGGAAAAAGAAAAAGAAAAAGAAACAAAATGAATAAGCAAAAGAATACAAAAAAAAAAAAGTTTAAAAAAAATTATTAAAAAGGAAAATATATATAAATATATATATTATAAAATAAAATATACAGAGAATGATTTTTTTTTTTTTTTTGATAATTCATTAACATTTTATTGTAATAACATGTAGTTGTATCCGGTTTGTGCGCTATTAAATTCATTTTGTGTTATATATTATTTAGTATTACATTTTGTTATCAAATGATCAGTATTATTTAAAATTATTAGATTATAAATTCACTTTTTGAAAATCGAAGACTTCACAATTTTTACAATTTTTCCTTTAAAACTCAATATGAATATTTTAAGCTTCTCTTTATTATTTTGTATTAATTAAAATATTAGTATATTAATCTTGCTATTCAAAATAATTTTATTTTCTGATTTATTTGTATAAAATATTTATGTGCAAATGTTTAGCTAAATCTTTATATTACAAAAGGATATATAATCCCTAAACAAATTAACTTAGACAATGACATTTATTTCATTTCTTTTTATATTTTACTAATTAATTCGAAGGAAAATATACAATATATATATATAATATGTTATAATTAAAAAACAACAAAAAATAAAAATATCTATTATTAATATAATTTTTGTTGATTATATCTTTTTTTTTTTTTTTTTTATATATGAATATGTAGTATATAAATTCTAAATTATAATTATTTTTTTATATTTATCAATTAATAATAATACATTAGACAAATACAAAGATTTAAAAAAAAATAAAATAAAAAATACTTAATGTTTAATGTTTTTTAATATTACATATTTGTGAATATATAAATTTAATAAAATGTATACGTAAAAAAAGAAAAAAAAAAAAAAAATTTAAAGCTTTTAAATGATACTTTTTTATTTAAAGATATAATATTTATGAGTAATTATCTAAAAACAAAATATAATAATAAAAAATGATTCCATTTAATAATTATTATCATAATAATTATAATACAATGCTATAATATTATTAAAATATAATAGCTATTGTAATAATGATAACATTCATTAAACTGGCATATGAAATAAAAAAAAAAAATATAAAACTTTGACATTAAAATGTATAATAAATGATAAAAAAAAAAAAAAATAAAACTAAAAAAAAAAAAAATAAATAAATTATAATTATAAAAAATATATATATTTTTAATTAAATGAAGATAATTACAACTTGAATTTGACACATTCATTAAAATTATTGTATATAAAAAAAAATAAATAAATGTGTAATTGTTTATTATTATATGTAAATATAAAACATCAAAAAATTAAGCTTTATTTTATTAATATTAACAATTAAAATTTCATTAAAAATTAAATTGTTTTAACGTATGCTGTGTAATACACATATATACATCATCATATTTTTTTTTTTTTTAATATTATTACAAAAATAAAATAACTCGAAAAAGTAATATGTAAATATTATGAAATTAAAAATTTAATCAAATAAATAATTTTAACATATATCTTCTCATATAAATAAAAGTATATTTTATTTTTACAAGGAACAAATTTGATATATTTATAATATTTTATTTTTTCCCCGTTTTATTTTCATTACTTTTATTTATTATTATTTTTTTTTTTTTTTTTTTGTTATCGTACGTGTATACTAAAAAAAAATATACAAAATATATATATATATTTTATTCAAATGGATTATAACTATTGAGGTGTTTTGATAATTTTTCTAGCATAGCACTTTCATTAAAATATTCATTATTCATAATACCTTCATTATTACATTCATTAGCTTTATTTTCATCATTTTCATTTTTATTATTTTCTATTTTTTTTCTATTATTGTTACTACCAATATTATTATTATTATAATTATTCTTAATAAAATGGATATTATGATTTAAATTTTTTTTATCATTATTTATAGAATTATTCTTTTTTTTTGAAATTTCTTGTACAGTATTATAATATTTACTTAATATTTCTTTTTCACTATAACACTTTGCATTTTTATCCAATATCATATTCTTGTTAATATAATTTGAATTATTTAATGTATTTTCTTTTGCTATTTCATTTTTATTTGTCCCCTTAATTAATCCCAATAAATATTTTCCTGATGTGTTTATTTCCAATTTTTCATCTCTTTTTTCTTTTTTTTCTGATATATTTTCATTCTCTAAATTAAAATTGTCCCATTTTTTTGTTGAAGTTTCATTCATTTTTGCACACTTTTTTTTTAAATTATTTTTTTCAATATCACTAATTAATAAGCCATTATGTATATTTTGATAATTATTTATGTATAATTCATTATTTAATTTTTTACTGTTTTCAGCAATTAGAGTTACATTATTTTTATTTTCATATTTATTTTTTTGAGTTATTATTTTATCTTTTTTCATTAAGGTAGAATTTATATTATAATAGCTATTGTTTTGATAATTTAACTTCAATAAACTTTTTATTTTATCATCTTTATTTTCTTTATTTTTTGAAACACTATTTGTACTAATTTTATTTTTAACTTTTTGATCAGTACTATCAGTTATATCATATCTAACCAACTTTTTAGCAAAACTCGTATTTTTTTCTAATTCTTTGTCTTTTCTATCAAAACTATTACAAACATTATTATTATTATTATTTTGTAAAATGAACTTATTATTGTTACTATTTATGATACTTGTGTTCTTATTTTCCTTTGCATTATAACTACTCAAATTATTAGTATTACTATTTGTCTTATTATTACTATGATAAATATTATTCTCATAGTTATTATTAATATTATTATTATTTATTGTGCTGAAATTAATATTAATACTTTTATTATTATTAATACGATTCAATTTATTATTATTATTATTATTATTATCATTTTTAGTATTTATATTATTAGTTGCATTATCTTTTTTATCTTCAGTAACTTTATTATTTGTGTTAATGAAATTAGTATGTTGATTTTTCATTACAGTGCTTATAATAAAATTATTACATTCATTAATGCTTTTGTTTGTACTTTCAAAATCATTTTTAGAAGAGTTAAATTCATTACTACTTTTTTTATTATTAGAATTTGCTTTATTCATATTTGATATATTATTTTTCGATGGCATGTTATTTGTATAATATAGCAAATTATCTATATCGTTACTATGGGAATAGTTATCAGTTTTTGAACATATATAATTTTTTTCTTCATTATTACTACAACTGTTAATTGTTTTATTAGAAAAATTATTCATATTTTTACTTAAGTTATAAGTATTTCTAATTAATCCATTTTTATTAAATTTATTTATATTTTCTTCATTATACACTAGAGGAGTGGTATAATCTTCTATATTATATGTTGATTGAACACCAAATTTTTCTTCATTTAATTTAAACATATCTTCAGCACTCCATCCATTTGAATGATTTTCACCAAATGTTTTGTCATTGCAAGCATCTAATGTTGTATTTCTTGATGGTATGTAATAAATTGATGAATCATCCAGAGAACAACCTGCATATTTCTTTATTTTCTTCTTAAACCTATATAAATCTTTTCTGTTATCGTATAATTTGTTTTTATTGCCGTATACATGGATTTGAAAATTCTTTCTTTTATCAATATCTTGATCATCAAAACTTCTTAAACCTACTTCTTTTAATCGTAAAGCTGATAAATGCCCCATTCTGATTTTATTAAAATTGTATCTATACCTTTTTTCATATATATCTATATCAAGATTTTTAGGAAATGTATTATATGCTTTATACATATGATTATTATTTCCATAATACGATTTATTGTTGTTATTTATATTTTTATTTGAAGTATAAAATAAATCATTAGATAGGAAATTTACATTTTTATCAATATTTTTTATATTATTATTGCTTTCTTTTGATTGATAATTATTACTATCTTTTATAATATTTTTATATCCATTATTACCGTTATTATTTATATATATGATATCTTTATTATAATTTTTTATATCATTAGAACTACTATTAATACCCTTACAATTATTAGTTTTATTGTTATTATTATTAACATTATTTATACTGTCATTAACATAATTATTTTCACTTTTTATATTATTTAAATTATTTAGTGACAAATTATATATTAAATTATTTTCTATTGTATCATTTCTTCTAAAATAATTAAAATTTAAAGAAATATTTTCTGAATGATCATCTTTTTTTTTATTCTGAATAAGTGGTTTTTCCATTAAATTTTTTACTTCTTCCTTTTCATTTTCTTTAAAATTATTATTCATACTTTCTGATAAACCTTTACAATTTTTATTATCCAATAGATTTTTTATTTTATTATTATCATCAATTCTAGTAGTATTCTTCAGAATGCTATAATAATGACTACCATTTTGAAATACATTTATATTATTCTTTTCTATATAATTATTTTCATAACTGTCATTTTTAATAATGCTATTTATGCATATGTTTTTTATTTCTTTTTCATTATTACTGGGGTTATTCATATTAGTAATATTTTTATTATCGTTACTAAAAATATTATTAACAATATTATTATAAATACTATTATGTATATTATTTGAATTTTCAATACCATAGACATTACTGAAAATATTATTTTTATTTTCTTTAATATGAATATTATTAGGTATATTTTCCAAGTTATGCGTAGTTTTATCTACATTTGTTTTATTATCTTCATTATGTTTGTCATCATTTATATAAGAGATACCATCTATATTCATAATGTTGATATCTTTTGATAACTTTTCAATACTTTCATCATCACTCTTATATGAACTAAATTTTAATATTTCTTTTGGTTCGTAATCAGCATTTTGAAGGCTTCTAATAACTTTCATATCAATACCAGTGATTTGGTATTTATATGCTAAAATACTACCGGACTCATATGAATTTTCTTTTAAAGAATTTTCGCTAACGGACATTCTTAGAATATGTATCCATTTTATTAAATTAGGAATGAAAGGAAAAACAAACCATGCATTTATACGTTCTCTTTTATTTTCAAATAAATTATCTTTTTCTTTTAAATCCTGATATGTTTTCAATTTATCTATTTCAAACCAACGAATATCTCCGATTTCTTTTCTTGTTTTTGGTTGAAATTTTGTATCTTCTCTTACACCTGGAATAATAAATAATTTGATCGGCTGATCTTCAATATGAGTTTCAATATAGACTTGTTCATCTATATATGGAAATATATCTATCCCTATTTCTTCATAAATTTCTCTACAAGCACAAACAGAATCTTCTTCTAATTCATCAACTTTACCCCTTGGAAATGCCCAACTATCGGTACTCCATCCTTTTACTAATAAACATTTTTTTAAATTATGATTTAAAAGAATTGCACCTCTTAATGGGATTGTTCTACAATATCTCCTCCAATTTAATGAAAACTGTTCGTGTGCTGATGGAGGCACATATTTTTTTAAAATTGGACAATCGTCACATATTAAATAACCAAATGTTTTTAAGCTTAATTTGGGTAATTTATCTGGGTATTTATCTTGCCACATATCATCATACCACCAGTATGCTTCTTGAATCTGAAAATATAAGTGTACATGATCCTTTAAAAGAAATTCTGGTAGTAAAGCTATGAATCTTCCATAACAATCTAACAATGCATCATCTAATAATTTTTTGTCCTTGGCTAACTGTTTAATTCTGTGTGCACTAAAGATCTTTGTATTTTTTATATTATTAAAAAATTTACTTTGTGAATTTTTCTGCAATTTGCTGTTTGTGTTTTTTGTTGAATTCATTTTTTTTTTGAAAACTGAATATATATATATCACAACATATACAAGAAAACATGATTCTAATTATTTATTAAAAAATAAAAAGGCATACATATATATATATATATATGCACATAAAAAAAAAATTAAATTCTATTTACATAAAATTTATATTCCCAAAAAAAAAAATATAATAAAATTGTTAACAAATTATAAAAAAAAAAGGATAAAAACATTTACTAAAATTAGCACATATTTGTAATTTAAGAATACTATTGTTTATCATATATAAAAAATATTTAACTACTTAAATTAGTTTTAATTATTTTATTCCTTTAAGAATAGGAATATACATATTTCCAAAATAAGGTATAGTTATTTTTAAAAATTCTTTTTATTTTTTAGTATAGAACATGCATTATAAAAAAAAAAAATTGGAATAATGGGAAAATAAAAAAAAAAAAAAAGAAACAAAATAAAGAAAATAAAATTAAACAAATAAAAATGTGTTAATTTATATATATATAAATAAGAAAAATCTTTTTTAAAATATACATATTTATTTATTGTTAAAAAAAAAAAAAAAAAGATAAAAAAGCAAATTTTTTTTTAATTTTTGCGTTAATAGAATATTGTATATCATATATGTACATAATATTTTATTGTGTACATTTATTTATGTTTTGAGGAACAATTAAATATTTTTTTTATTTTTGCTTTTAAAATATATCATTCAATAAAACTATAATTATTATTAAAAAATTATAAAATAAGATATAATATGGAAGACATAAAAAAAAAAAAAAATAAAAAAAAATAAAATTTATATAAAAATATATATTACATAAATATAAAATTAACAATATAATTTATTTTCTTATAGCGAAAAACAAAAAAAAAAAAAAAAATGAATTTGCATATTTAATTATAAATGTTCTTTTATTAATAGAATTCCTCTATATATTATTTAAAAGGAGTGATATTCTTCATAAAATTATATTCTTTAAATTCAAGATATATAATATTATTACTATTTCTTTTTAAGCTATTAAGCTTTTTTTTTTTTCTTAATTTCCGTATTAATAATATTATGTAAACAAATAAAAGTTGCTATATATTTTTCGCTTTTAACTATATATATTATATATAATTTTAACTATTGTTTAAATACATATATTCATAATATTTTCTTTTGGCATGTTATTCGAATAAATACATTAAATGCATTCCAAAGATTATTTTATAACTAATTATAATAAAAATAAAAAAAATTTGTTTATAATGTACAAAAAAAAAAAAAAAAAATATAAAATTATACTCCAAATATATTTAAATGCATTAACGTATGTGTATTTATTCATTAGGAAAAAGAAATATAAAAAAAAAATATATTTTAAATAAATATATTTTTATATACTATTCCTTTGTTAAACTTGAAAATTATAATTTTTTTAAGTTTCACATAAAAATAATTACAAATATAAATAAAAATTAATTTTTTGTAAGCATTTTTTACTCATTGCAAGTTAATATTGGAAGATTGCATATCATTTTTGCATTAATATATAATGCTTTAAAAAAAAATATATATATATATATATATATATATATATATATATATATATATATATATTTAATAAAAAATCTTAAAAAGTTTAACTTTTATAAAATTTTTATTAATAAATATTTATATCCATAATTTTTATGTAATCATGTATATCCTTTTTATTTTTAGATAATATATTATTATGCGACATTTCATGCAGTTTTTTTTAATAAAATTTAGATATTTATTTTTGAAATATCTAGGAAGCAAAATTTATGCCTATTTAAGTTGTGCATTGATTTTCTTCTTAGCTACATTTTTTTTAAATATATAAGAAAAAAATTGAAACTTGAATACAGAAAAAAAATTAGCAAGTAAAAAGCGCACATAAAATACATAAATATAGAAATATTTTTATGAATTTATGGCTAACTTTTCTATATTTTATGTATGTGCAAAATACAATTCAATCAAAGAAAAATATAAAAAGATGTTTAATATACAAGATTTTATTATAAAAAAATAAAAAATAATTATAACATTAGTTTTCTGTGTATACCTTTATTTCACACACTTTTATAATATAAAATTTTTTTTTTATATATATATTTTTAAAAACTCTAATTAATAAATGCATATCATCATTTAGCATATATATACTGTATGTGTAGATGAATTAACTTGATTTTTCTGAAATAATTTTATAAAAAAATTAAAAAAAAAATATCTAAGAGAGATAAAGCGTTTAAAAACTTTGAATAGTGTAAATATGTAAAGTAAAAAAATAGAAAAATATTAAAAATAGAAACAAATTATATACATAAATAAAGATTACGGAAAAACAAAAAAAAAATTAAATGATAACTTAATGCTTTATTTTAGTTTGAAAACTTAAAAACATAATATTTTTAAAATTGAAAAAAAAAATAACAAAAAATGTTTACAATTAAGAAGCAAGAAAAAAAAAAAAATAAAATAAAAATAAAATAAAAAAAAAAAACAAATATTGAAGTGATAAAATATATAAGTATATATATTTATTTAGAAAAAAATTGTTATATAAAATAAAAAAGAGAGAAATAAAAATCCTTTAATAAATATATGCAGTAAATTCCCATTAACTTCCTACACCTAAATATAATATTTTTTCATCAGGTATTACAACTATTCCTTCAGGTAAAGTTGAATTTAAATTATCATTTAAGTGCTCTACATATAATTTTTTAATATAATAATCTACAATTTTTTCCACATTAGTTGGTGGTGGTTTATTTTTTAATTCTTCTTCTAGAAGTGGCATCAATTTTGTTTTTAATAAAAATAATAAACTTTCAAAATAATTTCCAAATGTTAACTTACAATAATAAGAAGAAACATCAAGAGAAGAATAAATTAAACAAAAATATATGTAAGTTTTTCTTCTGAAAGCGCTATTTAGAATTTCCGCTAAATAACACCATATTTCTCTTGTGTCATTTAAAATTATAAAAATTGATAAATGCAATTTAATAAATGCTTCAATTCGTGAATAATTGAAGCAAAGAAATTCATCATTTTGTTCAAGAATTATATCATATAATTTTTCTTTTGATAAATATTCAGGAATTTCAAGAAACAAAGGAATGGTATAAATGCATTTATAAGAAACTATTCCTTTGTATATAAAATAAGCTTTTTTATAATTAGAAATAATTAACGATAAAAAACAAGAAATTCCCCATATTGATGCTTTTGCTTGATGAATTTTTTCATCATCTAATATTCCTAAAATCCCTTCAATTATAGAAAATAAACAATAATCTGATAAATAAACATTATTTAATTTTAATATATCATTATATAAATTTCGTAACATGCAAAAACATTTTAATATTTGTTCAGTTATGTTACTTATTATATTATTAACACTTAATATAGTTCTTTTTATTGTTTTTATGATTATTTGTAAATTAGTATCGTTTAATGATTCAATATACTTTTTATAAGTTAACATATATATTAAAGTAAATTCTCTAGCTAAAATACATTTATCTGAATGATAGTTTAAATTATCAAATTTAAAAGAACGAAATATTTTCAGTCGGGTATGTATATCTACAACATCATCATATTTTATTATTCCTTCATTTAATGCCTTTTTCAGTTCTTCATCTATTTTTATATCATCCTCTTTCCAGAAAAAAAATTCCATTATATTTCAACTTGAAAAAAAAAAAATAAATTTGTTTTATATTAAAATAAAAGACATTGCGAATTATATTTATTATTCTTCTTATATTATTTTCTAAAGCTACTTTTTTACCTGTTTATTTTTTTTTTTTTTTTTTATACTTTAATTTTTGTTTTTTTTATTTGCTAATCCCTATAAGCTTTAATTTTAAATCAAAATATGTAATACATAAAGTATTTATTTTTAAAGAAATATCCATTTATCTAAATAATTTTTCCTTTATTACAACTTTGCAATTTCTTTATGAAAATTTTCATTCTTTTTTTTTTTTTTTATAACATATATTTTTTATCCTTAAAAATATAAGCTATATTTATAGAGACAAATATTTATATCGTAGCTTCTTTTTATATACTCCTTTTATATTTTTCCTTTATTGTTCAAAATACATGTCAAATTATATATAACAAAATAAAAAATAAAAAAATAATTATAAAAACGATAATAAAAATTTTGCATAAAAAGAAAATTATTAGCACATTATATATTGAAAATAAAATATTAAAGTAAAAATATATATATATTTACAAAAGAAATATAAAAAAAAATATATAAGTTTATGTGTATACGAAATGTAATAATACCATTTCATGTAAATAAGAAGTATTTATGAAAAAAATATTCAAAAAAGAAAGGTTAAATATATATAATATTGAAAATGAGGTATTCATATAATTGCTTTAAGGTGTGGAAAATTTTTACGAAATAATAATAAATTTTGTCATAAAAACAGAAAATAAGAATAATAAAATTAATTAAAATCCAATATTTCGTATGTATTCTTTTTGTTTTTAAATTATTATTCTAATTTTAATTTATATTAACAATGAACTTTGCTTATTTTATTAAAAAAAAGTGTAAATTTATGTTAATATTACCGTGAAAACTAACTTTATTCTTTCAAATGAATTATTACTTTTATTTATAATGAGCTCCTAAATTTTTTATATTTAGGAGTTAAAACTAATAATTTATAATGTATATTGCTATTCTGTTGTTTTATTTTATTTTATTTTATTTTTTTTTTTTTTTTTGCCATTTACAAATGTATTGGAATGATTTAAATATAAAAAAAAAAAAAAAAAATAGTATTATATATATAATAGAGTGTTATAATATTTATTCCTTTACAAAGTTTTCAAAATACAGTAATTACACATGCATATTAAATAAGTTATATCTTTGTTTTAGAATTATTTAAAATGAATAAAATAAAGAGGAATAATACTGAATTTTTTTTTTAAATTTAAATTTACAATTAAAAAATAAATCATAGTTCTCAATAAAATTTTTTTTTATTAAATAATTCAAAAAACAAATATTTATTAACTTAATAACTTTATAGCACATCACAATATATATAAAAATGGGGACCAAAGTGAAATGTATTCATATAAATAATTTAATTTTCTACATGTATAAAATAAATTTTTAAAAGTTAATATAATTTAAAAAATAACTACTCTTTATTTCGTTTTATTAAAAATAAATATTTGTTTGATATTTTACAAATTATTGTAGCATTCTTCCCATATTACTTATCAATGACTTTATAAAATACAATTCATAAAAAAATTAAAATTAAAATTTTTTTTTAAATGATACGCACATGAAAGATTCATATACATTATTAAAAAAAAAAGAAAAAAGAAGTAAAATAAAAAAAAAAAAATAAACGATCAAATAGATAAATATTTAAAATTAAAATAAATTTATATAATTTAATTAGCTATATATATACCTTTCAATAAAAAAAAAAAATCAAACAGGTAAACATAAAATATTTATTTTTTTAAATGTATTAAGCAAATATATATATAAATATTGTGTTCTATATGTATATTTAAAATAATGAGAAACAATTAGTAAATTTTAAAAAAAAAATTACATATTTACAAAATTATATATATAATTGTATATAACATAGAAAAGGAAGTGTTATTTATATTATTCCATTTTTTTTAATGTAGATATGAATAGAAAAAAATATATATATAATTCATTAGTATTTTATTTAATTATTTTTTTTTTTCTTGATAATACTTATTTAACAATATAAAATATAAAAGTTGTTATTATTTAAAGAATACTTTTATTATTTATTTTGCTTATTTTTATATATATTATTTTAGATATAAAAGGAAAGAAAAATGTCATCAATTAAGACAACAGTAAAAACAGAAGCTTGTTCATTCAGTGAATACAGAATTTATCCTGGAAGAGGACAAAAATATATTGCCAAAGATGGAAAAGTTTATTTTTATTTATCGTCAAAATTTGCTTCTTTGGCACTTCAAAAAAAAAAAGCAGCCAAATTAAGATGGACACAAGTTATTACAGCAAAAGAAAAAAAATATTTATATATATATTATTAAAGAAATTAACATATATAAATATGGCATAAAATTTTCTAATATATTTTTATAATTCATAGGCGTGGAGAAGAAATAATAAAAAAACAAAAGTAGAAGCAACTCAAAGAAGAAGATATAAAAAAACTATAAAAGTTCAAAAAGCTGTATGTGGTTTAACTGTTGAAGATATAAGAAATAGAAAAGCATATGTTCAAAGTATTGAAGCAAAAGTAGGAAATTAAAAAAAGAAAAATGAATTAATAATTTATAATGTTTAAACAAATTTAAGAATAGAAAATAATAAAAAAATTATATAATTTTAATATACGCCTTTTGAAGTTAAGAGTCATGAAAATATAAATATTTTTAAATGTATTTTCATGTAGTTAAACTTCAAAAAATAAAGAAGGTTTTAAATTTATATATATATAAACAATATTATTTATAATAGAAGTGAATGTTTTTATTTACTTTTTATTATAAGTAATACTGTTTGCATATAAATATATATACTTTTTTCTTTTTTTTGTTGAATAAAAAGGAGAAATTAATAAAATAAAAAAAACCTAAAATTTATGTTTTTACAATTTTATATCTTTTAAAATTATTACATATTTAATCATCTATTTAATATCATTTAATGTATTAATTATATATGTTTATATATTTTTTTATAATTTTATTTTACTTGTATTAATTTTTTATATGCTTTTTTTTTTAATTCTTTATTATAGAACAAAGCACGCTTAGCATCTAAGGAGAAAGATGATAAAAAAAAAGGAAAAGATGATAAAAAGAAGAATATAGTACAATTTCAACGAAAAAAAGATCTTAATAAATCTAATAGAATAAATATGGCTAAGACAAAAATGCATAAAATGATGAAAAAATAAATTTATACATGTGTATATTATATATATATATATATATATATATGCAATATTTTTTTTTTTTTTTTTTTTCTTTTAAAATATCGCATTACATTTGAGTTGAAAATGTTTTTTTTTAAAATATTAGTTTTTATATTTAAAAAAAAAAATCTGAAAACATTTTTGTTATAATATATAAAAATTAGTATAATTTGGAAATTACTTTTGATCTGAAATAAAAAAAAATGTTTACAAAATTGAGAGAATTAAGAAGAATCAAAAAAATTTTATATAAATTTATTGACTTATTTAGTTATAGAATATTCAATAGTATTTTAAATAAATAAAAAAATAATAAAACGCATGATAATGTAGAAAGTTAAACTATTTTATTTTTTAAAATATATTAATAAAGTTTTATATTCCATTTATATTTTTATATTATTCTATTTAGTAAAAAAAAATTATATAATAAATCTTTAAGTACTCTACTTTTTCCTTTTTTTCTTTAAAATTATTTTGAATTTTTTCTAATTACATCTTTTTTAAACTATAAGGCATGAAAAATAAATCCGTTTTACAAGGTAGAGTTTTTTACTTGAAGCAGCGATATGTTAGAAAAAAAAAAAGATAAATAAATAATAGGAAAAATAAAATATTTCTTCATAATTTTTCATAATTATAATTACACTGTTTTAAAAAGAGCATACACAGATATGAGTTTCTAATTTTTTAATTTTTTTATTTATTTCATATCTTTTATATAACTATTTATAATATATGTATATATTTTTTCAGATAAATTTTAAAGGTCAAAAGTAAAACTCTTTTTTAAATAGAGATATATTAATATAGAATCATTAGCATAAGAATTATTTAGCTATTTTTTTTTTTTTTATTGTAGAGATGACAATTCTTATGAAATAAAAATTTAATATAAAGAACAGAAAAAGAAAAAAAAAAAACTTAAATATTTAATTAAAAATATTGTGAAATATTTCATTTTTATAATTTTACATAGATTGTTATATTTTATCTAATTTAATAATTTTAATTCTTTTATTTTATTTTAATTTTTTTTTTTTTTTTTTCCCTTTTATTCTGAGTAAAAAAACTATTTTAATTGTATGTTTATAAAGATTTTTATTTTAGGTATTTATCTTCTAATTACTTCTTTTTTTATCCTCTACTTAAATATAAAGTATTCATTTTTTTTATATTTTCTTTCTTTTTAATTTATTTTATTTTATTATTTTACAGTTACAAGACGTGATATATATAATTTTTTAATAATAATATTTATTAATTTAATTAATATCTAAAAATAAATATTTATATTTTATATAATTTTATGATTAATGTTTGAAGTAAATATTTTTTATTTATTTTTTTATAATAATAGTGAGATTTATTAATATTTACGCAATTTTTTGCTAATTCTATTTTTTAGAATTTAAATTTTTAGAAAGCAATTTATCTATATTTTACATAGTGTGTATAAAAATAAAATTAAAAAAAGAATTTTTATATTTTATTGTCATGTAATTTATTGTATCAGATATTAATTATTTATTATATAATATATACATATATTTCTATTTTATTTTTATTCTTATTAAATAAAGATAAATTATTTTTTTTTTTTAATTATTAGAAAAAGAAATAAGTCTTCATAAAATGTGTGCATAATATCCGTTGTACTAATTTATTTAAATATAAATACTTATATATATAAAGTATACATAAAGTTATTGTTTAATTTTTTTTTTTTTGTAAGTTTTCTTTACGAGGTTGCAATTAATATAATTTTAATCGTAAAATTTTAATTTTTATTAAAACTAAAAAATTAACATAAATATGCACGAAGCAATATAAATAACGTAATTTACATATATTTATATGTGTAGTAATTAAAAAATTAGATAAAATATTATTTTTGAAAAAAATATTACATATTATTTTTAAAAAATTGAGATAAGTGATTTGTAACAACTAATATATATTAACCATATGTAGCATGTTTTTTTTTCATTTTAATCTATGAATAAAAAATAATATATAGATTTAGTATTTTTGAATATACTATTATTTTATTTATTCTTTCATAAACTTTAACAATTAAAAATAAATTTAATGATATATCAATATTACCATGATTATTTTTCTTTTTATTATTTATTTATTTATTTATTTTTTTTTTTCACTTGTAAATTGAATTCAAATTATAAAGTTTATTTATTTAAATCCATAAAAAATAAAAAAATAAATTTTTTATTTTGTTATAAACACATTTTTTTTTTTTTTATCTATAATACTTTCATTTTGTGAAATTTGTTAAAAAAAAAAATGGTGAACAATTATGTAGCATTTATATATAACAATTTTAAAGACAATTTCATTAAAATAGTTTTTAAAAATACTTTTTTTTTTTTATTAAATTTATGAATTTTATAAAGTAATTTGTTTTTATTACTTTTTTATAATTCTCGTATTTTTGTTCGTAATATTGGTTCCTAATAATTCCGTTTTATTCCGTATTATTTTGTTGTCTTCTTTTTATATTTTTTTTATAATTTTCATTATAATATTATTTTTTTAATTTTTTTATTTATTTTACGAAATACTAACTTATTTATTAAAAAAAAATTAATTTATCTTTTTTTAATAATTTTTATTTTATTTTAAATTATAAAAATATATTTTATATTATTATTAAGCACTGAAACATTAATTTTCCTCCATTTTTAAATATTTATTTAAAATGAATGTTAGAATTATTAATATATATATATAAAATAAATTAGACAGAGAATATTTCTACATTGTATATTATTTTATTATAATTTTTTATACTTAATTTTAAATAATAGTTTTCTAATATACCTAATATTTTTATGTTTTGTTTTTTGTTTTTTTGTTTTTTGTCATTGTCTTTTTTCTTTTCCTTTTTTTAATGTAAGTTGTATTATATCTATGCATATATATATTATCCTTTTTAATTCCACAGTTTAATAGACTTTTATTTGTTTATATAATTTTTTTTTTTTTATTTCATTTTCATTTTTTATAGATATAGATATTATATTATTATTTATGATTCCATTTATTTACATAAATTATTTTATGTTTTTCAATATATTTACTTATGTATCTTTTATTTATATATATTTTTACTTTTTTATTATCATTATGTTTAGATATACTTTTTTTTACTCTACGGTTTTACTGCATATGTAAACATTTTGTTTTTGTTTTTGTTTTTTTTGTGTAAATTATATTTTTCTATATTTTTTTATTATTTTACAATATATATATATATATATACATATATATTTTTTTTTTTTTTTATATAATTATGGGTAATTGTATTTCTTTTATAAATTATTCAAAATTTAAATTAAAAAATAAAAAGTTATTGCCTTTAGATTTATATTCAAATAACGAAATTGAAAAATCTGTTATTAGCTACGCATCTTGCATAAAAGAAGAGGAAACAAAAGAAATTAATAGTATTACACATAAAAAAAAAAAACTTAATATTGAAGATAAACTAAATGAAGAAGACAATAAAAAGAAAAAAAAAAATATAGAAAATAATGAAAACGGTGAAGATGATGAATATCATGAATACAATGAAATTGATGAATATAATGAAAATGAGGATGAGAAATATATAACATATGAAGAAGATAACAAAGGTGAAAAGCAGCAAATAAAAGGGAAAAAAAAAAAAAAGGAAAAAAAAAAGGAAAGAATGAAAAAAAAAATGAAAGAGAAAGGAAAAATAGAAACCAATATCAGCAATAATTGTAAATTAAATTCTTACTATGAAGAGGAAAAAAAAAATAGCAATTCAAATTATTTATATGATGATGAATCTAACGATTATTATAACCAAAAATTAGATATGTCATCTGATGTAAATTCATTTTATAAAAGTTCAGTTAACGGAGATATTTTATTCAAAAAGAATAAACACGAAAATTTACTTAATATTAAGTATAGTAGTATGATATTAAATGATATTAGAGATGTTGATATAATTGTTGTTTTTTTATTTAGCTTATTTCTTTATTTTAATGCTAATAATATTGTTGACATGCTTGATAAAAATAAAAAGGAAAGATATTTTTTAATAAACTCATTAAATGTAAGTCATGATATCATTAAGTTTCCAACTTTCCCAAAAGAGATTGTTGACAGTTTTTTAAAAAATGATTTTACTTTATTGAAAAAATATATAAAAAATAAGTGTAATAAATTAAAAAAAAAATACAGAACTACTTATTTTAAAAAAAAAAATTCTTTTAAAGATGAAAAAAATCAAAAAAAAATTTTTAAATATGAACTAAAAAAAAAAAAAGAAAAATGTTCCTTTTCTAAAATTGTAGAATCAATTGATAGAAATGATTGGTTACATAGAGATATCACTCAAATAAACTGTGATAATAATTTACCAGACTTAGAAATAAATTTTATAGTTATGGGAGCATATCGCTTTTATCAAAGAGATATGAAACCTTTTCAAGATAAAAATACCTTTTTTTATAAATCCCCCTCATATACCTGTGATGCAGAAATATCCGTTGCATGCAAAAAAGGGAAGAAACTAGATTTCCCAAATCAAGATGATTTTACGATTATTCAAACAAATGAATGGATATTAATTATGGTATTTGATGGTCATGGACCATCAGGTCATGATATAAGCAATTTTGTTCATGTAGTACTTCCTTTATTATTTTCATATAATATTGAACAAATATTTGAAAATCCTGTTCGTACTATGAAAACATTATTTTATATGATTAACTGTTATTTAGTTAATTATTCTTATTGTATAAACAATAATATAAATCCAATTAATATAAATTTTATTGACTATAATCTAAGTGGAACAACATGTACAATAATTTTATATAATTTTTTAACAAAAAAAATTTATTCAGCACACACAGGGGATAGTAGAGCTGTTATGGGAAAACAAAGTCTTCAAACAAATAAATTTAGAGCATACAACATAACTGAAGATCATAAGCCATCCTTAAAATTAGAAAAAGATAGAATTGTAGCTTTCGGTGGAGAAGTAAAAAAATTGCAAGGTGATGTTTCTTATAGAGTATTTGTTAAAGATGAAATGTATCCAGGTTTAGCTATGAGCAGAGCTATCGGTGATATAACTTCGTCTTTTATAGGAGTTACCTGTGAGCCTACCATAAAAATATTGGATAAATCTGATGAAGATAAATTTATTATTGTAGCTACTGATGGAATTTGGGAATTCATTAGCAGCGAAGAATGTGTGCAAATGGTTTCAAAAAAAAGAAAAAAAAAAGTACATATTGCTATGGGTTTGTAAAATAAAAAGAAAAAAATTATTTTGTATATTTTTTCTTATGAACAGTTCATAATTTTAAAAGAATTTTATTACATAATGTAAATAAAATAAATGTTCGTATGTTTAAAATATTTAAAAAAATGTTTTTTTTCTTTTTTCTTTTTAGAAGAAATAATAAAAGAATCCTGGAAAAGATGGGCAAAAATTGACACCGTTGATGATGTAAGAAATATATATATAATACATGTATATTTATTTTTTTAAATAAATAAATAAATATATATATAAAATGAACAAAATTTATTTATACTTTTTTTTTTTTATAGATGACTCTGGTTATTCTATATTTTTAATTTTTTCATGAGAGGTTATGCAAGTTTTTTTCTTTTTTTTATTTTCATAATTTTTTTGAACTTGTATTTTTAATATATCTTTGTTCTATTTTGTTTAAATTTTTTTCCCGTTTAATAAAAAAAAAAAAAAAAAAAAATTGGAAAAAAATGAAATAAAATGGATAAATATATAATTTAAAAAAAAAGTAAAATGTACATTTCCAGGATTAAAGTTTACAATTAAAATATTAAAAAATTGTAAAAAAAAGTTCCTGAATGAATTATGCACAAAATATGTATATTTGTGTTCATTCTAATTTTTATAGTTTACTATGTTTTAAATATCTTGAAGTATATCTCTATGTTTTTTAACTATGTGATAATAATGTAATGCATCATGCTCTTGGAGATAATCAGTTACTTCAGATTCGGTCTTTGCAACAATCATTTTCCAATTAAGAAAATTTTTTTTTTTTACAGTCCCAGACCATATTAAACTACAGTTACATACTTGGTTTATATTCATATTTGGCATGTCATTTTGAAAATTGCCACCATTATCAAAATCATCATTAATTTTATTTTCATCCTCTTTTCCTTCTTCATCTTCTTCTTCATCTTCATTTTCATTCCACTTTATCCTTCTAAAAATTAACCTTTTGTATCTTTCGATAGAAATATGTTTTCCTTCCACAATTATGAAATTATATAACACTGTCATAAAGCATACTCCTGTCAAATGCAGTTGCTGAGCATTTATATCAATTTTAAATATATGTTTTTTATTAGATAGGTTTGTTATATAAATAACTAAAACATCATTTTCTTCGTTTGGGTTACATTTCCATTTGTTAATTTGTTTTTTACTTTTTTCTTGTGGATTTAATTTCCTTTGTTGATTTTGTTCATAATGTCTTAATTCTCTTTCTTTCATTTGCTGCCTTACTTCTAATTCTATCTTTGATGGATGTGCAACTGCATTATCACCTAAAACTCTCATTAAATTAGATAGCTTCATCTTAGGTGGGGGTGGAGGAATTAAACCTATTCTTATTTTATCTTGTTTTTCTTTTTCCTTTTCTTGTCTTTTTCTTTTTCTTAATTTTTTTCTTTCTATAGGCGTTAAGTACATATGTGGAGTAATAATTGAATCTTTTTTATCTTCGTTTAAAGGTACAGGGTGTTCTATATAACTTGTAATTTTTTTCATATTTATCTTGTACAAATCATTCTTAATTATAATTTCATTATTTTCCAATAATAATATATTATAATAATTTAGCAAGCTATTTACTTTTACATAGGTATCATTATTGAAATAAGTTTCTTTAATAATTATTTTTCCTTCTTTGCTACTTTCATCTATATCATTATTGTTATCATATTTTCCATTTTTCTTATGCTCAAGAGCACTTAATTTGTTCTTCCAAATAGATGTTTGCTTAATAATATAATCCTTTAAATTTTCTTTATTTTCTATCTTTTTAAATAAGACCATATCCCATTTTTCTATTATGTCATATCTTTCATCATCTTTCCATTCTTTTTTTTGATTTATTTTTTTATTATTTATATCTATTAAATTAGGGTTAATATTGGGATTTGCATTTTTATTCAAAAAATTTAAAGATAATTCTTGAAAAGACTGTACTTTTTTTTTTTCTTGAATAATTTTTTTTAAATCAAAACCTAGTTGAAATTTATTATTATAATTTTTGGAAGATGCTTCTTGTTTTATTATAGAACCAGGTGTAATAAAATTAAATGCATTTTTTTTTTTTTTTTTTGAAGTATTTTTTATTCTTGAATCAAACCATTTAAAATCTTCATTCAGAGTATCTTCACATTTATTTGATGATATATTTTTTTTTTTTAAAAGATTATTTTCTTCTAATTTGTTAATATTAACTTTTAAAGTAGAATATGTAACAGGTTTTACATTAATAACATTTCCTTCTTCATCTATTTCTCTTCCTTGTTCATCAAATTTTAATGGTTTTGGCAAAAAATCTACTTTTTTTATTTTTTGTTTTATATCATCCTTAAATCTACTGGCTCTTTTCACTTTTTCTATAGCTAATTTTGCTGCTTCCGTTGCTTTTAGGATATTTAAATGAATAGTAGAAGATAGGGAGGATAAATTAAAATTATTTGGAAATTGTGATACGCTTGTTGGATTAATTAAATTTGAGTTACAAGCTAAACTTAAGTCTTCTAAGATACTAAGAGGCTTATTTGAGTTATCTTCATTATTAGTATTTTTCTTTTCTGCTTCTCCCCATCTTGATTTTCTCTTTTTTTGAACAGTTTCTTCCATTGTTAAAAAAAAAAAAAAAAGAATAAAAAAATTATTTTCCTATTTTCGTAAAAAAGAGTATAACCATATTCATTTTATTTAATAGTCCTTTTATTTTATTATATAGAAAAGCCAAAATTTAAAAAATTTTTATTTTTTTAATTTCATTTTATGTTCAAAAATAATTAGTAAAGTTTTTATGTATATATATATATAACATTTAATTAAAATAAAAAATGAACAAAGTATTAAAATATAATTCTGTATATTTAAAATTGGAAAGCTCTCCTTTATATTAGCATATTTTTATTTATTACTACAAAGTCACATTTCTTTTTGAATGAAATTTCATTTGATTTAAATATTTTATTTTTAAATTTTAATTGTAATTAAAATGAAAATATAATATAATGATAAAAGTAAATATCAATGTATTTAAGAGAAATTTATATTATTAATTATAACTAAAAAAAAAATAAAACTTTGCACAATAATATTCTATGCTGAAGTATTTTTGCTATTTTATAATTTTACTTTTTTATTTAAAATCTTTAAAATATGAATAAGCTGTTTCATATTCTATGCTGTTAAAATTTATGAAAAAAGTTTTTATATAAATTTATTATTATTTGTTTTCTATTTTTTTCTTTTTTTTTTTTTTTTTTTTTTTTTTTTGCATTGATCCATATTTAATCTTATAATTTTTTTTTGTGTATTTCATATTTATATATCAAATTTATGTAATTTTGTTTTTTATGATTATAATTAATATTATTTTCCTTAATTTTTTTATTAATAGTATTTTTATTATTCTATGATTGAATTAGATGAATTGGATTGTTATGTTTTATTATTGTTTTAGTTTTTCTTTTTGCAATCAGTTCAAATTGATACAATAATTTATTTCTAATTTATAACTATTATTCTTTTCATATTTTTATTTTTTTGTTCCTTTGTATTTTTTAATTTTATAATATTCTGTTTTTTTTTCTTTTTTAGATAAGTTTTTTTTTTAATTTTTTTTTTTTTGTATAACATGGAACAATTTAAAAAAAAAAAAAATTCAGTTATGTAGGTTAAGAAATGTAAATTGAAAAACAAATACTTATGTGATTTTTCATTTTCATTTTTTTAAAATTAACAAATTTGTAATTAAATTTTTTCTAAATAATTTTTGTCATACTAATATATATTATATTTTTTTTTTGATAATAATAGGTCGTTTAACACTTTTCTTACATTATTACTTTTATTGTCTTTTATAAAGTGTTATTCTTATATATATATATGTGTAAGCATATAAATGTATATATTTTTGTACTTTTATTCTGTCAAAAAATTGAAACATTTAATTTTTCCTTCATATATATAAAAATGTCTATACAAATTTAACTATATTAGTAAAAGCTATATATGTTTTTTGTAATAAAAAAAATAAAAATTATACTTGTTTATTTAATTTTTTTTAATAGCATAGTTCTGCTGAATTTTTTTTAAAATATATTATAACTTTCTTCTTTTTTTTAAATCATACATATATATATTCTCATATAAAATTAATTTACATTAATATATTTCCCAATTTTTGTTTTTTTAAATAATAATTGTAACATTTATTTATACAAAAGGGAAAAAATGATTTCTCGTATGTCTGTTAGAACTCATACACAAAATGAAGCACTAACAAAACAAGATTCTGTGAATATGTTAAAAAATATAATTAAATTGGGAATAAGTTTAGTTACATATTTAAGAAACTTATTTGAAGAAAATGCTTATGAAGAAGTATGTATTCAAGAATTAAAATTAAAAAGACTCTTACCAATAAATCCGCAAGCTAATATGATAATAAATTGGTTAGAAAAAGGAGTTTTTGATGCAATAGAAAAAGAATATTTGAGAATATTAATATTAGATATAAATGATATATATGATAATACTATTGAATGCTACAAATTTAGTTTTTCTTATAATACAATAAGAGGAGGAGAAATTGGTATCTCTTTAGAAACATCAAATAATAATAATAATGATTTGAACGAAAAAAAAAATAATTCTAATATAAATAGATTAAAAAACATAAAAGAAAGATTATTAAATAAAAAGAAAAACGAAACATCTTTATATTTAAAAAAAGATGCAAAAGAAAAAACATATGAATTACTAAGATCATTAGTTTTGCTAACTCAAACATTAAATCCTTTACCTGAGAGAACATATCTATCAATGAAGTTATTATATTATGATGAAATAGTACCATCTAACTATCAACCTCCATATTTTAGAAATCCAGACAGTAAAGATTTACTAAAATTTATTAGCATACCTAATGAAGATTATGTTGGGAAAATTGATACAGGGCATCATTTTTTATCAATTATTGTTAATACAACTTGTAATAATTTAAGATATAATGATTCTTATTCTTATGATATTAAAAGTAGTTATAACAAACAAAAAGGTAAAGAATCACATATTGAAATACTAGATGATGATAATGAATATGAAGATGAAAGAGATGAAGAAGGTGAATACAATCATTCAAATGAGAAAATGTTACAACAAAGTAAAAACTGCTTACATGATTTTAAAAAGTATATCATTATAGATGATGATAATATTTCTTATGATAATGAAGGAAAGAGGGAAATAGATAATAAAATTATCAATAAAAATAAAAAAAATATTAAAAATAATTTATCTAATTTATCATTTTCTAACGCGGAAATTACACCGTTATCCAAAGTTGTCAATAATGATGATTATATCAATGACATTAAACGTAATGATAGAAATGATAACGTTGAATGGTGTGTTAAATCAGAACAAATATTGTCAGAAAAAAATAAGATTAATGATGAGAAGTTTTATGTAAAAGTAGAAAAAGATTCTTCAGAAAAAGAAAACATAAGTAACAGAAATAATGAAAATTATTTAATTATGAATAAAAATATATCGGGGAATAATAGTATTTATTTAAATAATATGAATTCAGATAAACTTCTACCAAGGAAATATAATAGTTACTGTAAACAGAATATTTCATTGAATTCTAAAAATAATGCAAGCAAAGAATTAAATAATTCTAACTTAATTCAAAATAATACTAAAGATATTCCAAATCAGTTATGTTTAAATAATTTAGAAGATTCCAGTTCATACACCAAACAAACTGATATAAAAAATAATTATAATTCTGTTAATTCACATAAAGAAAATGAATTAATAAAGATAGATAAAGATACTAAAAAGGAGAATACTAGTTCAACAAAAAAGGATTATATTGATAAATCTTTGTGCATAAAATATAAAAGAAAATTGCTTCAAAAAATAAGAGCATATATTACAAGATATAAAATTTTAAGTAAATCGAAAATCAAATTAAAATTTCCAAATGCATCAAATTATGATATAGATAAAGTCCTACACAAATTAGTAGATGATCAAATTATTCAAAGAAATGGTTGTAAGTTTTATAAATTTGTTGATAGAAAGAGTGAGGAAAAAGAAAGTATTGAAAATAAAACTTCACAAAAAAAAAATAGTGAGAAAATTCCTGTATCATCATCAAAAAAAAAACTTGCTTCAGATCACTTAAGTGAAATTGATAATATTGAAGAAGCAAAAAAAGAAAATAGTAGAAAAAATGATGTTGAATCTAAAAAAAAGGAAAACAGTAAGAGTAAAAGTGATATAAATGAAGAACAACATACTAGCAATATAAATAACATAAATAATGATATACAGAAATTGTATGACGATGTATATAATTTATGCTTAAAGACAAAATATGTTAATAAAGAAATAATTACTAAAGGATTAGGCATATACCCAATATTGTCAAAACCATTGTTAGATAGACTAATAAAAGAAGGAGTACTGAAAAAAAAATTCATAAAAAATAAAGGATATGAAAGTAAAATATATGTACGCATAGAAAATAGTTTTAATAAAAGAAAACATACTCAAATAAACAAATCAAACACACCTGAGAAAATTTGTCCAATTAAAAAAAGAGCGATTAATAATAAAAAAAAAAAATAAATATTAAAATTGTTTATTTTTTTTTTTCTTTTCTTCTTTTTTATTAATTAAAATAATAAATGTATTTACTTCCTAAACATTATACTGGAAATAAATAAATATATATATATGTTTTATTGATAAAAATAAAAAAACTTTTATTAAGTAATTTAATAGAAATTTTTTTTTTATTTGTTTTTAGTTTTATAAAAAAATATTTTTTATTTTTAATAAAAATTATAGGAAAAATATAAAAAATGGGTTATTTAATATATTTTTAAGTTATATAAGACTTTATTTGAAAATTAAAAATCATTGAAATACTACAAGAAAAAATAAAAATAGTAAAATTGAAAATTAAAAGTATGTAGAAATAAAAAAAAAAAAGTAAATTATAAAAAAGGTAGTTGTAAAAAATAATAATAATTATGAAAATTAAAGTTTTTTTTAGTATTTATAAAGAACAACATTTTTTTAATAATTATAAAAAAATTATTCCATTATAGTCTTGTTTTAATATAAATAAAATTCATTTCAATGAAACACAAAATTCATATATATGCGAATAATTTTCATATAAAATTTAATAAAAAAAATATATACAAAAAAAAAAAAAAAAAAAAAAAAAAAA
Source organism: Plasmodium relictum (assembly GCF_900005765.1). Classification (NCBI taxonomy): domain Eukaryota; phylum Apicomplexa; class Aconoidasida; order Haemosporida; family Plasmodiidae; genus Plasmodium; species Plasmodium relictum. Next base: position 291,895 of record NC_041692.1, read on the forward strand.
TTATTTTATAATATTATATATATATATTTATGTGCTAAAAAAAAAAAATTATAAAAATAAAGGAAGCATTTGAGAATTGAAAAATTTTATGGAATATACATTAATTTGTACAAAAAACAAAAATTTTAAGTAAAGGATTTAATTCATTTTTAAAATCTTCCTCTTCGATTAGAAAATTTATGACTATTATTTGATCTATTTTTGAAATTATTTCTGTTATTTCTATCATTTCTATCATTTCTATCATTTCTATCATTTCTATCATTTCTATCATTTCCATCGTTTCTATTATTTCTATCATTTCTATTATTTCTATTGTTTCTGTTTCCTCCTCTAAAAGAGAAATTATTTGATTTTTTAATATTAGTATTCAAATTATTCTTCTTTTTATCTCTATTTGATTTTTTTTTTTTTTTAGGTGTATTTTCTACTTTTTTACTTTGCGGTAAAAATCTACTTAAGGGTAGTGTCTGTGATGAATCAATAAAAAATTTTGTATCAGATGAAAATGATTTTGCTCTTATTCCTTCTTTTAATTTAACAGAAAAATAAAATTCATTAATTGGTCCCAAAATTTCATCTACTTTTCCTATTTCTTCTTTATTTTCCAAAAAGATCCTACCATTAAAATAAGGAACTAAATTTTCTAATTTATTTTTAATTACTAAATCATTTTCACAATACTTATAAAAGATACCACTCAAAATTATCTTATCTAATTTCATTTCATTTTCGTTGTTTCTATTGTAACTTGGTTTTCTGTTATTTCTGAAGAATCCCATTTTTCTTTCTTTTCTTTTTTTTAATCTATTATAGATAAAATATAAAATACAAATTCAAACTATTCTGATTATTTATATATTATCTTGTCTTAAAAATATATCTATTTCATTTAAATTATATCATAAGAAAATGCTTTTTACAAAAAAATTTAGTGGATTAGTTAATATGGTAAACATTAAAGTGTGCTATTATTATTTAAATTATATGCATAAATATATTTTTAAGAAAAGTTCTGATCTTATTTTATATATGTTTTACGATTTTTCTTCTTAAAAGCCAAATTACACAAACAAAATTAATTTATGTTTTAAAATATGCGTTTACTTATTTTTTGGTATACATTTAAAAATAAAAAAATATATAAAAAAAAAAGTAAAAAAGTAAATATATCATTTAATACATATATATATATTAAAAAAAACAATTTTTTATAATAAGTAAATTCGTTTTGTCAGATGTGAAATCAATTTAATCATTAATTTTTATATATCACTAATACATATTATTTAAAAGCCAATTTTTTTTTTTTTTTTTGCTTGCTTTAATATTACTATTATCTAATTTTCTTTATCCAAAATAATTATCTACATAAGTTTATATACTACAAAACTTTTATATTTATATATATGTTTTTTTATACTAAATATTATTTATTTTCTTTGTACATAAAGAAAAAAACATTTATAAACTATTCATAAACTTTTACAAAAATTAATATCATTATATGAGGAATATAAAATTATTTATAAGAAATTTAATAATTATTCTTCCTTAATGAGAATTTAAAAAAAAAGTTTACATAAATAATTTTTCATTTTTTTCTAATTCTTGTATCCATATATTATAAAAAATATATATAAACATTTTGTAAAAAAAAAAAGAAAAAAAAAATGATATTAAAAAGTTGTATTTAAATATAAATAAAAAATATGAAAATAAAAGTAGATTAATTTTAAAAAAAAAAATAACCCGAAAAAAAAAAAAAAATAAAATAAATATAAGAAATAAATACACTATAAAAATGCAATAAATAAATATAAAAAAAATCAAATGTAAGAATGTGATGTAATAAATTAATAAGAAATAAAAAATGAGATTAATATTACAAAGCATAAATGAGAAAAAAAATTTTTTATTTCAAAATAATATAATAAGATTATATAAGGAAGCTTTACCTAAAGTTTTTAATAAAAAAAGTAATCATTCAAGTAAATGGATTCAAAGACAAATAACAGATAGATATGTTTTAAAAGCTAAAAATGAAAATTATAGAAGTAGAGCTGCATATAAATTAATTGAATTAGATAATAAATATCTTTTTTTAAAAAAGAATAAAGTAATATTAGATATTGGTTGTTATCCTGGTAGTTGGTGTCAGGTTATTTTAGAAAGAACAAAGAATTACTCTAATGAAATTATTGCAATTGATAAGAAAATAATGGATCCCTTGCCAAATGTACATTTCATTAAAGGAGAAATAGGAAAAGATAATATTGATAATAAATTAAAAGAATTATTACAAGGCAGAAAGATTGACATTATATTAAGTGACGCAGCTGTTGCCTGTATTGGTAATAAAATTGATGATCATTTAAATTCATGTGAATTAACTTTATCAATAACTAATTTTATGGAAAAGTATATAAATATTGGTGGTATTTATATTGTTAAAATGTACCTAGGTAGTCAAACAGATAATCTAAAAACTTATCTAAAAACAATTTTTCAATTTGTTAATACTGCTAAACCCAAAGCTTCAAGAAGTGAATCAAGAGAAATTTACTTAGTTTGTAGGAATTTTCAGGGAAGAAAAAAAATTAGTGAAGACATTCAGATTAAAGGAGCATTCTCCTTAAAAGAAGGATATTACTAAATAAAAATTAATTTATGAAAAATAAAAATATAACTTTTTTATTACTATTATTTATTTATTTATTTTTTTTTTTTTGCTAAATTATTCTTGTACAATGTATTTCTGAAATTTTTTAACATTAATAATATGTAATAATTTTATCAATTTTTTTGTATTTTATGAAAAGAAATATATATTTTTTCTTTAAAGAAAAGAGAGAAAAAAAAATAATATACTTAATCTTTAAAAAGGCGTTTTATGTAAAATTTTTTTAAAATAATTATTTAAAAAAGTTTTCACTGATTTAAAAAAAAAAGAATTTCTAAATTATATTTATTTATATTCTTTTATGATAATATTTTTTTAATTATGGGAATATTACCAACTTCTCTCTTTATTCAAAGATATTTTTATTTTTTTGTTTATGTACATAACTTTTCAATTAACATTAATAATTAGGGCACTTTTAATAAGTATATTTTTAAAAAATATTAAGCAATTTTAAAATATACATAAACAAACACATTTATATAGTATGTTTTTATATTTTAGAATTTCATAAAATAAAAAATACATAAAAATTAAATGCACTACCAAATGTATACATACTGTTATTGCTTATTATTTTAATATTTATTTTCTTATCCATTTAGTTTTTTCATACATTCTTAAAAAAAAAAAAAAAAAAAGAGCACACTATTTAATAATATTTAAAAGAAGGAATCTTAATCTTAAATATAGTTACTATAAATATACATTATTATCTTTAAAGCTTATTTAATTTCAATAAAAATGAAGTTACAAATAATGAAAACAAATGAGATTATCTTTTTTCAGTAGAAATAAAATTTCAGAAAAAAAAAAAAATAAATAAAATAAAAAATAATTATTAAGAAAATGAATAAATCAGACAAAAAATTCATTTTAAAATTATTTAAAATTAAAAATGGTAATATAAATTTATTAAAAAATAGAATTACTCATTTCAGTATTAATAATAAATGTATGCATATAGTTTTATGTAATAATACACTGATAAAATATTACGTGGAGGAAAATGAATTATCATATGTTGACTTTTACAATAAAAAAGCAACGAATAATAAAGCTGAAATAAGGTCAATATATTTTGATAATAATTGTTATCATGGTTTTATTTGCTTAGCAAATAAGGAATATATATATGTTCATTTTGAAAATAATATCATAAAAAATTTATTAAAATTAAAAAAATATAATATCAAGTGCTTATGCTTTAATAATTATACTGAAATAAGAAATACATTTCCATTTATAATAGGTACTAAGGATGGAGAAATAATTGAAATGAACATAAGCAATAAAGCAAAAAATAAAGAACATGAAGTCATATTCTGCAGCGAAAAATTATCCATTCTTGATATAAATATGATAAATATTAATATTAGTACAACTAATGAAATCTTAAGAATTATTTATTTTACTACTAGCAATAGTTTACATGAATTAAGCTATACAATAAAAAATAATAAAATTTATAATTCTGAAAAAAGTGAATCAAATTTTAGTGAAGATAAAAAAAAAGAAAAAAGTTTTATTATGAATTCAAGTCAAGATACAAAAGTTTATGAAAGCTGCGTTGACTCATTATGTTCTATTTTAAAAATTGAAAATATAAGAAATAAAAATTATTTATTTTGGCTGAATGGATGTTGTATATTTATTAGTAAAATTAATAATCAAAAAAAAAAATTATATTTAAGAAATAATACTAGAAAATTAGGACTTACGAAAAATAAAACATTTGATAATTTTAAGGAAAATGATTATTTATCCTGTTCATCTTCATCATATGATTCTGATAGTGATATTAATATTTTATATTTTAATGAAAAAGAAGAAATAAAGGAGGGAAGTAAAAAATATATAAACAAAAAAAAAAATTATAGAAATAATTATTTTAGTAAGGATGAAGAATATAACAAGAAATTAAATAAGGAATTTTATTTAGACAGTAATTATGTTATTGTAAATTTCTTAGATTTAAATATATTTACAAATGATAATATAAACAATTCTATTTTTACCAATTCATTTTATAAATCCTTAAATTATAAATTTGGGAAAATAGGAGATAATTCTAGTAATTCTAATTTTCAGAAAAAAAAAAAAAAATTAAATGAAAAAAGTAGTGAACTAAAAGATTATGAAAAGAAAGTGTCTACTATAGTAGATATGTGTGTGAATGATTTTTACATTTTCTTATTATTAGAAGAAAAACTAATTATTATTAACAATGTAAATTTTAAAAAGGTATACGAGCAAACGTTATCTATAGAAACATATGGTGAAGTTATAAGAATAATGAAAGATAATTTTGATAATCAAATATGGTTAAGCACATCTAAATATATATTTAAAATTTTAATAAATAAAAATAATAATAATGATATGATATATTTGCATTTAAAAAAAAATAATTACAAACAGATATTAGAATCTAGTAATAATAATGAAAAGATTAAAATAAAAAAGTACTTATTAAAAAATAATAAATATGAAATAGATCATTATAAATACGCAAATATAAGCAATGAAGAAATGTTAATATCTTTTTTGCATAAAAAGCAATACTTTCTTTTATCCAATTTTTTATATAATAATATTCATTGTTTCAGTAATATTGTAAGAATTGCTTTGTTTATTTGGTTAATTCAACTTTATGTTTACTCAATTGATTTATATAATTATTTATATTGTATTACTTCTTACTATTATACACCAGGAGAAAAAGAAAAAACTATTTCACATAATCAATTAGAAAACCCAAAAAGTAAAATGAAAGAGAACGAAAAAGAGTTAACCAATTTTTCAGATGAATCAAAAGAAAGCTTAGATATTTCTAATGAAAATTTACAGAAATCTGATGAATATTTAGAAGAATTAGATGAATGTTTAGAAGAAATAGATGAATGTTCAGAAGAAAAAGTACAGTTCTTAGAAGAATCAGATGAATGTTTAGAAGAATCATGTGAAAATTGTTATCAATCAAGTGATATAATTCAAGAATCAAGTGAGACTTCACAAGATTTATCAAATGAAAACTATAATAAGTTATATAAAAGTGAAGATGAACAAAATATTGGTTATGTGGAAACGAAAAAAAAAGAAATTAAAAGAGAAATTAATATAAAACATATAACTCATGAGAAAAAAACAGAGCATTATATGAATCAACTGAATGATAAAGATCATTTCTTAAATAATTTAAATAAAAGAAGTGACCAGAATAATAGTAATAGTAATGAGAATCATAGGGATAATAATAATAATTCTACAAATATTTCAAATGATTATATTAATGGAATAAAAATACTTAAAGAAAATAATAAATATATAAAGAATAATAAAAAGTATTTCCTTTTATTTTTCGAGAAACTAATAAATAATGAAGAAAAAAAGGAAAATAAATGTAATTTTGATTTTTCTAAAGGGAAAAAAATGAATATAAAAATAATAACTGAAAGTGATAATTTTTATATTTTATTAAAAATATATAAAATGAAAAACGTAGAAATTTTTAATTTTTTAAAAAATCAGGAGAATCTTATTGTAAGTGACATAGAAAAATATAAAAAATATTTCTTAAGTAACGATGACAATAAATATACAAATTATGAAAAAGATCATATAAGAATCAAGAAAAAATTATATAAACTTGTATACACATATAAGTGCCTTGAAGTATGTATTTATATAATAATACTATTAAAACATTTTAAGAATTTTTTTCAACTAAATGAAGTTATCTTTGATATATTTCAAAGTTTCAACAAAATTAATTTTTTATTGTTATACAAATATATAAATAATGATTTTAATTATATTATAAATTATTATATTAATAACAATAAATATAATTTGTTATTTAATGTAATTATATTATTTCCACAGAATGTCTTATTAGATGTTTTACAAGGACATGCCTTTATATTATTTCTTCATAAACCTCAGAAATTTGTTGATTTACTAATTTTTTATGATAACTTAATTGATGACTATTCTAATATAATTATTTGTATGTTCATAGTTATTTTCTTTTTTAAAAACTATAATAGAACTGAAGAAAAAAAACAAAAATATAATAAATGTAATAACATATATCTCAAATATACTAATGCATGTATAAGATTTTTAGAATATGCTTCCAATAAATTGATAGAAGATAATATTTTAGAAAAAAAAGAAAATTATGTTTATACATTTGAGTGCACATGGAAGAATAATTATATTATAAACTGCTTACTTATTTTATATATAGAAGAAGATGAAAATGAAAAAATAAAAAATTTTTTAAATAGATTAAAATCATCAACTACTCATTTTGATTATTTGTTTATCATTAGATTTTTAAAAGAAAGAAAAAAAGAAAATTTTATTCCTCATATTTATATCTTAATGAAATATTATGAAGAAGCAGTAGATAAGTCATTAGAATTAAATGATTACAAAATTGCTAAAAGTGCTGTTTTATTGTGTGATGATGAAGAAGAAAAAAAAAAATTATTTCTTAAGATAATTAAGCATGTTTCAAAAAATTTGAATGATAAAAACGTAAAAGAAATAATAAATCTCGTAAGAGATTCTAATTCTATATTGAATTTGCATGATATTTTACCTTATATCAATGAAAATACCATCATTGAATATTTAAAAAAAGACATATGTTCTTTATTAGGTATATACAATTTAAAAATAAAAGCAAAAAAAGAAGAGATTAAAGAAAATTTACAAACAATAGAATTATTAAACAAGGATATTAAAAATGCTAGAAAAAAACATATTATTTTAGATAAAAACGATATATGCTTTATTTGCAATAAAACTATTTATTATAAAAAATTTTATGTCTTTTCATGTAATCATTATTTTCATAGTGCTTGTGCTCTAAACATTTATTTAAATTCTAAATCTAAGGAAGAATTATTTCAATTTTTTTCCATTCTTCATAATTACAAAAATTCTCTTATCAATCAAAAGGATAAAGATACCTTAGTTTATGAAATGAAAATTGATGATATATTAACTGAAGAATGCTTTATATGCGGTAGTTTTTCTATAAATTCCGTTTTTCAAAGTTTTATTTCACAAAATGAATATGAATTAATTGACAGCTGGATCATATCAAAAGATTAATAATTGCAAAAAAAAAATTTTTTTTTTTTTTCTAATTTACCTTTAGAAAAAATTAGTAATTTTAACAAAAAATTTGTGAAAATAGAAAAATTATGAGCATCTTAAAAATCAGAAAAACTTAAAAAAATTATAAAAAAATATATATTCAAAACTTAATGAAAATAAAAGCAAATAATGTAAATATGGTAATAAAAAGGCCCTCTTTCCCTCTCTCCCCCCCAAAATAAAGGTTAGAAAATAAAAAAATACTTGTTTTTTTATTTTATATTTTATCTATATTTTAATTTTCCTTATTTTTTTTCGTAAATTTATAGTTTTATTATTTATTTATTTATTTTTTAATTATTATTCCTATTATTATCATTATTTATTTTTTTTTAAAAACAATTTTTATTAACAAATGGCAAAAAATTTGATGAAAATATAAAGGATGCATAAGATGGATAAAGAGGATCTTTCTTTAAATTTTCTTCAGTTAAATGAAAATTTTCATTTTTTTCTTGACATAATTTATTTTCATTAATATTTTTACTTATATTTTGATCCAAATCATTTGAATACTTTTTTTTGTAATAATCATATATGGTCATAGGGGGGAAGTTAATTGAAGAAGGAATAAAAAAAATAAAAGGGGGATCTAATTTAAATTTTCTATTCATTAATAATGGTGTTGTACATTTAGTTAGACATATTTCACATTTCCTTTTTTTGTTTTTTTCTTTTAAAATTAATTCAACATACTTATTTTGTACATCATCAAAAGTTCTTTTCATTTTCCACGAAATATATAACCAAGGATCCCCAAAAGTAACGTCATAATAATTTAAATAAAATTTTAGCTGTTGTTCATCTTCTGTTGTCCAAATCTTATTTTCATTTTCTAAAGGAGGTGCTTGAAAATTTTTAACAAAATCATCATATGAATCTTCAGGATATAATCCATAATTAAATTTATTTATAAATTTCCATAATTTTCTTCTTTGCTCATTACTTAAGCATTCTATAGTAAATAATTCTTTGGGGGTAATTGTGATAAATTCTTGCCAACTTTTAAAAGATTTTTCTATTTCATCAATATTTTCACCTATATCTATTTTTTCTAAAAATGTTCTAATATCCCAATTTTTTGGAGGTTCTTTTGCGCAACTTTTTAGAAGTTCCTTTTTCTCTAGTTCTATTTCTTCTGTTTTTTGTCTTCTTAAATGTTGTCTAAACAATTTCAAATCAAAGAATCTCCTTTTCTTCTTTATCAAAGGACCTATAAAAAGAAAATATTATTCGTACGTAACTTTATTTTATTATTATTTTATTTTATTTTTTTTTTGGCAAATTATTTAATGCCCTATGCTTTCTATTATCCTTTCTATTATTTTTTTTCTTTTTTTTTTCATTTTTTTTTTTTTCAATTTTTTGTTATCTCATTTTATTATTTGTAACCTGTATCATCTGAATTCATACGACATACAGACGTATGTAATAATCTAATGTTTTTAAAAATTCTAATCGATAATTTATTCATTAAAAAAAAAAAAAGGTATATAAAATTTATATATATAAGTTTGACTAGAAATATAATACTTTTATAGTTTTATTTTATATATTTCTATTAATTCTTTAAAATGAATGTTTATATTCTTAATATATTTAAAAAAAAAATTGGTATAACTGTCATGCTTCCTACAATAAAATATTTATTTTTTATATATAAAGTTCATTAATCTATATATTACATAAATATATGTATGTTTTTTTTTTCATTTTTGATAATATAATAAAAAATACTACAAGGCTGATATTTTTATACAAGAAATTTTAAAAGCAATTAATAAATTAGATTCTATTTAAAAAAAATTTTTAATTCTTCAATAAATAAGAAACAATGCTTCCTTAATATATGCATATTTTTTATAAAACACAATTTAATGTATTACAATAAAAATATTGTTTCTAAATTTTTTTTTTTCTTATCTTTTTTTTATAATACTCTTTTTTATAGTGAAAAAAAAAAAAATAAACTTTATTATTAAATTTCTTTTATTTCTTATATTAGCATATTTCTTTGTGTATATTTTTTTTTTTTTAATATATTTTCTTTTGCAATATACATCGAAAAGTTCTTTTTATTTTTACTATTGTCATTTCACTTAATAAATAAGCCTGCTTGAATATGAATATTTATCATATAAATCATATATCATTTATTGAATTACCTTTACGTTACTTTACAACAGTACAATTATATAAACCTTCGAAATTTAGAGATATAAAGAAAAAATTGTTTCTAAAGAAAAAACTTTTTAAGATATTTAATAAAAAGAAAGACGTTGATATAAAGAATGATGTTTTTTACAATATAATATCTGAATATCAAAAAAACAAAATAAGAATTTATAAAAATAATAAATATAATGTGTGTGAAAATTGTGAGAAAAGTCCAAGTTTTGAAAACATTCTTTTTAAAAGTAGTACTTTTGGTTATTTAGAATTACAATATATTTTATCTACTTTCTTACATTACGAAAAAAGTAGATTAAAAAAAGAAGATATTTTAACTTTAAGTAATTTTTTTAATTTATCCGAAAAAGAATTATATAATTATTTATGTGGGAATGAGTTAATACCTCAAAAATATATAGAGACTGATGTTATAAAAAATCTCCTAAAATTTATAAATATTAATCATCCTTCTTTGAATTAAGTTTACATTTTTTTTCATAAAAATAATTTTATAGTTTTATTTTATTTTTTAAATGTATTCTTAAAATGTTTAAATGTATAAAAACACTAAATAATTCCCCTTTTTTTTTTTTTTTTCTTTTTTAAAAATTAAAACTGATTTTCATTAGAATGCTTTGTTAAAATAATTTTTTTTTTATAAAATTTTTGTGTAAACATTTTTTAAATAAAGAAGCATTTTTAAAACATAACAAAACTACAATTTTTTTTTTTTAAACTTTAAAAAAAATACAAAATAAGTAAGTAATTACGATTTTTTTCTTTTAGAAAATATCAAGAAAATTGTATATTATACAATTTTTTTCGTATATACATAAAAAAATACATATATATATGTATACATATGTATATTTATATTTTTTTTTAATTAAAATTTATTATTAAATTATAAAAGAGAGTATTTAAAATTTTAACATTTTTTTTTTTTTTTTAAATATATAATTTCATTTTTTCTTTTTTTTATTGAATTAACTAAATAATAATAATAAATAAAAATTATATAAATTAAAAAAAATATAATAGTAACTATTATAAAAATAAAATTTTAAGTATTTTTTTTTCATAAATTTTTTTTGGGAATAACTGAATTATATATAAAATGAAAACTTTTAATTATTGTAATTATCGTTATTTAAGTAATTTACTAAACAAAAATATAGCAAATTATGTTTTAAAAAATAATTATTCCTTCTATATATTAGGTAAAAGAAATGTAGATTACCTTAAAAAAAACATTAATTTTTCCAGATATTTTAGTAGTTCACAAGAAAAAAATACTGATGATTACTTTTTATGTATGGGAGATAATATAGAAAAACGATATAGTTTAGCATTATATAATGTAGGAAAAAGAAATAATAAAATAAATGAAATAGCAAATGATTTATTATTTATTAAAAACAGTTTACTTAAAGATAGAACATTTCTTAACTTTTTAAGCACACCAAATATTGAGCGCAAAGAAAAATTAGATTTTTTAAAAAATGAATGTAAAAAATTTAATAACTTTAATAATATAACATTAAATTTTTTGGAATCCTTATTTGATTCTAAAAGAATGAATTTTTTACAAAAAATAATAGAAGAATTTGAATTATTACTTATGAAAGATAAAAAAGAAATAAAATGTGTTGTTTATACAGCAAAAGAAATTGATAATAATTACAAAAAAAAAATTCATGATTCAATTGTTTTTAAATTAAAGAATGAATTAAAACCTTTAATAGAATATAAAACAGATAAGTTTATTTTAGGTGGACTAATTTTACAAATAGGAAATCAAGTTTTTGACTTCTCAGCCAAATCAAAAATTGAAAAAATTAGAAGTACTCTGTCGTAATATTTTTTAAGGAATAATTTTAAATATATTACACACATCTTTATTTTTAATATTATTTCGTAATATTATTTTACTTTTATTTTCATTTTTATTTTTATTTTAATTTTTATTTTATTTTTTTTTTTTTTTGTTTATATATATTTAAGGATTCTCCTAAGTGTTATATATTTATTATCTTTATAAAACTATACATTATATTTTTTTTTTATTAATATAAAAAACAATAAAAAAAAAATATCTTTTAATATATATCATTAATTTTACATATTCTTTTTAAAGTATAAAATTATATATTGTGTAAATTTTATTGATGTATTTTTTTTTTTATTATTATTATTAAAATTTAAGAGGTTAATCTAAAAAAGTAAAATTATTTTTCAAACATTCTTTGTTTTTTTCATTTAGATATATAATAGCATTTTCCTTTAACCTTTGGTATTTGTTCATATGTCAATATATAAGAAAATTTTAATAATTTTAAAAACTTATCCATTTCTTACAGTTTTCTTCTTGACAATATAAGAAACAAAACATGGTTTTTGAAAAAATATTATTTCATTTAAATTTTTTCTTCTGAACTTATTCATTTGTTTTAATTTATAGATATATATATATATATATATATATATATATGTATATTTATTTATTTAAATATTTTATTGTTTTTCATTTTTTTTAAATATTTCTCACAAAAATGTTTTTTCTTAAACCCTATAAGAATTTTATGTATGGTCGTTAAAGTGCAAAGATTCTGATGTAAGTTTTTTGTTTAAAATTATTGTTGAATATTAATGGCATTGTATTAAACTAAATATAAAAAATTTTTAATAAGAAAATAATAAAATTTTTTTTTTTATAGTAAATAAAAAATTTTAAAACTATATATTTTTATATTTTAAAATTAACAATATAAAATGGAAGAGAAAATTAAATTATACATAAATGATTTAAACTTTTTAGAATTATGTTATTTAATAGATAAGGAAAAATTAAAAATTGATACTATAGCTGAATGTATATGTTCTAATAATCTATTAATTATTTCGAAAGTATTAGAGAAATGTGAAAATCATAATTTAAAAAAAAATATATTGGAAGAATTAGATAATGAAATTGTAAAGAAGGATAATATAAAGATTTTTTTATATATAAAAAATTATGTCTTTCTTTTATATAAAATCCTTCTTCTTTTTGATAAAATTAATTTAGAAGTAAATAAAAAGTTATGTGAATTTTTTCTTATATATTCATTAAAACTAATTATTTTTTATAACGAAAAAGAATTCATAAAAAGTATTCTTATTGATTTGATTATTAATTTAGACTGTAAAAAAGATACTTACGATAAATTATTTTTAGGTAAACTTCAAAAAAACTTATATGACTTTTATTGTTTCATTTATTTACCTAATTTTATTTTTTTAAATTCTCTGTTAATTTATTTATATGCTAATGTAAAATATGATTTAAATGAAAATTTAAAAAATGAAACAGTGCAACAAATCTCATTTGCTTTAAAAGAAATTAATAATTTTTTTGAAAATTTAGTCTGTAAAAATAAGCATATAGAAGAAATAAATAACTTTCAAAATTCGGAACAATTTTTACATATGAACTGTTCTAACAGTGATTTTTTATTTGATAGAGAATGCTTATATGATACCATTAATAAAACAAATATAAAAATAATTTATAAAAAATGCAACTTTTCTCTTTTGTACAGTTATATTCAATTTTCATTTAATACAAATAAATATTCATTAGATAAAAATGAATATGATAAAAATTACAATTTCAGAAATATAAACATAAATAACTTTCTGTTGTTACTTAAAATTTTATCTCCACATTTTTTATTATGGGTATCTAAAATGGAAAACCAACAGGAAAATGAAAAAAGAGAAGATAATAATATACAAAGTATGATTCCAAAAAATGAAAAAACAGATTATTACTGTTTTAACTATATATACATAATTAATGATTTTGAAGTTAACTATCTTAGAGAGGCTAATGATTGCTTTTTTTTCTTTTTTTTTTCTTTGTTATCCTTAAATAAAATCAATAAAAATTTGAATGAAGACATAGATACTTTAATGAATAATATAATATATAATTATCGTTCTTTTTTTGAACAAAGGTATAGTTTTTTAGTGGAATCAGAACCAATTTTATCTCGGAAGGTGAAGAAAAACAATAAAATAGTAATTATGGAAATTACAAATGTAGATAAAAAGGCAAATAATGAAAATGAAAGCTTGTGTGAAAGAAAAACAAATCCTAACGAAATAGAACAAGAAATAAATAAAAATTATGAATTTTTTTGCAAAACTACTTCGGATATTTTACTTAAAAACTCCAATCAAATATCTATAAAATTAAAAAGTTTAATAATATGGGGATATCTATATTTTGATGATATGGACGAATTAAATTTTTTTAATTTAGTAAATATATTTATTTTTAATGACAAGTTTACTTATAATAAAAGTGAAGATATAAATGAATTTTTATATAAAAAAAATGACTTCTTTATTTATAATTATAAAGTTTTCAAAAACAGCTATGAATACAAGACTCTAAGTTTTAAGTATATGGATACATTTTCAAATTATATTTCCTTTTTTATTCTTAATGTTATTATTATATTAGCTAAAATTTACTTGTATTCCAATTTTACTCAATTTGAGAAAAAATTGGAGTGTATTAAAAAAGATTATAATGAAAATGAAGAAGAAATACAAATAGTTAATAATCATAAAAATATAAACTATTTAGATAAAATAATTAATAAAGAATATAAAAATAAAATTAAAAATTATACAGAAAATAGTATAAAAAACAATATGAAAAATTATTTGAAAAGTAATATAAAAATAGACATAAAAGATAATATAGAAGATGAGAAAATTAAAATAAGTGAAGATATTATTTCAGATGAAACGAAAAAAAATTTAAATAAACTTTGTAATGATATCATGAATTCATATTTTCATTTTAAGGTTCATTCTACTAATGAAAAAATAGAAATTTTTTTTAATGAATTACTATTTATTTGTTTTAAATTAATTAATTACCCTTTTAAAAATGTTCAAAAAATGTGTTTGTCTTCTATTTCCTTGATGATATCTAAGATTAATATTCGTAATTATTTTAATTACATTAACAAAAAAGTGGAAGTATTAATTACTTTTATAGATGATAAGTTTTATGATCAAAATGAAGTTATTAAAAACTATATTAATATAAAATGTAAAGTTACAAAATATATGAATTTAAATTTCATTAAATCAGTAGAATATTTAATTCATATATGCTTCTTAAAAGTATCCAATAGAGCATTGTGCTCAATAATTGCCAAACATATTTTAGCATGTTTTCATTATCATCCCCATTTATTTTCTTTTGTTTTATATAAATATCTTAATATCATTTTTTATTTAATGGAAACTAACAATATTAATTTTATAATAAATTCATTGAAATGTCTATTTATATTATATAAAATAAATTCAAAAGAAATGAAAATTTACAGCAGTGATATAGTATATAGATTACATTTACTATTTAATATATTTTACGAAAATAATTTAAATTTATGTGATAATAATACTTCTAAGTTTAATGAAAATTCAATAAATAATTATGATGTTAATTCTAATAATATAATATCCTTTTTAAAGAATTATTTTTTTAATGTTTCTCAAGTAGAAAAAAGTAAAAAGGAAATGCTACTACACATTAAGCTGATATTATATTGCATATATAATACTTGTTCTAAAAGTGAATATCTTAAATTAATTCATATTTTTTCAAAATATCCAGAACAATTTAAAGATTATTCTAAAAAATTTCAAGTTTTTTCATCTTTTTGGTAAATATTTATTCATTTTTACTAAAAAAAAAAATATGTCTATTTTTTCAAAATATTAAACTTTAATAATATATATTTATTTTAGTATACAATTTTTTAAAAAAATGTGTTTGTATATTAATTTTCTTTTTAAAACATCTACTTTTTTTTTTATCTTTCATAATTTTTTTTTTTTTTACGTAAATAAACATATTAAATAAAAAATTCTTAAGTATTTTCTATTAATATTGACTTAATATAATGTGAATATTTTTAATATCTGTAATTAAAAAAAAAAAATTATTTATTTTAAATATACATTTTTTTTAACCTTTTGGGTGTATAGATATTTTTGTTTTATTTTATATTAGTGCTTACTAGTGCAAATTAAGAAAAAAAGAATTTTCTTTAAATTTATTAGTATATATATATATTATAAAAATAGATACATAAGTATCATTCTATACAAAATATATCTTAGATATGAAAAAATTAAGTAAAAAAATTAAATAATATATATACAGAGGGAGATAGAAAAAAAGACAATTTTTAATACACGCACATATTAAAATGAACTAAAATGTAAAACAATTGTTTTTATAAAACTACTACGAAGTATATAAAATGACTAATCATCTAAGTAAAAATGAAAAAGAATTCAGTAATATTATATTTCATAATTTTTATCTTTGGTCGAATTTTATCAGTAAGTGCTATACAAAGAAAGAATTTAAAAAGGAATTTAAAAAATGGTAATAAATATAGATATAACATTTTTCATTTATTATTCTATATTTCACATATTTTCTTTTTTTCCTTTTTTATAAACTTTAAGGAAATAAAAATAATGAAGATTTACATATAGAGGAGTATTTAATGAATTTTGAAATTATGAAAGATAAAAGTAATATATCATATATGCAATTAGATTCATCAACATTTTTTAACATCTTAGCATCAACTAGCTTAATGAGAAATTCCGGTGGGGCCATGTCGCAACCACCCATTTATAGATATGTACCAAACATTCATGACAATGATGAAAATATTGGAGCTCGTTTAGTTTTTTTTCTATTTATAATATTTATTTTTTTTGTTGTATTCTTTATTTTTTATTTTATTTTCAAACATCATGTAAAACACGTAAAATTTATGAACAGTTAATAATAATTTATTAATAGTATAATTTCATTTTATTTTATTTTTTTAATCTATATGCTAATTTTTTATATATTATTTTAAAAAAATTATATATTTATTTATGAATAGACATATATATATATATACAAATCAATTTTATAAATTGAAATATAGAAAATAACATTATTTTATCATTCCAAAAAAAAAAAAAATTTTAATAACTTTTTTTTTCTAATTTAAAAAAAATTTATACAATTAATAATCATATTATTTAAAAGATTTTTTTTTAAAACTTAAAGCCCTAATTTTTAGTATTAAGGTATAAATAGTGAATCATGTGTTTTCTTTTTAAGAATTATTTTTCCATCATAATTATTTTATTGAAAAAATAGGGAAATTTTTTAATTATATTTTATTTTACTAAATTTTGTAAATATGTTTTTTTTTAAATCAGAAAGATTGTGTAATACTTATTTAAAAAAAAAAAAATAATACTTTATTGTAAATGCAACATTTAGAATAAAAACAAAAGTACAAAAAGAAATATTTTTAACTTAAAAATTACGAAGTATAATTACAATTTATTCTATTTTTTTAATAATTATATTAAAGTTATTATAAATAAAAATTTATTTATAAATAAGGGTAAGTGGTTATTGTCTATTATGACAATATGTGTATACTTATAAAAAAGCTCAATAAAAATAAAAAAGCTTTATTTTTGTATTATTTATTTATTTTACTTTTTTTTTTTTTTATTTTAATATGAAAAAAGAAAATTAACTAATTTTAATTATAAATAATTTTTATAGTATATATAAAAATATATAATCGTGGATATAGGAATTTTTTTTAAAAAATATACACCAGCATTATTTCTTTTTTAATATTCTATGAGATCATAGCATTTTTTATCTATGTTCTATATATATATTAATTAATATTTCTAACGTTATACCTTTAAAATTATTTTTCTTTTATATTTTTCATAAAATATATGTTATTTTTCTTTATATGAACCTTATAGTATCTTCAGTTATTCAATTTATTTTACCATTATATTAGATTTAGTAATCTTATGTTTTTAACGATTATTTTTCCGTGTATGTTTTTTTATATACACAAACTGGTAATTTTATTTATTCAATTTTTATTTTTATTTTTTATTTCTATATATGTTTTTTATTTTTATTGTTTTTTTTTTATATTTAAAACATAAAATAGCATATGCTTTTTTATGTCTTCTTTTTGATAAATGTTCATCAATTTTCTTTAGATAACAATTTGAATTTACCATTTTTCATGTAAATTAATTGTTCTTGTAATTTTTTACTTTTTTTATGTTATTTAAAATGAAGTTTTTTTTTTTCTTTAATTTTTCTTTAGGTTTTTTATTTTTTTTTTCATCTATTAATTCTTCTTTATTTTGTAATTTTTCTTTTTCCTTATCTTCTTCCTTTTCCTTATCTTCCTTTTCCTTATCTTCTTCCTTTTGATCCCATATATTTTTGCAAATTTTCTTTTTTTTTTTTTTTACTTCTTCATTGTTTCCTGAATTTATATTTTCGTCATCTTTTTCGAAGTTATTCTTCATCTTTTCTGTTTTAGTTTTTTTATCTTTTTTTTTTTCTTTCTGTCTTGTTTGATCATTCATTGTATATTTTTTCTGTTTTTTGTGTATACTATAATTAACATTTTTATTTTCTCTTAAATAATTGTTCGTGTTTTTATGAAATATATTTTGCTCATATTTCATAAATTTACTTGGATTAGATTTATAAAAATATGAGAAAATAAGCGATTTATCCCTTTTAATATTTTCCTTTTTACATTTTCTATTAACTATCTTTTTTTCATGTAAAGTATTTTCATATTGTAATACTCTTTTTTCATTAAAATTTTCTATTAAATTTTCCTTTAAAGCTTTATTTCTAGCATTTTTTAGTTCAATATTTTTTTCTTTTTTAGATACAATACTTTTAACTGAATTTATATTTTTATATTCATTGAATTTAGATAATTCGAAATTATTCATTTTATTGTGCAACACTTTAGATACAATTATTTTTTTATTCATCTTATTTGTATTATTTTTATTTTCTTTTTGTAATTCTTTAAAAATTTCGAAATCCTTATCTTTTTTTAAATCTTCATTTTTCCCTTCTTTTTGAAATTTATAATTGTAATTGTGATTTTGCTCTTTTTCTTCAATGTTACTTTTTTTCACAAAGTTATAAGAATTCTCATCTTTATCAAACCACCTATTTTTTTCTTTTTCCCCATTTTTTATTAGTTCTAATATTTTATTTTTTAAGGCCAGATTATTTTTTATACAGTTTCTTTTTTCAGAAAAACTGTACTTGCATTTGGGAATGCAACATTCTACTTCATTCAATACGTTGTTCTTTGAATCAGAATTTTTGATTAAATATGTTAACTTCTGAAAGTTTTTATTTTGCAATTTTTCTTTTGAATACGTATCATTCTTTTTTAAATTTGTTTTTCCTTTTGTAATTATTTTTTTAGCACTATCACAACCAGTTTTTGACATATATAATTGTTTCTTATCTTCATTATATTTTAATTTAATTTCTATCATTTTTTAAAAAAATAAAATTTAAAATATAATTTTATATACTTTTTTTTCTTATATATTATTTCTTTTATGTCAATATTTTCAAAAGTATAAAATTTCGTTTCCGTTTTTTATGTAGAAAAAAATGTATAATAAAATGAAGTCTTGCAAGTGTAACTAGAATAAGAATAAAACTTTCATATTTTTGTAATATTATAAGTATACTTTTTTCTTTTTGTATTTATTATGAAAAAGAAAAAAATATAACTTTAAATTAAAATACTTAAATAATTTAATTTTTTTGTTAATTTGTTGTAGTATAATTTTTTAGATTACTTGTATTTCATAAAACACACCGTTATTTATTTATTTACTCTTTTTTTTTTTTATTTTGTTTTCTTTAAGAAAAAAGAAAGAATAATAATAAAAAAAAAAAAAAAAGATAATGAATAAATTAATAAAAAAAAGGTATCCTAAATTTCTATTTAATTCTAATTTTTATTAGAATTGTAATATATGTATTTTCATAAATTAAAAAGATAAATTTTTGATTATAAACCAAATAAAATTTAACTTCAGAATTTCTCAAAAGCTGGAAATAGTATGATCTAATATTACTTAAAAACAAAATATAATATATTTATATATGTTTTTTAATAAATAATAATTTTTTAATTTATTTATGTAATATATTTTTACATGTAAACAGAATGCATATATATATAAAAAATCTTTTAAAAGTAGATAATTAAAATTTTTTTTTGCCTTTTTCTATAAATACTTCTCTAAAAAAAAAATTATTCTTTTAATTAATTTTGTTCTATAATGAATAGACAGGAATAATTATATTACTTTTAAATTTTTTTTATATATTTAAAAACAAAAATATAAATTAATAGTTGCTAAATATATAAACTAGTAAAGGTAAAAATAATATGCCAAAAAAATATTTCATAAATTTTCTTAAAATTATATTATAGAAAATTACTAGATGAAAATATATAGAATTTTTATATTAACATAATGAATAAAAAATTATTTTATTTTAACAAAAGAATATAAGTTAATGAGATTAGAATATTTATTATAAAGCATTAATTTTAAATATTTTATAATGATTTATCATCTTTTCAAAAATTTAATAATTAGAAATTATACTAATATATATTGAATGGGATTTAAGAATTCTTAATAAAAAAGTAGCAATAGTGTAAAAAAGTGCACACACATAAAAGCATATTTCATAAAATGATTTTTATTTATTCCTTTTTCTTTTAAATTATAAAAAAAATTAAAAAAAAAAATTTTCAAGAGTTAATAATTATTTTACTTATAAAAGTTTCTATGTAGACATATATGCGTTCCTGATACTTGAAGAACCATTTATAAATTCAAGAAAAAAAGATAATGCAGAAATAATCTTTTAGAATTAGCTTGATTTTTTTTTTTTCCCCCTTTTTTATTTCTGTTTTCATTAAATTATTTTATATTAATAATAGAACATTTCTTATTTTTAAAATTTAAGTTTTAAAGTTGATAAAGATATTTGTTGGTATGTTTTATAAATATTAAAACAGAAAGGCAAAAAAATAAAAATAGAATAAAATATAGAAGCTTTCAAATAGTAATGTATTTACTTTCTATTTTTTTTTAACTTTTTTTTAAATTACTAATTTAGAATTTTTAAAAAGAGTATAATGCTTCGTTTATAAAAAAAAAAAAAATAAATAAAAATAACAAAAAAAATTAAAAGATATTTAAAAAAAATGAAGAAAATTTATAAAAAAAAATTAATAAGCATGTAAACAGACAATGCTATTATTAGGTGAAACTAAAAAACGCACATAAAAAAAGAGTCAGAAATATTATAAAAATAATAATGAAAGAGAATCACATAAAAATATAGAATAATTGAGAAGAATAAAAAAAAGGGGGAACTAATATTTTTCCTTATTTTAATAATATTAAGTTATAAATATGCCTATATTTAATGAAATTCATATTATAATTATTCCAATATATATAAATATAAATTGTAATATATTTTAATTATAAAAAAATTGTTTTATAGGAGTTCCTTTGATTTATTTAAGACTTCCATAGCAAATGGCATAATCTTATTTCTAATTATTTTTAGGTATAAGAATAAATTTTTACTCATTTTATTAAGAATTAAAGTGTTATCTGTCACAAAATTGTTTTTTTTTTTCATTTTATTTAAGAATTCTACATCTTCTTGAATTTTTTCAGTTAAATGGCTTATTTCTTTCTTAAAATCATTCAAAAATTCTTTATTATTTTCACATAACATTATTAATCCATTTAACTGAGATATGTTACTACATATTGTTGTATAACAATTGGAAATTTTATTAAAAATATTTTCTAAATCAATTGCTTTTTTATCTATTGACAAATTTGGGTATATAATATATTTTAATTCATTTATATAAATAAAACAGTTTTTACATAATCTTATTTTTATATATTTTAGTTTTGCATCTTTCATTAAGTCTATGCTCTTAGCACAATACATACAAAATACTTCTTCGCATAAATCACAAAAAAATTTTTTTGTATTTAAATAATTACTTTGTTTAACAAGGATTTTGCAATTATTACAATAATTTCCTTCTCTTCTTTTTAAACTGCTTGCTTTTAAAAAATTTTTTAAATCAATTGAATTATTATTAATCAAAATTCTCTTAAGCCAACTTTTGCGAGGATCTATTTCTTCTTTTGCAATTTCTCGTTTGTCCATAAAAATTTTTGTTAAGTCTCTACTTAATCTATCATTCATTATTTTTTTGAAAAAATAAAATAGTTACACTAAAATAATATATATATTTATAAGCATAATCATATCTTGAATTTACATTTTTAAAAAAAATTAATATTTTTTTTTAAATGTTATGAAGATGACTAACAGTAATCCTACATGTAACTTGATGTATCATAAATAATTTAAGTTTTAATATTTATATTACGGTACTGAACATTATTAAACACTTAAATATTTATTAAAGAAAAATATTATATTTTAAAATAAGTAATCACTAATATATCCTAATTGAAAATTTACTCTCATTTTTCATTTTTACTTACTAATTAAAGATTAAATTTTTATAAATAAAAAAAAAAAATAAAATAAAATATTAACTTTAATAATATTAAATTTTTTATAGGTTTTTTTTTATTTTTTCTTTTATTTATTTAGTCCTGATTTTAGGAATGCGTGCATTTATAAAATAGAATTTTATTAAATAATTTATTATGATTTTTTTTTTTTTTTCTATAATTTTATTCCTATTATTATTATTGTTATTTTTCTTAATGTTTATATATGTACACATAGAATGATTTTAGGATATATTTTTATTTTATTTTTTATTTTTATGGGATTTAGCTTTTTTTTTTTTTGTTTACTTTATTTTTCTTTTTTTTATTAAGAAATTATTATTTTTTTATTAAAAATAAAAATCGATGTTATACAATTTTTAAGAAACAAAATTATACTTTATTATTAGTGTAAAATTTTATATAAAAATGTATTTTATATTGAATATTTTTTTTATTTATATTAATATAATAATGTTCATCAACAATTAAGAATTTTTTTAAAATATATATGAAGCATATTTGATCACATTTCTTTTTATATTTAACCATAATACATTAGTATACGTAATTACATATGTGAGAAGGAAGTTTATTCAATAGAACATTATATAAAAAAAAGAAGCAAATACATAATTGTGTGTAAATAACTTTTATTTAAGTTTTTTATATATATTTCTTTTTTTATTAAATATATATCATTGCTTTTTCATATAGACTTTGAAATTAAATTAAAATGTTAAGAAATATAATTAGTTATATATATATTTATATTTCTATAGTGTTAAATTATTCATAAAATATTTTAATAAATAAAACATACAAGTTTAAACTTTATTTGTTTTATTTTATTATTTTTTTTTTTATTAAATAGAATTTCTCGTTTTTAATTTTATTAATTTTTTATATTTAAGTTAGAAAAATCAAGATATCAAAATGAGTGAAATCAAATAAAATGCTTAATATAAATATATAAAAATAAACAAAGTGAAAATATTTATAAATATTTAAAAATAAAGTATATATAAGCATATAGCTTTAGTTGGATATAAGAAAAACAAAAAGAAAAATGTAAAAATAAATATATAAATTAACATATAAGCAAGTAATTCAGACAACAAAATTGGTATATATATCTGTGTATATATTTAAGAAAATAAATATATATTTTGTTTGTTAATTTTGAGTTAAATATTAAAAGAATATTTGAATTTGCAAAGAAATAAACAAGAAGGTTAAATGCGAAATAAATTATTAAAATTAGTAAAAGTAAATAAATATAGAATAAAGTATATGTTACAACAAATAAATTATGTTTCTTTAATTTTAAATTAAAGAGATAAAAAATTATAAAATTAAAAATTGATGAGATAGCAAATCATAATTAAATAATAAAATATCAAGATATTTTTGGTTGATTTTTCTTTGTTTTATTTTTTTATTTTTCTATTTTTTTTATTTTTCTATTTTTTTTATTTTTATATTTTATTAGTCTATTTTTTTTTTTTTTATATTTAATATACGAAAGTGTGAAGTATTTACTTTCAATATGAAAAGAACAAAATATAGAAGTTCTAATGATTATAAAAAAATTAAAAAAGATGTATATATAAGTTCAAAAAGAAAAAAAAATGATAGCGATGAAATTAGTGAAGTGGATTATGAAGAAGGAATTAAATATCGTGAAAGTTACAAGCATAAAAAAATGGAATACCATAATGTGGATAACAATAATATGTGTTCTAATTTAGAAAAAAAAGGAAAAGAGAATATCATTTCATTACATAGTAACAAAATAGATTATAATACAAATGATATTTATTCTTTAAACCCTACAAACAATGTAAATAGAAATAGTATTGATGGAAATATAAATAAAATTAATTATGATAATAAAAATAATATACAAAATTTCAGTCATAATAATATTCATATTATTCCAATAAATAATATAAAAACTACTAGTTGTAATAATGTAAAAGTGTTAAATCATAATTTAAATAATAGAGGATCATTAAATAATAATATGAATCTCTATACAAACTCATTAATTAAAATAAATTATGAAGGTGGGAGTAATAAAGAAAAAGAGATAAAAAATTTAAATGAAATAGATTCATCAAAAATAAGTAATTTGCTTATTCCAGAAGATAAATTCTTAGAAGAAAAAAATAATGAGTTAATAAATAAATTTTATGGAAATATAAAAATAAAAAAACCTAATAATAGTTTAATCAATGTTAATTTTGATACAATTACAAAAAAAATAAATACAGATATTAAATTATTGGAGAATTTAGATATGCTAAAATTACAAGAATCAGAAAATTTAGATGATTCTCTAAAAACTCCTTGTATTAGTTCAATAATAAATGATAAAAAAAAAAATTTAGAAATATATGAATTTTGGAAATTCCCTTTGGAAATTTTTGACAAATATATTTTTAAAAATAAAAATCATGATTATGAAAAATGGATATCTAACTGTAGAACTTTATTTATTTTAGGTTTACCATTTCAATTAAATGAATATTATATGTTGCATAGTATAATAGATATATATTATAATAATAAAAATTATGATAGTATATTGGATATAATAGATTTAAACAATGAGGATACTATATATAATAATGTGCAATTATATTGTACTTTTCAGCAAAGTAAAAGAAAATATATAATGTTGGCTGAAAAATTAGGAATTTTAAAGTTTGAATTATTATTTGGAAATGAATTTTATTCAGCAAAAAATGAGTTACTATCTACATATCTTAATTTGAAGTATAGGGAATTTTATAAAATTAATTGTAATAGTGGTGCAATGGGATTATTACATTTTAAAAATGAAAGATTTGCAAGAGAATTTTGGATAACATATTCAAATTATTCATCTTGTTTTTATGAAAAACATATTAAAGTAATCCCTGATATTAATGGTTTGAAAATATTTTTAGAAGCTTCTGTTTTTTATTTAACCCCTGAAAGTTTTATTACACAAATAAATTATAATGAATTGAATGTTGTTTTAAGTAATATACAAAAAAAAAATATTAGTACTATCAATTTAATTAATGAGATGAAAATCTGTTATAATCAGAAAAACATATGGAATCTTATATTTCAAAATATAAGCATTGAAGAATTTCGTAATAAAAACAAAAAAGAACAAAATGAAACAAGAAAAGTGGATGATAGAAATATTAACTTAGAAGATCAATTGATTAATTTTCCTTTTTTATGTAATTCAAGTAATAACTTATTAATTCATATATATGACACTCATATTAATAGATTTTTAATTTCTAGTGGATTATGTTTACTCGCATGCCCCTATTTAGATGAAGAAGCAGGAAATAGAATGGCTGAATTTTTTAAAAAATTTTATTTACTAGATTGGTTCCACTATGATATGGATAAAACTTGCTATTTTTATATTTTTAAAACAGTTTTAAATGTTTTTTGTATATTTAAAAGAAACTTTAAAACATGTTCTGATTATATTGTTTGTTCTGTCTTTTTAAAGCTTCCTTTTGGTATTATTCCAGCTATATATATCAATTTTTCAACCAATTTAAAAGACAAAAATGTAAAAGAGAAAAATAATATTAAATGTTACGATAATGAATCATTTATAAGTAATATAAATAAAAAATTTTCAACATTTAATATAAGCAATAGTAATATTATGAATAATGCCGGTAACAATTTAAAACAACTAAAAAGTTCTCCTGATGTGAATACTGTAATTCCAAGGAAAATAATAAATAGCATAAATTCAATAGAAAATATCAATTTAGAAAATAAAAATATACAAAATAATTGTTCAAAAAGTAAAGTTTTCAAAATGAACAATTTTAATTTATATAATAAAAAAAGTAATGAGAATACCGATATTATTACTTCTAAAAAGAAAAATGATAGTGATAACGTTAATTTAATTGATTCTAGTAAGAATAATTATAAAGATAAAATAATATCAAATATTGCTTATAAAAAATTAAATAACAATGATGATAATAATAACAGCGGTTGTAATAATAGTAATAATAATAATAAAGATAATAACAATAATAATAATAATAATAAAGATAATAGTAATAATAATAATAATAACAATAATAATAATAATAATAAAGATAATAGTAATAATAATAATAATGATAATAATAATAATAATAATAATAATAATAATAATAATAATAATAATAATAATAATAATAATAATAATAATAATGATAATGAAAATTGTAGTATTCATGGAAAAAATGAAAAAGTAAAAAGTGCTATGAGTAGTCTTGGAACATATAATAATACACAAAATATTGATTCAGTATCTGATGGCATTAAAATTAAAAATAATAATGAAGTACAGAGTAATTGTGAATTTAATGTAAATAATTCTAAAAATTATTTAAATATGGAAAATAATAATAATGAAAAAGAATGTGACTCTTATAAAAAAATAGTTGAAGATATTAATGACCACATATTTGCTAATAAAATAGATAATCGAAATAATAATAGTAATACTGGAGGAAATTTTAAAAAACAAAATATAATAAATCCTGAGACTTTAATAAAAAAAAATGAGGATACGAGAAATAAAATGAATTCAAAGAAAAATAAAAAAATTGTAAATATTAAAAAAAATAGAAAAGAGGTACAAAAAAGTAATAAAGATGATATTGATTTAAAAATAATAGAAAAAGAAGATATATCTATAAATAATGTGAAAAGTGAAACGAAAACTGAAAAAAACTTTATTAATGAGAATTATCATAATAATAGTATTTCTGAAAATATTAAAAAAAAAAATGTTAAAAGAAAAAGAATAAAAAAAAAAATATAAAAATTAATAATAAATTAGTAACTAAAAATATGACATCATAAAATTTAAATTTACGTTTAATAAAAAGTGATACAGCTAATTAATTGCAGAAAAGAAAGATACAAGTGTTAAATAATTCTAAAAAGAATTTAAATGTATTGTTGAATAATTGAAAAAAATAATAGAATAAATACAAAATATAGATTGTATATATTCTATACATATATATATAAAGATTAGTGTAAGGGAAAGAGTGATAAGACTTTAATTATTTTTGTGTTCATTTACCTAGTAAAATAAAAAAAAATCAATTATTAACACAATATATATATTTTTTTTTTTTAAAAGTATAAACATTAAAATTTTAATGTTACTTTGAAGAAAACATAAAAATATATATGCATATGCCTATTTTTGCGTAAATATATATATATGCATATATTCCTTTTAGAAAAATTATAAATAAGTAATACATATTTATATTTGTAATTTTATTTTATAATTTTGTTTATTTCATTTATATAACATATAAAATAAATCAAGAAAGAAAATAAATTTTTTTTTATTTATATCTCATCAACTTATAGATAAATACATAAATTTTTATAAATTTATACATATATATATATTTTTTTTTATCATATATATATGACATTGTAATTTTTATATATTTTTCTTTTCCCTTTTCATTCATTTATTTCGTTATTATTGTAACAATGTATTTTTCAATGTTATATTATAATTATATATATATTATTTGTTAATAAATATGCATAGAAGAATTTATCTTTTTTTAATTTTTAAGAAGGTATAATTAAAGTCAGTATTTTTAAAATGCTCTTAATAGCAAGTGCTTAAAATTGAAGCAGACGTTATATTTTATGAAAAGAATTTGAAATTTTTTGCACTGTTTTTTTGTTGTGTACATATAGTTTTTAATATTATATATGTATATATATTTTTAAATTAAGAATTTTATTAATTACACATTTTTTTATTTTTTTGTTCTTAGTTTTGTAATTAGCTTATATGAATATTTTCTCATAATTTTTTTTATATTTTTTAAAATTGTCTTATTTTTTTTTTATTAGTACATATTTTTTAAAAAAAAAATATATATAATTATTTAATAAAAATTTTACTTATTAAATATATAAATTAATATCATTTTTAAGAATTTTTTTTTATTTTAAATATACTGATATTTTATCTTTATATAGATATTTCCTATTCATAAAATTTTAAAAACAACAGTTCTTTTTTTTTTCTTATATAACTCAAAATTTTTTATTATTATTTTATTAGAGATATTTTAATTTTTTATATATTAATATTATTAAAGGTATTTTTTTTTTTAACAATGAGTATATTTACTTTAACAATTACAGAAAAGATATTTTAAATGAAAAGGCAAACATTTTAAAGTGTAATTATTTGTATTTTTTTATTTTTTAATTTTAAAGAAGCATAAATCATATTATTTTAATTGTATTATTTCATTTGTCAATTATTTTACTAAATGATAAGCTTTTTTATTTCTTAAATACATTTTTATATAAAAAAAGAGAAATAAATTTTAAATATTTATAATGATATATAGAATTTTTTTATTGTACACAGTTTTAGTTTTTAATTTTATTTATTGTTAATATTAAAATTTTTTAAAAAAATGCTTATTTTTTTGTATTAATTTCTTATAATTTTTTAAAAGAATTTTCTTTAATATTAGCACCATTTTATTTAATTCTTTATTAAAGAATAAAGTTAAAATTTTTAGAATATTCATACTTACGTAATTGCAAAATTGTATCTCTTTTTAATTTTTTTTTTATATAAATATATGTAAAAATTCTAATTTTAATAGTCTAAATATAATTTTTATTATATAATTTGTATTATTTCTTAACATTTAATTTTTTATAATTAAAAATTTATATTGTCTAATTTTCAATAAAAATTAAAATACCAAAAAAAAAGGAAAATTTATAAACAAAGGTTTTAAAAACAAAATTAGAAGTTTTATAAAAAAAAAATTTTAAGTATTATTCTATAGAAATAATATAAATTTTTTTATGTAGTGTATTTATTTTGTTATAAAAAATATTTTAAAATTGTTTAAAAATGTTACACCTGTTAAAATTTCCTTTATAATTAATTATATCATCTTTTAAAATTCCAAAAATGTTCCACTTTCTTTTTTTAAAATAATAAAATATCCACATATATATACATGTACCTACCACCGTGTTTTTCATTTGAAAAATATAACATTGTTTTTTTTTTTTTTTTTAAAAGTTATCTCTAATTTGTTTTTTCTTTTTATGATAAAGTTATTTTAGTTAATGCTTATATTTTGAGGTAATTTTTTTTAATCTTATATTTATATATTGACAAATTTCATTATTATTTAACAGATTCTAAAAAGTTTGATTTATATGTAATTTGGCTAAAAGATTCTTCATTAGCTGATTCAGATATTTTTTGCATTTGAGGTAGTAAACATAGTAAAATTAAGAAAAAAAGAAAAGTTAAGAAGAGAGGGCTTTTTAATAATTTAAATAAAGAAAAGGTTTTTTGAGGCATAAGGAACTCATAAAAGTTTTTTATTTCAAAGACAATGTTATTTACCATTAAATTATTTTTTTCAAAAGGTAATATAAGTTCGTATGCTTGTACTATATATATTTTGTGATTATTTTTTGTCATTTTATGCTTAACTTCAACATGAAACTTATTAAATTCTAAATAAGGATGATTAATGAATAAAGTGTATGCTCCTTCATTTACATTAGTGAAAACAAATTTTCCATTACTTTTTGGTTTTGTATAAGTTTCCGAGTCTAAATAAACAGTACAATTTAATAAAATATCGCTATTAGCTTTAACTATTCCTTCAATATAATTATTTTTTAAATCAATATATTCTTCTTCACATTTTGATACTTTTAAATATAAACAAATAAAAATTATAAAAAAAACGGTCTTCAAGGATTTAATGTTTTTATCTATTGTTTTGTACATTTTTAAAATCTTTTACAGTTATTACAAAAAAAAATAAAAAATGAAAAATTAAATAAAATAAAAATTAATAATAATAAAACGAAATGAAATGAAATAAAAATAAATAAATAAAAATAAATAAACTTATTTTCTTAGAATTTATATCTTTAAATTTATAATATAGCCTTGATTGTAATATTATTACTTCTATTTATAATTCTAATTTTACTCTATATAGATGATACCAATTTTTATTTATTATCAAAAATATTTTAATGCTTAGTTTATATTTTTCGAAAACGTGAATTAAGTTTTTTAATTATTTTTAGAGGCGTATATATATTTAATTTTTTTTTAAAATGTAATAACAAATTTTTTATTTTTTTATTTTTATTATTCCATATTTAATATACATGTATATAAAAAAAAAAAAAATCATTCAGTGTATCATATATTGGCATACATTATTATAAATGTATTTATGTATAAAAATAGTTTTAATAAAATCATATTTCTTATTTTTTTTTGTAATTATGAAATAGCTTTCCAAAAAAAAAAAAAGATAAATAAAATGAAGCATTTGTTATGTATTTATAAGCATTTTATTTTGATATAATATGTTTTCATTAAAATTAACTTATTTATATCAATTTTATTTTTGTTCGTTACTTTTACAACTTAAAAAAAATATTAAATTAAGAAAAATTTAAAAACTTATTTTTTTTATTTTTCATAAGAAATAATGATGTAATACTAAAGATGTTCTTTTTTCAATATCATCTAAATATAATTTATTATTTTAAAGCATTTCATAAAAAAACTTTTTTTTTTAATATTTAAAAGATATAGAATTAATAAAAGGTTGATTTTAATAAAATTAAAAAAAAATTTAAAAAAAGGATATATATTAATAAATTCAGAATGAAATAAGAAAACTTGAAATGAAAGCTTAGAGAAAAACTTACCATATATTTTATGAGTTATAAAAAAGTGATTCTTTAAATGTAATATAAATACGGTTTGCTAAAAAAGAAAGTAAAATAAGGGTGAATTTCACTATGTATAATAGTTTTATATGATAGAGAAAAATATAAATATGAATAATTTACCAATTTTTTCAAATAGAGTATTAATATTTTCTCCTGTCTAATAAGAAATACAAAAAACAAGATAATAATTTTGTTATCTTATTTTTCATATTTATGTATTATATATATATATATATATTTTTATTTCATACCTTCGCAGAACATTCGATAAAAGACACATTTTCTTCTTCACAAAATTTCATAACCATCTAAGTGTAAAAATAATATTTAGAAGTATAAAAAAATTATAAAAATATACATTATTTATTTTTATTAAAAAATTTAAATATATAAATTGTTTAAGTTTTATTTTATTTTTATTTTTTGTAATTACTTCCGAATTAATTTTTTTTGGCAAGTCCTTTTTATTTGCAACAACCATAATGCAGCAATTTCGTGCTCCTTTTGATTTTATTTCATTTATCCAATACTTTAGAGAATCAAATGATTCAACATTGCTATAATATATTTTATTGGGAAAAAAATAAATAAATAAAATAAAAGGAAAAAAAAAAAAAAATTAAAATTACTTTGAATCATAAACAACTACTGCTCCATATGCGTCACGATAATATAAAGGAGCCATAGAACGAAATCTTTCTTGGCCTCCTGTGTCCCATATATGTAGTTTCATGCTCGTACCTAAATAAGAATAATATATTATGATATTTATTAAAATTCTAAAAAGTTTATCACTTAATAAAATATGAAATAAATTATTATTATGCTTTATGTGTTGATTTTTTTTACTTTATTTGAAAATAACACGTTTATTTATATTTACCATTTTTTAATTCAATTACATGATGTAAAAAAGCTGAACCAATTGTTACTTGGTGCTTTTCAGAAAAACGTCCATGACACAAATGCAAAGCAATACTTGACTTACCAACCCCACTGTCTCCTAATAAAACTATTTTTACTTTTGTATCTTTTACACACTTTTTTTTTTCTCCTGAAGGTTTTGTTATAACATTTATATTTTTTTTTGAGTTACGTCTTTGAGAACTTGATGAGCATCCCATACTCTATTATATTTTTTTCTTTTTATTCACTGAATTATTTTTATTTTTAATTTTATTTCTTTTTCTTTTTTTTTTTATATTTTTCTTAAGGCAATATTATTTTAAGGTTTGCATAAAAATGTACTATATATATACTTTCTTTAATTCTTATTTTATTCTTTTCATAATTTAGCTATATACTAATTCAAAGAATTTGTTCTATATAATTTTGCTTTATATCTATTATTATTCCTTAATTTGTTATTATTATAATTGCACATACTGTATGTTTTTTTTTTATTTCAATAATTATTTCCTCCACTTTTAATTTTTAATTATTTATTTTCTTCTTTTTTTTTTTTACATTATCTTATTATAATAAATAGAAAAATATTTTTATTTTATATATGGTAAGAAAAAAAAGAAGAGCAAAGTTGTTAAACTTTAAAATTATGGATATACTTAAATTTTATTGCATATTTAGCTTTATTTTATCAAAGCTTTTTAAGAGAAATACTTTGTTTCTTAAGATTTTTTGCAAAATTTTTTATGAAATGTCTTCTTTTATATATCATATATATAGTGATTTTTTTATTAAATAAATTATTTTTACTTGTATGTTTATATTATTTTAATTTTCTATAGAATAAAAAATGTGTGCAAAACAAAACAGTGTATTTAGAAGTGTTTAATTTTCAAATTATCCTTGTTCAGGTTTTATAAATACAGTTTTACTGGATTTTATTTCTATTTATTATATAAAAAAAAAAAATATATATATAATGAAAGATAAAGAATATAAGAGAAATAGGAAGATAGCAAGTTCAAATTAATAAAACTTATCATAAATATTATAATATATTAAAGATTTGAATATAAAGAACATAAATAGTAAAAAAGAAAAAGATTTATAAAAAATGTTTTTAAATATTCTTTAATATATAGACTAATATAAAAAATTAGTTGTTCCAATATTTATTAATGAAATTTTACTAAATATATGTACTCTAAGCATACAAGAAAATTTTCTTTAGAAAATAAAAAACATAATTTATTTCATAAAAAAGTTAATTTAAACATATGTTATAATGTCCTTGATTTATTAAATAAAAATAAAAGTTAAAATGGAATTTATTTTTTATTTATTAGTAAAAGAGTAAAAGAATTGTATTTGTGTATTATTGCTATTAAATTTTTTTTTTTTGACTGATATTATTTCATTTTTCTGCAATACTTATAGTAAATTTCCTTTTAATAATATAGAAATATAAAATTTAAAAATATTTTATACAGTACTAAAAAATCAAGTTTATCTTTTAGCTAATTAAAAGTATAAGAAAATTTATTAAACTAATCAAAAGGTAAACAAATAAAAAAAAAATAAAAAGCAGAAAAATGAGAGAAAAAAAAAAAAGTTAACGAACTACTATGTAAAAAAGAAAAAAAAATATATATTTTTTTTTATTTGAATTCTTCATATTTTAATTTTTACTAAAATAAAAATTTTACTATAGATATTTTATTTAGTAAATTCTCTATAATTGAGTTTCTTATATAATACCATAAAAATTTAGTTTATTCTGTATAGTTTACTGATTTAAAAATATATTTAATCATCATTTTCTTCTTCCTCTTCATCGTTTTGTTGGTTATCTTCATTCTCAGCATAAAAACTATTTGAATCTTGTTTTTCTTCATCATTACTATGTACGCTTGCTTCATTTTCATTATTTTCTTCGTTGATTTTTTCTGATTCCTCAATTACTTTAAGTGCTGCTTCTTTATTTTCAAAAGCAACCCATGCCCATCCATCATTTTGGGTTCCTGGCTCATATAAATAGATTTGTACAGGGCCATATTCTTCTAAAGAATGTCTAAATTGTTCCAGAGTTACTCCACTTTTTATGTTTTTTATGAATATTCTTGATTCAGCATCAGTTAAAGTGATTTCATGTGGAACCTTTGTAACAAACGTTTCCATCTTTGAAGGTACATAAGTACTGTTAATTGCACAAGTTTGTGAGCAAACCATTTTTACTTTAATTAAAAGAATGAAATAAATGTATATACATATAATGAGCAAAAAATATAAAATATTATAAAAAAACAACAAAAACAAAAAAAGTGAAATTCAAGATTTTTATTTATATATATTATCCTATCTAAATAATTTTTAATTTGTATATATTCAAGGTTTTGTTAAAAGTTTGTAATTATTTTCAAATTAAAAGACAAACGAATTTTAAGTTGTACATTATTTAAGAGTACAATTTTTCTTTAATATATCAAATTGAGATAAAAATAAGAAATAAAGAAAAATAAAAAAAAAAAAAATAATTAAATAAAAAAATATAGAATGAACAATTTTAAATTATTGATTTTTCCACATATCAATAAATAAGAGTGAAGTTTTTTTTATTTTCATGTACGTGAAATAAATATTATTTCAATGGGATAGCTATTTTTATTAATTTAATTTATTTTTTTTTTTTTCATATACATATGCACACAGTAAAATAAAAAGTTAAATTGACTTTGCTTTTAGTTTAATACGTTTATGTGTATTCAAGAACAGATTAAATCATTTTATTTATTAATTTTTAATAAAAAAAAAAAAATAAAGTAAAACAAAATAAAAAAAATGAAAAAAAAAAAAAAATGGTATGTTAAAATTGTATTGAGAATTAAAAATTTTGATTTTATGTGTGCGTAATTAAACACAACTATAAATTACAACATAACTTGCTCATATCATTTAAATATAATCTATAGCACACAACTAGCGAGGTGCTTAAAAAAAAAAAAAAAGCTATAATATTATTTTTATCTTAATGTATTTTTCTATCATAATTTAAAAATATTCTTTTATTTTACTGTTAAATATTTGAATATAAATTTTTTTTTTTTTGCTGAATTCAGAAAATTTTTTATAATGCAAAAGAAAAAAAAAAATAGTTCGAAGGCTTAAGAAAAAAAAAAAAAATAGTTATTTAAAAATATTAGGAAAAAAATATTAATTAAAAATAATTTTTTTTTTACAATTTTTTTTTTAAAAAACAGCATGAAATATTTTATGAAAATTAGAGAATCCTTTTATAGCTTATAAGATATTATTTTATTTTATTTATTTAGTTTTCGTCAAAATATACTAAAGACTCTGAGAAAAATAACTTTAATATATATTTATCATCGCAAATTTTAAAAAGAAATAAATATAAATAAAGATTTAATTACTAAATATCTACATGTTAAAATAATGAAGTTATATAATTTAAAAATTTATGAATACATATTGCTTTTTAAAATTTATAAATAAAAAAAAAAAAAGTTATATATGTTTCAAGTATATTTATAACTATTATTATATAAAATAGATGTTTCTTTTCTATATAAATAAAATTAATAACATTTCTATATACATTAAAGAAAGAAATAAAAGACAAATATACTTTTTGATCTTTATATGTTTTTAAAGATCTAATATACTCTGTGAATTTATAATTTTATAATATTAGAAATTAAATTTAATTTAAAATTAATATAAATTATTTTCTAGAACTAATCCTTGCTACAACTGCTTCAATTGATAATTTCCTTTATTTCCGATAGCTCATTTATGTTCTCTTGACTTATGTTTTTGTATTGTGTTAAAGTTGATTCAATTATGTTCTTTAACTGATATGTAAATGTTCTAAAGAAAAAAAAAGAATAAAAACAAACGGAGCTTATATATATATATATATATATATATATATATATATAAAAGGAAAATATTAGTCTTATTATTTTAATAAAAATAAATTCAGTGTACCCTTTTTTTTCTCCGATATTATAGATTTTTATTATATGATATAAAAACTTTATGGCATTTATCTGTTTCGAAACTAATGCATCAATTATTTTTTTCACATTACATTTTTGTATTATACTCTATAAAAAAAAAAAAAATAACGGTTAGTGAAGAAAAAGAAATAAGCTACTAAATAAAAATTTATTTTCCAAACTACCTCTATAGATCGTATTTCCTTAATTTTTGCATTAAATGAATCAATAAAATTTCCCTTCATAAAAAGGAAAAATGAATATGCATTCCAAAAAGAATCATATTCTGTTATATATGCAGATAAACTATCCATAGTTGTAATCATTTTATCTAAATAGCTTAAACCATTTTTGTTTTGGATAAAGGTAGGTTTATCTTTTATTATAACATCAGAAATGTAATCAAATACCCATGGTTGTATTTGTTTTACTTGATTCAGTTGGCATAACGTCCTTAGAGATAAGCAGAAACTGTCTATATCATTTTGTAAAATGGATAATTTTAGATATGTATCCCAAAATTTCCATTCATTATTATTAACTTTTACAGCTTGATTTATACATATTTTAGCTGGTTTATATGCACCTTTTTTCATATACAAGTAAGCCAAATTTCCATATGATTTAGCAGAATTTTCATTTGTCATACTAATCATACGAGTGAATGATTTTATAGCTTCATCAAATTTATCTATTTTCATATAAGAACAACCAAGTATAAACCAAATATCTGAAAACAATGGTGATATTTCTAAAGCTTTTTCTAAATATTCACAACATTCTTTATACATTTCCTTATTGTAATAATATTTTCCAATAAATCTAGCCGCTTTTGAATATTTAAAGTTTGATAGATTCCATGCATCTTTATAATAATTAAGAGCATTATTTCTATCTATTAACCCATATAAACACAATAAACAAGGAGTTCTTTTCTTTTGAATTAAATCATCTAATAGTTCTTTTGCTTCTTCTTTTCTACCAGCTTCAATTAAACATGTAATGGCCTCTTCCCATAATTTTAAATCTTTAAAAATATTAAAAGCTGATACCATAGAACCAATTTTAATCATAACATTACCTATTTCTTTTTTCATTTCCCAAGTGGTTGGATAATATACATCATAAATAAATTTTAATCTTTCTATGTTTTCAGGTTTAGGTTCATAACATTCTTTTAATAATTCATTTAATTGAGCTGCTGCTCTATCAACAGTTTTAAATTTGCATGTTTCATATTTACATTTAAACCATAAAATGCAAGAATGTAATAACCAATTTTGATATTTTATTTGTAATAAATTATTATTATTTTCCTTTTTTTTTTCTACTGTAGCGTTAACATCGTAGCATTTT
Source organism: Plasmodium relictum (assembly GCF_900005765.1). Classification (NCBI taxonomy): domain Eukaryota; phylum Apicomplexa; class Aconoidasida; order Haemosporida; family Plasmodiidae; genus Plasmodium; species Plasmodium relictum. Next base: position 329,563 of record NC_041692.1, read on the forward strand.
AAACATCTTGATATTACTGCACTTAATTTTTCAAATTTTATTTCATCATAATAAGGATTAAATCTAATCATAGAAAAACAATAATTAATTAAAGTAATTTGTTCCTGAAAGGATAAAATTTTAAAATAATTATTCTGAGAATCAATAAAAAAAGGTTCTTCTAATATGTCAGTATCAGGATCTAAATCTTTCAATTTCCATGTAACTTTTGCATTGAATTTTTCTAAGCATTTTTCTCCATTATTACTCATTTTTTCTGAATCACTTGTTCCAGAATTATTCGCATTTTCATCCTTTTTACTACTTAAATTATTCAATGTCATATTATTGTTTTCTTCATGTTCCTTTTCAGGAATATTAATCATTTTTTCATCCTTAAATGAAACAAATTTTTTTAATGAAATTTCATTATTATTAATATTACAGTCATTTTTTTTCTTATTATCGTTATCACAATTTTCTTTTTTATCATTATTGTTAATATTCTCTAATTTACCATTATGGTTTTCAAAAACATTTTCGTCTGTAAAGTTATTATCATTCCCTGCTTCTCCTAATTTTTTTCCATTTACTTTATCATCAAATATATCTTTTAAGCAATCATCTTCCCTTGATTTTTCTATTTTAATATTATCTTTATTTTCTACTTCCTCTTCTCTAGTATGTGTCCTACTTATTTCTTCTCTTTTTAAACTTTTATGATCTTCATATCTTAATTCATTCATTTTTTCCTTTTCACAATTGTTTAAATGCTCATTTGTTTCATTTTCAATAATTTTGTAATCACTTTTTAATATATCATATTCACTAAAGGGATCTATTTCTTTTAAAATAGTAGATGTATTATCTTCCTCATCTTTTAATTTCACTTTTAATACCAAAATTGTAGCTGGTATTTTTTGATATTTTCTTTTTATACCCATTCGACCTGTGAAAGAATAATGAAACTGACTTATTTCAGAAACCATATCCGTTATTTTCTGGTATCCACTGGTATAATTATAAAAAGCAAGGTAAATTGAAAAATTTGATAATACATAAATTTTAAATTTTTCAGACATATAATTTTCAAAAAATAAATCACAATATTCTATTTCTTTCATATTTTCATTTAAATGGTCAAAGATATCTATTGCTCTTATATTTATTTCTTTCTCAATTAATTCAAAGTCCTCAGGTAATAATTTTATATTTTTAAATATAATAATAGGTTTGTCAATAATATTTATTTTCAGAAAATAAAAATAATCATTACTGGAAACAAATAATCTTTGCCATATAAAATAAATTCTTGCTTTCCATAAATATTTGCTCTTTATAAAATAATGAAGCTTCAAATAGTCATATTTATTTTCTCTCTTTTCCTCCTGTTTTTCATCTTTATAATTAGTAATATATTCAGTACCTATATCATTAGCTACTTTATTTGTTTTCTCTATTTCAGATATACTATTAGCTATTCTATTGTTACTTAGATCATGCATGTTACTTTTAAAATGATTATATTCATTTAAGTTAAAAATATCTTGATCTCTTTCGTTAAAATTATTTACTATTCCTAATAAAATAATACACATACAAAAGGAACTTATTAACTCACTATACTCATATGTATATTCCCCTTCAAGTGACAAAAATTCCAAACATGAATTTAAAAATGTCTCCTTTTTAATATTTATTGTATCTATAAATTCTTTAAAATAAATATCTGAATCACCTATTTGCATTTTTTGTTCTTTTAATTTTTTAAAATCAAAATTTAATGGTGGCCCTGTCCAGTTATACTGAACAAAAATATTTAAAAAAATGCAGGAACATAAAAGAATTTTTATCTCATAAATAAAAATAAAGCAAGTGTTTAAAAAAAAATTATCCCTATATTTCAAATTTTGTTTATTTTTTTCCTTGAAAAAAAATTGGAAAACTTCTCTTTTTACTTGATTAATATCAATTATTGAATCTTTCTTAAAAGTTTCTATAATAAATTTAAATATATCATAAACCCATAAATGAGTTATACAATTTTTATGCTTTGTGGTTTTCACTAACTTTAAGACATTAAAAAAATTCGTAATTTCTGAGAGTAATTCTTTAAACGCCCCATCATTTAATTCAATACTTATGCTTTCACTGTGATTTTCATTTAAGTGATCTTTAAATATATTTGATAAGCTTTTTACAATTTCTTTTTCTTTATTATTGTAAATATCTTCATCTTCAAAATTAATATAAATTAATTCTTCTATTAACCAGAAAATTCTTTTTAAATCTTCCATTGATCCAATTTTTTTTTTTTCTGGGAATACAATAAAAAACGCAAAACATATGTTTAATTACAAATATAATTTTAAACTAAAAAAATAATCAAATAATGTAAAATAAAAAATTTATTAATTAATCTACAATTTTGAATTTTTATATTTTATATATATAAAAAAAATTTATTGCTGAAGTGAAAAAAAATTTTTTTTTTGTAACGTTCTTTTTTTTTTATTATATTGAAATTTTACTTCTAAGGCTTTTATTAATTATTATTATTTCTAATTTTTAGTTTTTTTTTCTTTATTATTTATATTATTTTTTTTCTGATTTATTCTCTTTTTATGCTTTTAATGATATAATACAAATAATAGATAGATTATATTTTGTATTAAACTATTTTTAATTTTTGTTATTATATTTTAATTTTTTATTCCTTGTAGGATTATTAAATCAATAAAATAAATGGGATAAAAAAATTCTTAAATTTAAGTTAAAATTAACTCTTACTAATTTTTATTTTTTATACATTATCTACTTTTAAGACTTATGTTGATTATGTAAAATTAATAAGAGAGTAATTTTATTCATTTCCAATATTTTAAATTAATACTTGTTAATCATTGATAATTTTTATATATATATTTCCTCTCATTTCATTAAATAGGTAATGTAAAATAAATAAAATACCAAAACTTTAATTTTTGTTTTCAATTTTTAATTACATTAATTATATAACGCAAAAATATGCTGTAGAAATTTAATTGCTCACATATATATATATATATATATACATTTATATAAATGTACTATTAAATTCAATTTTTTAAAAATATCTTATATACTTAATTAAATATATTATGCATATTTTCTGTTGTAAATAAATATATAAAAAAAATAATGTATATCCATATAGAAAAATGATGCTACCTGAAAATAATTCTTTATAAAAGAAAAAAAAAATTTTTAAATATATTTTTTTAATCATTTTTTTTTAATACAGCAAATGGATTAAAGAATGAATCTACTTAATAAAATATTTAAAGTAAATAGTTTTATATGTTTTAAGAAAAAGGAAATAGGTTTTTTAAGAGATGCAAAGAGATATGAATCAAGAGTTAAAGCTCATAGATATACAGGAGTAACGGCAGTAAAAACTCATGCTCAAAAAACAGAATGGTATTTAAAAGCAGAAAGAGATTTTTTAGCTGAAAGAAACCAAATACCTAATGGATATATTGGCCTATGGCAATATGATGATATAAAACATTTAAAAGATAATATCAAAAATATGTTACACTTAAGTTGTGCAAATAATAAGCAAATACATAAATTTAAAAAATTAAATATAAGAAGATTATTACAAAGAAGGCCATTTGATACAGGAAGTGCAGCTGTTCAAATTGGATGTTTAACAGAAAAAATTTTAAATTTAAGAGCTCATTTAATACAACGATGTAAAGATCATCCAAAAAAAAGAACTATGTCAATATTATTAGCTAGAAGACAGAAGTTAATGAAATATTTATACAAAACTGATTTTGATTTATATAAACATACTTGTAATTTACTAAAAATTAAGTGTATATTATTTGCAATACCTGATTCAAGAGATAGATCAAAAGCAATAAATGCAGCAGCAGTAGATGGTGACAGATGCAAATTCTTAATTAGACAAAAATTATGGAAAGGTAAATATAGACCAAGACCAATGAAGAACTCAAAAGGACAGACGATAAGATATACCAGACATCCTATAGAACAGCCACCTTCTGATTATGCTTTACCAAAGGAGTATAAACCACAAATATCAAATTCATGGCCATATGGAGTGAAAGAAAGTTATCAAAAAGGAATTTATACAATTCATAATCCAACTGCACCAGGTTTAGGCTACTGCCCCGTTCCTATGCTGTTTTAAGAATGTATTTTCATACATATATTCACATATATGTATTTTTATATGAACAGTTCATAATTATTTTATTTTATTTTTTTTTAAATGAAAGTAGATTTGTTTACAATTTTTTTATTTAAAAAATTATATTATTATTTTTTTATTTTTTTTCTGAATTTTTACAAATATTTATTATTAATTTTTTTTTTTTTTTTGTATTTAAAACTTTTGCTTTTTTATCCTTAGAAGTTTTTTAATTCAAAATTATTCAAAAAAAGGAAAAAAAAGAAAAAAAAAGACATTTTTTTGATATTCTTCAATATTTCTCTATATATTTACTTAAAAACTAATGGTTTATCAACATGGTATAAATTATGTATTATGGTTTGCCTTTTCAACATATTAAGATAATCATTACATTCATCTTCAAATACTTTTAATTTTTCACTACTGTAATTATTATTACTAAAAAATTCTCTAAAATTTTCTTTTGCCTAAAATAAAAAAAGAAAAAGGAAAAAAATATATATGTATAAATATAAATAAATATTGCAATTTGTTCTTAAATTTTTTTGGCCCACTTTAAAAAAAATATTTAATAAGGGCATATTTCTATATCATTTTTTTTATATAATTTAGTATTTGCTATATATCTAGTTAAGAATAGTAAAATAGCTTATATATAGAATTTTTTTAGATTTTATTATACCTTATTAGTGAAATAAACACTGTAGTTTATATTTTCGAATTTGGAAGCTTCATTCAAAATATGACGGTATATTTTTTTTAAACTTTTTATTTGATTTGTTTTCATTATATTATAAATATGTTAATCATTAATTAAATTTTTCTCTTTAATATCTTAGAAAAAGTTTTAAATAATAAAATTTTTTATAATATATATATTTTTATTTAAATGTAAAATACTACATTCAATTTTTTTTATTAAATTTATTTTGATTTTTTCTAAAAACATTTTTAGTTTTTTGAATCAGTAGAAAACATGAAAAAATATTTATGTATATACTTTTTTTTATTTATTAAAAATTAAACTTTTTTTTTTAATATAGATAAAATAAAATAGGGTTAAAAAAAATTATGAAGAATTTAACATCATTTAAATATGTAAAAAGTTAAAAAGGGATCATTTATATTTCTTTAACTTAAATGAAAAATTAAAAATATATTTAAATAAATAATTAATAATGTATAGCAGGATATCATGTAAAAATTTTAAAATGTTATTGAAACTCTTATTAAAAAAAAAAAATACCCTTATATATTTTATAATAGAAGAAAAAATTATTACTTGTAAATTTATTTAAATTATTTAAAAGAATTTAAATACCTTTACATATTTTATTAAATATATCATTTAAATTAAAAATTAAATTATTGTTATCATATAAACTTATTTAACAAGGCATAATTTATTTTTTTATTTTTGGCATTTGTTTTTTTACATAATATAAAAACAGACACATGTTAAATTGAAATAATAAATGAACTAGTTAAAAATATAAAAAACAGAAACTAATATATTAATTTATTTTTATATAAGAAATGAAAAAAAAAAAAAAAAACAATGAACATATAATAAAATAGTAAAAGTGTTACTAAATTTTAAAAGATAATGTTTAGTGTTTTATTTAAATATGTTAAAAAATTAATTTTTAAGATGAAAATATATCTGTGAATTTCTATTAGACATCTTTTATTATGAAAAAATATGTTCTTTTTATTCTATTATTTTGAAAATAAATTAATTTTTTTAAAATTCCCCCCCAAAAAAAAAATCTAATATATTCTTTATTATATTTCATTAGATTCCATGATTTGCTATTATTTGTAGAGATTAGTTTCTAAAAAGGAAAAAAATATTATTTATAATGGAAAATTTCCATAATGATAAAATATATTCTTTTTTTTCCATTATTTTAAAAATAAAAGATTTGTTTTCTTTAAAGAAAACATAATACAAAAATACATTATAATTTTCATTTTATCTTATAAAATTTTTAAATTTACATCTACTTATAAAAATTAATATTTTTAAAAATAAGAGAAAAAGTTCATTTTCGCTATTATTTCTTTAATTTTCATATTTATTTAGAAGAATATAAGATCATTATTTCTTATTATATGTATTAAAAGTGTAAGTTAAACAATATTCCGCAAAAAGAAAGAAAAAAAAAAGACAGAATAATAAATTCACAGCTTAATTTTTTTTTTTTTTTTTTTTTTTGTTTTGGCATATAATTAATTCATTTAAAATTTTATATGGTTACTTATATCATTTTAGAAATTCTTAAAAAAAATATTTTCTTTTTTAATAACACCATATTTTATCTTATAGCTAAACTATTGAAATTTTACGAAGTATAGATTTTTTTCTCTTTTTTTTTTTATGTTTCTAAGAATAAAAGGATACTTTTTTCTATGATAATAAAAATTATCACATTTTCTTTTATTTGATAATAGTTATAATTTTAGTATAATTTATATTCATCTAAAAAATTTTCTTTTTATTTCTATTTCTTTTTCTATTTTTTTTTTAAATGAAACGATACAATGAAAAATCAATTAATGAAAAGATCCAAAGAGAGCAAAAAAATGAATATGCTCGTGAAAGAATACAAAATGAGTTAAAGCTAGATAATTACAGTAAATTGCAAGGAATATCTATTGATAAAGCTGAAGCAGCTAAACAAAAAAATATAGAAGATTCACTTAAGAGAGATTGTGAAATAACAGATGAATTTGATAATACAAAAATAAAAGAAGAAAAAATTAGACAATGCCAATTATTAAGTGAAAAGCAAAAAGAAGAAAAAGAAATTGCTGATGAGAAGCTTAGAGAGAAAGCTTTGCAACATACAATACAAAATGATGAAAGTTATAAAAAATTAAAAGAAAAGTTGGAAGAAATAGCAACATTAAAAGAAAGAGAAAACCAAGTTAAAGAAGCAAAATTATTAAAAACAAAAGAGGAACAAGAAGAAGAAAAAAGAATTGAAAAACAAATGGAAAGCATTTTAATAAAAGAAGGGAAAGAAGAAGAAAAAAAAAAAAAATTAAATTTTGAAAAAATTATGGAAACGAAAAAAGAATTGCAAGAACAAATTAAAGAAAATTTGAAAAAAAAAAAGGAGAAATATACTGCCAATTTAGAAGAAAGGAGTAAAATGGAAAATTTAATGCAAGATTACAGGGAAGAAGAAAAAAAAAAAAAAGAAGAAGGAATAAATAAACAAAAAAAATTATTAAAAGAATTTAAAGAACAAATAGAATTAAAAAATCAAAGAAAGGAATTAAATAAAAAGAAAGAATTAGAGGAAGAAATAAAGAATCAAGAATACATCAAGGAAAAAGAAGAAAAAATGAAAAATTTTCTTAAAAAAAAAGTAGAAAAAAATTTAGAAAAACAAAAAGTAGTTAATGAACTAGCGTATAAAGAATATCTTGTAAATAAAGAAAAAGAAGTATTAGACGAATTACTTAATAAATTATATATTGAAGAGCATGATTTCAAAGAAAGGCAAAGAGAGATCAAGGAAAATGAAAAAAAATTACAACTTAAAAATGAAATGTTGAAACAACTGGAAAAAGATATAAGCTTAAAGGAAGAAAGAAGAAGAAAGGAAAAAGAAGAAGATGAAAAAAGAAAACTAGAATTATTAGAAGAAAAAAAAAAATTAGACAAACTTGATCAGTACACAGATAAAAAAAGGAAAGAAAAACTATTACAATATAAAAAAGAAATATATGAATCTTTTCAAGAAAAAAAAAACGCAGTAAAAAATGAAAGAATACAAGAAGAAATAGAAAAAAACAAACTTTTGGAAGAACAAAAAAAATATGAGGAATTAATAAATAAAGAAAAAATGAAACTTATAGATAAGTATAAAAATGATATTTTAAAAAATTTACCTGAAGATATATATGAGAAACTAAAAAAGGAAAATATTATTACGTAGTAAAAAACAGCTTAAAAAAAATAAAAGGTTATACTTTTATAAAATTTCTTAAAATATTGAAAACTTAAAAAAATTAAAATTTACTGAAAAAATAATTACAAATAATTACACTTTTTATAAAAAAAAAAAATTCATATATATATAATGAATATATATAATAAATATATGATAAAAAAAATTAAAAAAAAAAAAAAATTTAATAAGTATGAATAGAAAAAAATATAGAAATAATTATCTATCTATTAAAATTTTATTTTTATTATTATTTTTTATGGATAAGAGATGTAGAATATAATTCAAGTAAAAAAAAATACATTTTTATATTTTATTTTTGTATTTTAATTATTACATAATACAAATATATAAATGTGATATCTTTTATGAATCAAAAATATGAAAATAAAATTTTTTATTTTTGCAATAAATATACAAACATGGAAAAAAAAAAAAAAAAAAAAAATCATAACAATAAAAAGATAAATTTTAAACATACAAAGACAAATTAACAAAAATAAAATAGTAATAAAATGTAATTTTATCTTTTTAAAGTTAATATAAATATCCCCTTATTATTAATTTTTTTAGGTAAAAATTTATATAAAGCAAATGCATTTCTTATTTACCTTATTGTTTTTAGATATAGTATTTATATTTATCCTTAATATTTTTCATTTATTTATGAATTTTTATTTTTTTATTGTATTATATTTAAAGTACCATCAAGTGCCCATGAAGCCATCAAATTTTGATTTTGATGATGTAATATACCTAAAGAATCTTTTTCATGAATTTTTATTTGTGTTTCTAATTTTGTTGTATTATAATTAAAGCAATATAAGTTTTGATTATCTCCTAAGCAATAAACATATTTATAATTTGGAGATATACAAGCATAAACAAAATTAACAGAATAATCCTTTTCTTTATCAATTACGTTCGTATACGTTTTAATAATCTTTCCTTTAGTATTCATAATATAACAATATGGTGATTTAGTACAAACTAAAATTAGTTCGTCTAAGGTTTTACTTATCAATATAATATTATTAACAGGAGGATATATCAGGTTATCTTTAATATTATAATAAACATAAAAAGAAGATATACATTCACAATTTTTTTGATTATATACATATATTTTTCCTTCATCTGTACCACATATAACTTTAGAATTATCTAAAGTGTATATAGAAGAATGAACAACAGAAGAATGTTTTCTAAATTCTTTTAAGCATTTTAGTGATTTTAAACCAAAAATTTTAACAGTATTATCATAAGAAGACGTTAATATTTGTGTTTGATCTTTATTAAAATTAATAGATGTAACTGGATGCGTATGCGCATTAATTGTTTTCAAACATGACCCGCTTTTTATTCTCCATATTTTAATTAGACCTTTTGAATCACCGCTTAATAAAATTTCATCATCTTTACTTATACATAAACTAACAATTGGATTATCGTGCATCATTAGATTATTTTCCTTTTGATAAATTAATTCAGTATTTAATTGTCCAGTTAGCCAATTCCATATCTCAATAAAACCATCTGATGATCCAGTAATTAAAAAATCATTATTATATGAAGAAATACAACATTCAACATTGGAATCATTACCAAAATTAATACTCTTTAATATTTTATCTGGATATACATCAATAGTAGTTATTTCATCTTTTTCTACATTCCTAAAGATATCAAACTGTCCATTTTTGTTCTTTATTATATTATGATAATTCTGCCATTTTAATGCCATACCTATTAATGATAATAACCTTGAAGGTGCACAAGATGTTATTTCATTGCTAATCATTATGCACAAATTATTTCTTTTTTCTTCTTTTGTTAATCCATCATATAAAATACTTTTATTTATATTATTACTATTTAAAAAATCTACTAATTTATTATATTTATCTGTATACTTTTTTTCCATTCTTTTAAATATTACACACTCATTCATAATTTTTTCAGCTAGCTCTTTTTCTTTGTATTCTATAAGTTCACAAATTAATTGTTCATATAAATTCATTAACGTGTCCTCTGATAAATCAATAGTTGTTATATTAAATAAAACATTTTTCCAGTCTCCTTTATTTATATCACTAATTAAAACGTCTACATTACTTATTGCATTTAATTTTATATTACTTTCCTCTTGCAATACATAAAAAGTTCTCATTAAGTTATTTTCTTTTAAGTATTGTAATATTAGCCTTATGATATCAGTGGCTGAAACTTTTAAACAGTCGGACATTTTAAAAAATAATAAAAAAGTGTAATATGCATATATATATATTTAATAAATATTTTTAATATAGGAAAATATTTAAAAATTAATTTTCATTGATATTTTTTCATTAAAAAAAAAATAAATAAAATAATAATACATTATTTTTAAAAATTTTTAATAGTTTTTTTGTTAAATTCTTCATAAAATATAATTTTTAAAATTTAATATATAATAATATATTATTTGATCATATAAATATATATTTTATTTTTACATTATTCTTTTTATATGAAGTTTTTTCATTAATTCTTATTTTTTTAGTTTTCTGATTTAAGATATACTTTTTATAATTATTATTTATAATTGATATTCTATGAATATTTCTTAACCATTTTTTCATTTAAAAAATGAAGCTAATTTACTTAACATTTATTTATAAAGAAAAATTAATTTTTTATTTTTTATTTTTTTTAAATTTATTAAATATTTTTAGGATTATATCTCTAATTCCATTAGAGTTAAAATAATGACCTTTATTTATTTAAAATAAATTACGAAAAACAAATTAAATTCAATATTTAATTCTTTGTTTTCTATATTTGTGTTCATATAGAAAAATATTCAAAAAATATATATAATATATATATGTACATTCATATAATTTTTTTTGTTTGTATTTATTTATTAAACTATAATTTTATAGTTCATTTAAAATTAAAAAAAAGGAAAAATAAGAATTATATTTTAAAATAAGAAGTTTTATGCTTGAAAAAAGAAAAAAAAAATACTGATAAAATTTTTAATAAAAATAATATTTTTTTTTATAAATTTTTTTAGTAATATAATTATATATAACCTTTTTTTTTTTTATTTATTTATAATTATCT